>NW_026623424.1:250990-284053 GCF_030028575.1 Malurus melanocephalus
GCCCTGATCTCTTTGTTACAATGGAAACATTGCATAATGAGTAGCTAAAGTAAAAAACAAAATTTTCGTTATAGGAAACTTTCTAAACATATTTTTAGCCCAGATATTTTATCAGTTTTAACATATATTGCATATAACACTTCCAATTTTTTCAGCACTAATTATTCAGCAGGAATGTTAGCCTTACTTTTTTACTGTAGATATTGATCCAGCAAATATCTAAAAGATTTTGTTTGACTGATTAGGAAGTAGTTCCACMCTGAAAAARYKWGATCTATCATATTTTTCTAAGCATTTTATGCAAAGTTTAGAGAAAGAGGTGTGATTGCATGACTCTAAAAGAATTTATTGCTCTTGATGCTATAAGACACTGCCGAACAGATAACATTCACAAAGGGGTAAGAACAGGAGCTGCAAATGACAAATGGGACAAAATTCACTGTCATTGGTTTACTGCATAAGCTGCAACACCTTAGTCATGAAGAAGAGAAAAATTGTAAACTGAACTTAAAAAAATCATCATCTGTTGTTCACTCTGGTACCCACGTGGTATCAATGACAATTTATTAAAAATCATGAAAWTACACAGCATTATGAATACATCCTTCAGCGGGGTGGGGAAGCATCACCATAGCAAATGACTCCCTTGCAAATCTAAGCCCTAATTTGAGAACACTGAATACCTAACAAATCTAATTGTTAGACAAAGGTCTAATATTGCATYCCTGAAGCTTGTCAGCTGCACAGAACACTCGGTGAAAATCCGTAACACATCTGCCAACGCAGAAATAATCGTGTTCCTTACAGCTCRAGCGCTCGGGAGCGCTGATAGCCCTCATGACAAGATTTTAATGAAATAATGCTATGCCTGTCAGTGGAACTGAGGAGAGGAATGCATTAGACTGACACACACAGAATCATCCTGCCAAATGCTGCGTCCCAGAACCGGAGGTGGGAAGATGTAAAAGGCAGGAGTCGTAATGCGCTTTTTTGCARCCTCGGTGCAACCAGCACCAATTTTCTGCCCAAAGGAATGAAAAACACTGGGGTGTGAAGAAGTTCAGTGTCAAAATATCGAGTGATTGCCCACAAATACATGCCCTGAAAAGAAAGAGTTTTCTTCCTATTTGCTCCTATAAAATCACCGGCAGCTTTGATTTGAGCTCCATTTCAAGCCATGCCAAGAAACACGATGCACAACAAATATGAACCGCAGACATATTTACCCTCTTATGCTTCCAGATGTCTCAGTTTTATGTGCCAGACCTCCTGCTCTTTCAAAATATTGCCTCTAACTTTTGAAAAGTCCACTTCCCTCTTCTGCTGCGCTTTGTGGCGGAGAAAAAGCGCTGCACTTGGAAGGAGTGTTTCAGAAGCAATTATGGGCTGYTTCCAATCAAAAATTCAATCAAATTCAACATTTGTAGCAAAAAGAAACCAAGCAGCAAAAGCAGCCCATTAAAATATGGTGGCAATATTGTGATTAATTGCAATTCAGAAGAGACAGAAGTGCCCAATAAATATTTCTGCTGAATACTTCAGAGAGGAAGGTGTGTGCCTCAGGATTGATGAAACACTTGCCTGTATCCAGTCAGGAATATGTTAGCTGGCAGCTTTTTGAAGTCTGACATTTTAAAAATCAGATCCAGATAACTGAAGGGTTTTAAAAGAAGCAACCAGGCATCCTTCTAGGCTGTCAGTGAGTGCTGTCACCCTGACAGTCTCAGAAGACTGAAGAGTTGCATCAACATGACAAGACAGAGCTTTATAAGATCTCATGGTAATTATCAGAGTAAAACATGGAGAAAAACAAAAAAAATGAGCTTCGAAACAGTCCATCTTAGGCACAGGTGTTAACTCCTCTATCCTCGAATCCAAAAATCAGGATCTTGTGATTTGTATCAGTCAGAAGCAGAGGTTTGGATCAGAGTTCTGGTACAAAATACCTGTTTACAAGAATCTATAAWGTTCTGCTTCTTTGTAGGCAAGGGAAGTGAACTGAAACAATTACCTCTCACAGCATCAGAACCCTTTCATTCATCCCATTGCAAAGATTTGCCCTGGAAAAAAACTGCTTGCATCTGCTCAGGTTAAATTAAACATTCCTTCTCCATTTTCAGGGTTTCTCTCTGCTTCCTGGGTGAGACAGTTCAGCCACACCAACATACYYCTTTGTGTATCAATAATYAGMCAAATTTTCCTCACACAGAACATCYGGATTCTAGCCAGCTGCCTTTATTTTGGATSTAAATAACTCATAGGTACCATAAAATATAGGATCAAAATTAACTCAAACAATGTCCTCTAGATTAAGCCAATTTATACTGCTATATTCAGCTAAAGAGGGACTTTGTGCAAAGTGCTTTTAGTTTTACTTATTAGTAGTAAAAATAATGCTCATTGTTTCCAACACATTTTATATTAGTCTAATTGGCAAATGTTCCCATACCAGCAATTAAAAAAAAATTATAAAGTAGATTAAATTATGAAGCAGTGAAGTGCCATCTAAAATTTGCTCCTTGAAATGACTTGGCGATAAGTATTCTAAAAGTAATGTGTACTTAACTAGCAGAACCAAAAGACAGCAAATTTATTTAAATTGAACATGATGGGCAGTGCCTAAGTACCATGGGCTCAGCYGATTCTTTCCAAAAGAATTCAAGCTAATGAAGTTAAAGGTGTTCTCTCATCCATTCCTTTAGGATGATTTCATTCTGTACCACTGAAGATGTGAAAGTCTTGCCTTTGTGTTTTTTTGCTTAAGAACTAGATTTTCTTGTACTAAACAGTTCATTGCTTCCTGCATTCCTCATGGGAAAAAAAAACCTTAGCTTGAATATTCTGAGAAATTTACCTTTCTGTCATATTCTGCTTTCTAAGTAAATCTGAAAATGCTCCATTAAAAAACACTAATCCCATGTTTACATCCTGTAAAATTTCTGGAACATTTAGTATCCAAATTATTCATTAAAACAGGACCTAATTTCTATAGGAGATCACCAAGAAAGGCTAAAAATAAGTTCTGACACTCAGTCAAGAACATCTCAAGCAAATCCTGAAAACGTAAAATTTTTGGGTCAGTATAAATTTAGTCCCTTACCAATAATAGCAAAATTCCTATATCTAGCATAATACAGATAACAGCAYATATATAAATAGGAAATGCTAAATGGAACAGATTGAGTATGAGGACAACATGATCACAAAGTTTTTCACAGACTGATGGTTTTCTATTTTTGAACACATTTATTTTAAATCKAGTTTAATAGTGTACAGCTCTGATACCTTCTGAGGTAGGGCTTGAAGTAAAGAACAGGACTGGAGCACAGAGTTCACCTGAGGATTTTCAGGCAGAAACGACAGCACAGGAAAAGAAATGTGGATCAAAAGAGCAAAGTTCAAATATGGTATGTTTGAAAGCATGAATAAAAGACAAAACTACTCCATTTTGAAACAACTCTTAAATTTTTTTAAAAAAAGTTTGAATAAAAGGTTCACTTTCTGCTAAGTGTTTGGCATTTTGACCTTCTATGCATTAATTTCTCAACTTGTGTTTGTTTTCCTCTCTTTAAAGCAATTAGCTTTTACTGTCCTGGAAAGCACARTAGAAGGAGTAATTCCTGCAACTTTCAAGTTGAGCCAGAGCCTTTGTGACACTACAGATTGTGATGCTCCTCTTCTCAGAATTTTTTTGTTTCTGCTGCATTCTAAAACCCATGGTGCCCTCCAACACTAAGTGCTGTAAAAATGGCACCCCTCTGAGTCTATCTTCATCTGTCTTTATAACTTCCTTAGSAATGAAAAAGAATGATTATCTGTAAGCATTTACGGAGAGGCTGAGTTCAGACACACTGCAGAAAAGTCAGGAAATGCAAAATAAAACCAAATTACTAAAATCAAAGATTCTGACAGTGGGTCCCGATGAGAAATGACCTTCACTGCTGGGTTAGAGCTGTAAAGTGGCAGCAGTGGCAGGAGGGATGCACATCAAAGCTGAAGGTGAGCACGGTCTCTGCATCCCTTTGAAGCTCTTCTCCATCACTCTTGCTCTGTCACCCATGGGGTCAACCGAAAAACAGGATTATGTGTGTGTATGTGCTTCCAGATTATCTGTATCACCCTGGTATTCTTTTGTGTGARYATTTCCATCMAAGGTGCTTGATTCACCTGTCTCTYTTCCACATCACTTCAARATTTTTGTGTTTAGAGARTTAGTTAYTCAAGTTTATCTTYTGAKAAAACACAGCTGTRAGCCTAAAYGCTRCCTTACCTTCTTTGGGGTGCTCRCTGCACAGAATAGAAATAAAAATAAACTTTGGGTAAAACCCARAGTTCTGGCTGCCTTGTGTCCTGTTAAAAACACATTAGSCTTATTTAGTTAAACTGCTCTCATGTTTTCATCCACACATAAAAGCATAAACAGGGAAGAGCACTTCATGCCAGCTCTTCCTTCCCTGAAAGGAAAAAACATTTTTGAAAAGTGAATTCTGTCCCACGTGCATTCAATACTCACACTTCAAATACTGTATATAATATTTTTCTATTGGGACATGAGAGCAGAGAGATAAATAACTCAACTAGACACCACTGATACACTGAAAAAGAAACTTGTCACAGCAAGAGAATTTTAGATGCCAAAGGAGTAGCAGAAAATTTTAAAAAACCAAAAAAGGGTTGGGAGAACAGCAGCTTGTAGGCCTTCTTTTGGAAGGTATTGAAACACAAAGCATGCTGAGCTCAATGTTTCAATGAGCCTGCATGAAATAGAGTCTGACAGCTTTCTGGTTTTAGTGCAATTATAAACAAACACATTCCTGGGTACTCTTTGTCTGGGCAAACGATAGCACAGCAACTGCAAGAACAACAACTGGATATACACACTCAGCAGGTGTTAAAATATAGGAAATCATTGGTACCACAGGAGAATGCAGCCAAATATTTTAGATATCCAAACCTACAGCTATTAGATGACACGATCTACATCAGAGGCAGCCCTCAGGTTCTGGATATTAACGTTCAGGCAAAGAAAAGAAGCACACATTAATAATGCTCAGGCAAAGCAGGGTGCATTCCAAAGATGTTGGACTTTTCTGATGTTTTTTCCCTACCCCAAGTTACCTTGCTGATCTTCTATGTCTGGCTGTGTAGGGACACCAYTTCCTTTTTGATCAGTTTTCTTTCAGACAGTRGTGTTTTAAAGAGAAACCCAACTTGCTGGTGCATTATTGAGCTTCCCAGCTGACAAGGGAGCCCTACTCTGAACCCAGAAAAAGTGTTATTGTAAAAATCTGCCAAAAAAACTTCATGTGTTAAAGGCAGCGTCGATACATATCAAAGAAACATCCGTGAGTGGCTGACTGATATTGCTCTACAAATATTATTCAAAAGCAAGGCACAGCCTCCACCYCTCAGAACCAAACCAAAGCTCACAAAAGTTGCCGGTTTCACTGAGATATTTTCCTCACGCTGTTCTGACAGGGAGCAAAGAGCGGTCAACCTGATATGAAAGGGTCCAGAAAACGATGCTTTCCTTTAGTGAATGTTTAGCTCATGCAGGAAAGAGCAAAAGTTATCAAAGCTCATCCTGCTGCCATTTGCAGTGAGATCCACAGCTCAGGCTGCTTGGAATGCCAAACTGCACCGGGCTGAGTGCAAAATAAAACCAAATTTCACACCCTGAACACACAAAACCAGCAACATTTTCATAAAAGGCTGCTGTCAGATTTCCAGCAATGTCCCTCTACAAGCACTTCTTCCTGAATGCATTACTTTTATGAATTTAGAGATGAATCATAAGAAGTGGCACATTACACCAGTGGAGTGTTATTTAGGATGATCAAGAACGACCAGGAAGTGGCACTGCCCAGTATGAGAAAGCAGTGCTAGAAAGAACACAAAATTACATRAAAAAAATGTTCAAAATTCACAAAAAACATAAAACAAAATCTAAAATAATAGTTAAGTAACACTAAATAAACCTCTACTTTAGATTTTTGCTCTTTCTTTAGGATTTGGAAACTCAGGGAGGCTTTATGGTCAGCTGTCAGTTAGATAGCAACGCTCCACACAGCAACAGCATTTGGTTTTCCTCCTAACCTATAACTCTCCCTCCAAAAACAGCTATTTTATAATATGAGCAATGATCTCCAGTGGCAATGGACTCAGTTGTGCTAGCTGAGCATCAGATTCTAAGTCCTAGAAATGTCTGAAGATCCCTCTGAATGAGCAGAGATTAAGAAACTTTCACAAATTTGAATTAATAGCTCATGTTTGATATAATGACATGGATAGGTTCAGGATTAACACTGGGATAAGTTTGTTTTGCTTGTGTTTCTTTTTTTGTTTGGAGGGAACAAAGGGAGAGATGTTGATACTTTAATTTGTTTGCTTTATGATTTCAAGATTCAGATGGRAGTGTCTCTGCAAATAATTTTCTGCTGGTGACCCAAATATATATGTGTGTGCACARTCTACCCTGCAGTCCAGAGAAGAAAAATAAATTTCCAAACTCATTACTTAGAAAACTAATTTAATTTCTAATTGTTATATAGATAAAAATTACCTGTTATTTCTGTCATTTTTCTCTTGCGCTTCATCAATGTAACGAGAGCTGCTTTCTGAAAATGAGCAAAGTTGCCCCACTCTTCTTAAAACTTACTGTTGACTGATGGTGTGTTGGGAGCAAGCAGCATGGTCTCAGTCATCTTCCACTGCCTTTTCTGCACATATCTGGTCCCTCATGCATCACTTARGCTGCTGGAATTTTTGGCAGCAGCTGTCTTGCTTTACTTTGGTATTTAACATTATATTAATTCTTGAGCAAACATTCAGACTGCATTTTACTGAGAGAGAAGTGAGCCAATGGAGTAATATTTGGAAGATGCACTGTTCATACACCCTTCAGTCTCTCCTTCCTGAAGACATTCACTTCTACACTCCTTCATTCTTCAATTCCCAATTATTTTGACACTGGATTCCTCCACGAGCCAAAAACACCTGAGGAGCACGGCTGGAAATTAGCTCAGCAAAGAAAACTGCAAACTGATASAGAAAAAGACCAATTTGGTACCAATGCTGGCCCTGTGGACAGGGAAGTAATAAATTTATTTAGGGGTTTGGGAAGGGAAAAATTATTTCCTTGAGTACAGAAATGTCAGTGACTTGATTTTGGGCATGGCTATGCCAAAAGCTGTGTCACGAGTGGCGCTCTGTGAGCAAGGGTAGAAAAGAAGAGGTAAAATTTTTTCAACATTTATCTCCYCAAGAAAAATAACTTGCCTGGATCACTACACAGCCTATAATTCACTTCTGCCTTTTATCTCTCACATTACCTACTTACAAACTGTGAGCAAGGTCCCACCTCTTTCTATTACTTGCAYGGAAAGTTTCACTCTCCCAAATCATGCCAAAGCTGGCAAAGCTGATTTCCTGAAGCCTTAGTTAACAACTGCTTTTAATTATTTCCACACCAGCAGCTGCACATGAACATTTAATGGCTCATTTAATGATCACTCTGCCTCCTAAGAATGTTTTGAGGGACTGTTTTAAGTCAGATTTATACAGTGGCAGACACTTAATCGCAGCAAAGTTTGAAAACCTGCAGAATGCCATAGCAGAGTTTCTAGCTGGTCAACATTCCCCAAAATGACCATTCTCCCTGGTCATTTTATAGAAAAATAAACAGAAAATAGCTCTTCACTGTAAATGAAGAACATAATGAAAACTATTCCCACTGCAACTGCGTTGAAATTTAGACTGGATTTGGTATGCTGGTACATTAAACATGGCAACTAATGAAATAAATATGAACAAATGTCAGGTTAGAACAGCCACAAAAATAGCTGGAATTAATATCTTGAAAGCCATTAGTAGAGAAATAAGTAATACAAATGCATGCTATTTTTTAACCAGTTTTTGTAATGAATTTATCAATGTTATTAAGGGTTTCGTTCCAATGATAGCATTTCATAAAAATTGGAAAGCAAAAGTTGACAAGGACATCAGTTTTCTAATTTATGGGTTTTTATCTGAATAAACACAGTTTTTAATTTTACCCAATTAGTCAGAAYAAAAGCAGTCAAGAAAATGGGTGATTTTCACAGCAAAGCAGAAGTTTTGTGACTTTGCTGCAAGCTGTGTACRATTAATTTGGTGCACAAACTTGGASAGAAATACAGACAGCTATAAAAATATGAATTTTTTCTCAAGTATAGAGAGCAAAGTAGAGTCATACACCATTAAAATACTGAAATGTTGAAGGCTTTCTGATGTGTCTGATTCAAGCATTCCCCACAGAGGAAGGCAAAGTCTCTAAACACCTGAACATAATCAAGCAAAGGAGCAAACAACCAGCAGAATTTGATATTTACAACTTCTCACACACCCTCACCTCTTAATRGAAGGATGTTTTATAGGAGAGTGCTGTTTTATAAATGCATATTTCAGAAAACTTACTGCAACCATAGAAACTGAGCCCTTCTGTGCAATCTATTTTATCTTCAACACTGCAGTTTATAGAGAAAACTTATTTGCAATAACTATTCTTCCAATCAACAGATTTGGTAATGATTCCATATTTAGGCTAAGAGCTTTCCATGTGGGAGTTATTTTAATATTTTCAGCATTTTAGGGAGACAGAGGTTATTATTCTAACAAAATTTGAAGCACCTTTCTTTCTTACACTCACCTGTCCTCATCATGATGAAACTTGAACACTGATTTWGAATGTTTGATTTGCCATTAATGAAATCAAGAAGATGGTGTTCATAATCTCCCTTTGAACTCTTGATTAAAATACATACATAAATAGATATATATTTATACATGTGAGCATCTGACGGTTTTGATCTACACTCCTGACACTTTGATCCCACTTTACTTTGAAGATGATTTAAAGAAGAAATTTCTAACATATGCTCCAGTGCCATTATTTGCATAGGAGACCCAGAACTACTATCAAAGTAATTCTACTACAAAGGGAGACAATTGTTTTAATTTGACTCCCACTTTCACACAAAATGATAGCAACTGGTATTTTTAGAGTCTCATATGCTGCATTAAGTTTTTTTCTAATAAAGAATCCATCACATCTGAAAATTCACAATTTTCTAAAATTATTTTAAGAAGTAATCCAAGCAGCAGTGGGAATACAGGAGCAAAAAGTTTAGGTTTTCCCAAATATTAACTTAATACTGAGTCACTTTTACATACCAAACATACACATCTACCTAAAAGTTCCRATTTTCTGCAGTGCCCCACTCCAAATAGAAGATTTCTCACACATTTTTGTTTGCTTTTTCAAGAGGTGCAGCGATCAAYAAACTGCATCCCTAAGAATTGCAACAACTGTTTCTGAAAAGCCAACAAGCARGCACGGCCTCCAACCACTGTGACAAACTTTCAGAAATGTGATGCACACATCAAATATCTGCTTTCTGATTACATGGATCTTTCTTGCCACTACTGTGTGCTGTGTTGAGTGCTCAAACTAAATTTGATATGTGATCAGCATAAAGTTATCATGGTTTTGTATTCATTAAATCAATTTTGCTGAAAAAATAATGTTGGTGAGTTATTGTCTTTTGCCTCTTTATTCCCTATAATGAGAATAAGTACAGAACAAGAAAGAAAGAACCTAAATACCCTGAAATTGCATGAAAACATAAACCTGAAGTTAAATCACTGAGATTTGGTCTCAAATTCCCCAAGAGGACMGGCACCTGTTGGAGTGGTAGGGTGAGGAAAAACTGGATAGCAAAGAAAAGCAAGAAAAGAGTTTTACTGGAGAATCAGTTTTACCTCAAGGCTTCCAGGGCTCTGTTTCAGGGAAACCATAACACCTTCCCTGCCATGTGTTTTACTCTGTATTCTCTAAAATTGAGCCTCAAAGAAGGACAAACACGAACTAATTAATTGCTTTGCTGATGGTTTCACTTTTGAAAGTTTGCATCACTCACATTTTGCATGAAGACTTTGCAAGGATAACCATATTCTTTATGATATCCTTTTATCTATGATAAACAATATAATGTTATATCATATAATAATGTATTTACTTAGACTATTTCTGTCTTCATTTTTACATCCCTATTTCCCTTCCATTTTTTTCCAACTAAATTCCCAACTTGTAGATTAACATACAGAATATTTATCTCAGACCCAGAATCATATTTTATTTTCCTTGAAAATTAAATTATGGTAAATTCTTCTCCATATTACCCACTACAGGAACAGCAAAGAAGTAAATGCAAAGGTGGAAAAAGCCTGTTTTCTGAGAATGTGTGYCCATGAAGCCCTGAAGAGAGCAGCATCAAATCCTTCACTGAGAATCACAAGGCATTTGTGGCTCGTTACTGCACAGCATCCCTGAGCACAGATCAGCTCAATCTTTTTCATTTCAGGCCACCCTACACTGTGAAACATGTAATTGGTTATGCCTTCTGCATTATTTCCAGCCAGGCTCGGATTTGCATTGTAAACAAATCCATTTGCCACTTCAATTGTTTAGCTCTGAGTCAATGTACGGGGCTGAGAGGGCAGAAGAAAACATAATAAATGGTGTCGTGTCCAGATTTTATCACAAGGAGCTGAACTAAATAACTTATGAGCCCAGTCAGTGCTATTGAGTTATGAACTAGCTCTTCCTCCTAGAGTAAATTAAAATTCTCACTGCATACAAAAAGCCCAGTGAACACRTTTTTATTACTGTTGCAGGGAAGTGCTGAAGTAATGAAGGCAGAGCTAAGGTAAATATATAACCCAATGCCTCTCTGGTGGATTGTTTKCTAAACCTTGTAATTTTATTCACTGCTATTTGAATGCTGCATTTTCTGCCTGTGTATTCAGAAGGCTCAGTGGAAAAACAGGAGTTGCTGGGACATRGCAAAATAAGAGCTGTGTGATGGCAGAAAAATCTACTGTCAACAAGGAAAATGTCCTAAGAGCTGTGACAATTTCCTGCCATGTTTTCYAATAASCAKYCTCATCCCAATTCAGGTAGAGGTACWTTAGTTAGCATTTGGGAAAAGAGCAGAGAGCACAAGGTAATGAAAACTATGTAAATGGGAAAATTACAAAGTTTAGATAAACTGGAASCTGGCATTTATTCTGTGGTAGAAATTCATAGTTTTAGAAATAGACACTCAACTATAATTGTATATATGTACAATAAACRGAGGAACACACACTTGAAATTATTACCAGAGGCCAAAGTCCCTAAATGGGATAAGCAGGCTTGAATGAGATAGAATTGTGCACTGAGAAAGGTGTTGTATTATTCTGAAGTTATGAGAAGGCAACAAGCTAAACTTCATCCCTCTGGCTGCAAAGTTCTTCGTAATTTCAGAGGGTCCAGCATTCTGTATGAGGAACAGTACAACTTTTGCAATAATTGAAACACATGGGCTCAGTGATGGAGAGAAAGAATAGGCATAAACCTTTTTACTGGTCAGCTGTAAAAAATCTGACCTTTCAGATTTTTTACAAACAAAAAAAAAAAAAAAAAAAAAAAAATCGATCATATATCATATGTGTCAAAAAAAAAAAAAAAAAAAAAAAAAACTACTCAACACACTTTTTTTTCTGCAATGATCAGTTGAATCTACAGCTATGCCATGCATGTATAACAAAACATATTAAAGTTACCAGTTAATAAATGTAAAAGTGAAAAACAGAATTGCTGGTTTGAATCCACCAAGGGGCAAGACTAGAACTGATCTCACAAGTTAAATCTACAAGTTAAATCTGGAGGTCACTGGACAGGATTTCTAGCCCAGTGTTTGAGGATGCTCTTGAGAAAAAAAACAATCATAGTGGGGAACTCAAACAAGACTCAAAGACAGAAAGATCATGATGTCAATTCAAACCAAGCAACAGAAAACAATTTAATCAGTAGATGACTTCAAAAATAACTGATCAAGAAGAATGCATATTAGCTAAAAACACTAAAGCAACATGAAAAATCAATCTCTCTTACATAACTGCAGAGCAYGCTGAAAAAGATTTTTGCAGGTGGAATAAATTTTTAAAAACCCAAATCCTGCATATAGAATAAAACTCAAGCAAGCCTCAGTGGGAAAGAAATTTACAGGTGCCATCTTACATAAAACATCAGCATTTAAGGAATTGAAAGTTTTTTTTAATTAAGGTAAGTATGAAAGCCTGAATAAGATGGGAGGACCTACCTAAAGTTAAATAGGGAGAACTAAAAAAAAAGAAAATTTTTCTAAAAGAGCCTAAACCAAGASACTTTGAGCATTATTAGAAATGTTGCAAAGAACAAGGCGAAGGGATCCATGTCTCTCCACAAATTTTATAGAGATTTCAATGCTGGACAAAGCCAGTTCAGAAGGATGTAGCAGAKCTGGGAAAAGTACAGAAGAGGTTATTTTAATGTTCAAAGTGTTGGAGCAGCTTCCTTAAGAGAAGAGACCGAAAAGGATGGAGAGAAGACCCAAAGGAAAGACAAAAGTTTTCGAAATCACACACCAGAAATTTGCAGAACTGCATTTCCCCATCTCCTTGCAACACCACAGCTAGGAGACACTTGGTGAAACTAAAAGGGGATTCATTTTAAAAAGATAAAGAAAGTGTTTCTTCCCACAGCAGTTCTRGGATTTGTTATAGGAAGTTCTGGAGGAAGGCACTAYCAGCCAGTTCAGAAARGAATTAGACAAATTCTCAGACACCAAAGCTCAGATCACGACTCAAAGGACTAAAAGGATAAAAATGAATAATAAAAAGCAGYTTCAAGCACTGAGGAATAAAGTGCAGACAGTCTGTAGGTTTTCATGCTTCTTTCATCCAAAGAAGCATCTCTTTCTGTCATTGGGAAACGCAAAAACAATTCAGCCCCAGAAATAAATGTGTTTAGAGAAGCATACTTTATAAACAAATTCAGCTTTAATTCTCCCTATATTTTAATGGAAAGGAGAAAGACTCTGCAATCCAATTAATGAATTGGGGCTCTCACACAGTCTCATTTTACTCTGGGATTTTTGGTATCCTCAACACAGCTGAAGTAGTTGTGACACCAGGCTGAGCAATGGTTGGCATTTGTGGTGGATGTTGCAGAACAAAGCTCTGCTGGCTTTGACACTTCAGTGGTGGGCTGAGAAAGTGCAGCCTTAGGATCCAGCCCCACTGCTAAATGTTTGCACAAACCTCATCAAAACCATCAAGGCATCCCTTCACAGGGAGAGAATAATCCCCCAATTCTCAAAATGGCTGTATATTAAAGACTTCATTAAAAAAAAAAAAAAACATGCACACCAAAAACACACAAACCCATGGACAAGGACTGTTTTGCCCTCTCTTGATCAGCCATTTCCTCACTCCTCTGAGCTCATACACATTTATGGCATCCATGCCTGTATCAATCACTTCAGACTTTCCTAAGAGCTGGACTGAAGGGAGCTGAGATATTCCTCAAAAAGAACCAGATGTAGCATCCACGGGAAAAAGAAATAATTATCAMARCAAGGAAGAATGTCAATTCAATCAGTTTCTATTCAGGCATTGCTCAGGAAAAAGAAAAAAAAAACAGTCTTAGCAAGTCAACTCCAGGAAATGCTGAGGAATGAGAAGAGATTCCACTCCCTCATAAGACACATTTCTGTTCTCAGGTGACCCATTAGTCATTCCTCCCAAGATTTCCTATTCAGCTATTTCAAAAACCAAAGTAGGAATTTCTTCATTGCTTTCATCCTTGATAGCATTTTGTCTACACCAGCACCACAAATTCAGACCTGGACTAAGATGAGTGCCACTTCATTTCCTGTCACCAATTACCAGTTGACAAACGGGGTTTTTTTTCCCTTATAGCCACAATTAGGACGAGGAATCAAAAAAGTCCTGAGGAGATGTTCTTCAAACACCACCCAGCTATTACCACCACATATTGCGTTATCAATAAAAGAGGCTGGCAATAACTGTGATTTCTAAAGGAGAATCAAACATGCTCTCTTTATAGGACAGCCAGCAGCAAGATGACTTCACTAATAGGTGAATTGCCACTCTGATTGGAGCCAGCTGCTTAGCCAAAAACTGGAATGGTACACTGATATTTTGGAGCACTTGCTTTTGTGAAACGTTGTCTGGGCGCAGCACTATTTATAYACAGCTTCTCTGCACGCTGTGTTCCAGATGAAGTGACAGCCACCATCTTGAAGCAGCTGCAAATTCATCAAGTTGCATAAATTGGGATTTTTTTTTTTCTGAATTAATTTTGATTTAATTAGGACAGTGAAAAAGCACAGCCCAGAAGAAGCAGGTACACCAGCCATGCCATGTTTGACATGGCAGCCTTCAGAAATACCATTCAGCTCCTATATTTATTCTGTTTTCCTTCCTACAGATGCCCAAATAGTTACCAGGCTTGAAAGGAAAGGAACAAAACRTGCTGAAGGAGGCAGGAACAAACAYCTCCATCTGGCAGCAAAAGTAACTTTTCTTTTTTTGTTGTTTCTCACAAGGGAGGCAAAAAAGCAGAGGAAATACACAGATACCTTTTTCTCTCCTGTGCTTTCTGGTAGCGGCTTYTTTTTTGTTCCCAGCACACACTTATTGAAGTTTGGTTTGTGATGCAGATGCTTTTCACTGCTCTCTGAATAAATAAAATGGAGAAAATGAAAAGCTTTGGGACAGTTCATCATAAGAATTTCCAGCTTCAGCAGATTTCTTGCATCTGAGGACCAAACCAAGGATATCATTAAGGTTACAGTT
Source organism: Malurus melanocephalus (assembly GCF_030028575.1). Classification (NCBI taxonomy): domain Eukaryota; kingdom Metazoa; phylum Chordata; class Aves; order Passeriformes; family Maluridae; genus Malurus; species Malurus melanocephalus. The sequence continues at coordinate 265,712 of NW_026623424.1, forward strand.
GAGCGCATGAATTAAGGCCACGACACTYTTAACCACAGCAAAGCATCTTTTCTCCTGAAAATGCTTTCTTTCCAACAACATGATATGCAGACATATGTCAGTGACATTGCAGGCTGAAATCAAATTGAAAGGATGAGATAGCCTGAAGAAGCTGCACTGGTTTAGTAACTGGTGAGGGTCAAAGGAGTTACGGATGCGCTGCTGGCGCTCTGTGCTTATGGCTCACGTTCGCCAGAAGAGGACAACTTCTGGCAAACCACTCACTTTTAATAAATTTCATTTAGCAGAACAACTGCTCTCAAAAAACGTGGCCAAAAAGCAGGTTGTCTGCTTGCATTATTATTTTAGCATTCACAAGTCAGTCACGTGAACTTAGAGCTTTGCAGAAAGAAAATATTTCTTGAGCTAGAAAACACAGGCAGAGCGTTCTGGATTTGTGGATCAGATCCTGARGTCTCACATGCTTGAATACCCTCATGCAGCCCACAGACCCAATTTTAAACTTTATTTACTGTAATACCTTCAGGATAAAAGGAAMAGAGTTTTGGAGTATCCCAAATCCTTACCTCTTCTCCACCCTTGCTGTTATCACTTTGATATCACCTTTAGCAAATCATTTCTTTCCAACATCAATAGAGGTTTAGAGTTTGGGGACATTTATTTTTCTCCTTTCACAAAAAAAAGAAAAAAAAAAGAAAAAAAGTTGAAGCATAGAAAAAGTAAGTTTGGCCCAAAATTAACTGATTTAATACACATAAGCTGACAGAAAAAGGTGCCACAAGAGGCCACAGATGAGCACAAACAGGCCAGCCCAAGTTCTGTTAGCGGAATATCTAAAAAATATCTAAAAAACCCAGCACAGGATGCAACACCCAGCTGCCCAGGGTCAGGCTGTTTGCTTTCTGCACTGGCCAAAAAAAAAAAAAAAAAAAAAAACCAAACTGCTTTTTTATGAGGCAAGCTAAGCCTTTCTGGCGGAGCAATAGTCACAGCAGGACCGCAATGCAGATGTACTTCAAGAAACTCCACCTGTAAAGATGTCCCCTCAGAGAAAAAAAAGGCAATTAATGCCCCAAATCAGAATGGACCCCTGAGGAGCTGTGCAGAGGTCAGGAAGTTTTTTCTAATGCTCTCTGCAGCACAATAATATCAACAAGGAAGGAGTAAGATCTCAACAGCTTCCACAGCACCAGACGAAATTTGTGCTGAATGGAAACCTCACATCAGTGGCATTCAACCTCTGAAATTTTTGGTAAGGGCAAGAAAGATGTACTGGCTTACCAGAAGGAAAAGGTCTACATATTGAAACACTTCCTCTGGAGGGAATAATCACTGTTCAAACCCCTGCAAAAAGAAGATATTTTTACATACTAAAGCAAATGACTATACAGCTTTAAATCAAAACCCATCTATACTCTATGTAGTGCTTGCTCTCCGTGCTGCTGGACCCAGATACTTCACACAGGTGCTGCCCTATAAAAATAATTCCATTTCAATTTCTACATTCAAAAATTGCATATAATAATACAGAAAGATATAATCTCAGTGCACAAGTGTGGCACAMAAGCAATGCAAAGAAACAGTTGCATGTTTTTCTGCCTCCTGGGTAGTTAACACTGCTTTTAATTTCATCTCTGTCTTTTTGCATCATCGTCTGCAGAAGCTCATGGCCAAGAGTTTGCCCTGGTAATAGCTGACTGTTCTCTTYGATATCACTCCTTGCTCTTTAGGGACAGGCCAATATCCATTGTGATTAGCAGGGGACAGCCCTGTCTGTCCAGATAAGTCATGAGCACTTAGCAGGTCACTCCATGCATCATCATTAATTGCATTAAAAGAAAATTCCTGCATGTCTCTTTTAAACTAAAAAAAATAACAAAATGATAATTCTTTCTTCAGGGAACACAACAGTGCTTCACCACAATTGGTTAGAATTTGTTCCCATTAGTAATTCCAGCAAATAACACCTTATTTTTCAGCTTTTTTATTCTTTGCCTGAGATGTAATGTTCCATGAGCATGTACTAAAATATCACTTTCTTAAAAAGTCTCAGAAAGGTGTTACCAGGTGTCTCTTAGCTATTCCAGTCCTTGAGCTGCATGACCATGCATTCCTGGAAGACAATCCTAAGGAAAATGAAGCAACAAGCCCTAGCATGGGAATAAGTGTGGGTGAGAGTGTGCATGACATCTGCTACAAAGATGAAAACATATTATTTCTACTCCCAATTTAGTTTATGTTCTCAAAAAAGGTAAACCATGATATATTTAAGCAGATATAGTTTTAACTTCCTGCATATTTGTGCAAGGCCCCAAATTACTGACTCAATGTAACTTTTAAAAGGTCTTTACGGTTGCTCACATACTCTGGGTTAGAAGCACAGAGAAATACTGAGAAGATATTCTCAAAATGTCAAAACAACCAAAAAACTTTACTGGCAACCCCAGGAAATGAGAGAACTTTGGTGAAAGATTCAGAGCTTCATTCAATCAACACATAACACTTCTCAAAGCTCTAATTTAGCCCATTCAACTCAGCAAACYCTAWGCCYRTTGCAATTTTAATTTAAAAATTCCAAGGAGAGGGAATTAGAAGGAAAAAAAAGACAGTGTTCCCCTTAAAAGTTACATTTATGAAATTATATTTCAAGGAGACATTTTTAAAACGGGTTGGAGGTGTGGATTTGTTTAGTTGGGTTTTCTTTTTTGGGTTTTAGTGGATCTGCTCTTGAAATGTGTCCATGGCAATCTTCCTGGGTTTGTTTCTGATGGTGACTGGCATGCTCAAGGGAAAACATGGCCTACATATACTGAGCAAACTAATACTGAGCTGATACCAAGAGTGTTTTAAAATATTCTTTCATAAATATGACATTTTAYGTCTCCAGTCATTAAAGTAGAAAAACAAATTATGCTACGTGCAATCATTGCATAAATCATGTACATACCATTTTGCCATAGGATAATTATGTTGTCTCAGAGAATACTTTTTYCCATCAATTTTTTTCTTCCAATGAAAGAAAATTTGTGTGAGATTGGTTTATAAAATTTTATCTGAGAGAAAATTGCTGTTGACTGATGCAATCTCCTTCGTCAACAGCAATCCTTCTTCTCTAGGACAGCACTTAAAATTACATTTCTCAGCTGAAGGAAATGTAAAGGGAAGAAAGTATGGGCTGGTGAACAAATATTTTTTGAAAGTCATTGTAAAACCATCAAGGATTTTACAGACACTTTTACAGACCTGAGGGCAAGGAATTGGAATGTTTAGCACAAGTTTCACACTCACACCTTCCTGCTACACTTCCTTTGYCACCSCTGCCAAAYACCATGRCCAKGCCAGCTCAAGACAGAAACTCCAGTTCAGGCTAAATTTCTCTTTTGGTATTAGTTTTGGCATGAAAATAAACTGATCACAGARCTGTCATAAGAAATAAATCCTTTCAGTCATCAATAGGTCTCTCCATATCAACAAATGGTAAAGTCCAGAAAAAATAATTGCTGAAGGGAACATCAGTGAGTACTCAGGAGTGCTCATTTTATTTTGTTTTGTGGGTTTTGGGGGCAGATTTTTTTTTAATTTGGCTTTTTTTTTCCTCCAGACTAACCTGGTTCCATGGTTTGAATGCCAGTTAGTGGCTGTGGAATGAGAGATACACTCCTGGACTGCATTTTCCAGTTTGGGTTCATCAGGAAGGAATMCAATTCTCACAGGCTGAGACAGATGCTTTACACGAACCAACGTGAGTGGGGACAACTGCAGGATTCCCTTCTTTATCTAACCTAAAGAGGCACTCAGGTTGACTTTAAAAAAAAAAACAAAAAAAACAAACAAACAAACAAACAAAAAATAAAACCAAAAAAACCCAAACAAATAAACCAAAAAACAAAACCAAACAACCCCCACACTTTTGCATCCCTGAAAGTAGATTTACACAAAAAAAAGTTTGTTGTTGGATAAGAACATCACTTAGGAGGTTAGTGAGGAGCTAATAAGACACTTTTTGGCAAGACTTTTGTTTTAGCTCAGCTTTTTGTTGAATCTCAGGCTGACACAGCAAARGAGGGACACTTCTGAAAATGTCTCAGTCAATCAATATATGAACATTTAAGGAGAACAAGGAAGATTTCTGGGTCCTATTTAAAGTTTTCCCATGGGGTCACCAGTTAAAATTCATCATAAACTATTCTGATCACTATTTTCAGACTCCACATGGAAGATGCAAGCCATGCAAGTAGAATATTGAAGATCTTTCTGCTGCTCTTCTGCAAACTTGACAATAAAACCAATCTGCTAATTAAATAACTCCTAATTCATTCCTGGGCAGTCATTAGTGTGCAGTCACTCCAGTACCTGCACATTACTTTAGTTTTATCATTACTTTTCTCCTCATTTTTCAGAGACACAATGTGAATTTTATTTCATATTGCAAAGCTTTCATGGCCGTATCTACATGTACAATGTTATTTAAAATACACATTGCCTAAGACAATCATTTATAAAGTAGCTGGAAAAACTTACCAGAAATTCAAGGCATGGATTTTTTTTTGCAACTGATTTCATAATGATTATGATAACATTGTCCTGTACTCTTTCAGAAATCCTTATKGTTTTCATCTGTGCATTACTACTGACTGTTAGTGGACACGAAAGTCCATGGACCTGTTTGAACAATTGGGGCCTTAGAATTCTTAAGTATGGCATTTTTAATTTTAATTTTAAATTAATAATTTTACTTATTAATATTTATTATTTTTACTTATTAAGATTTATTAAGAATTATTAAGGCAATTTTTTCTAAATGATATCACTGCCTGTAGCCCCTTAAAACCATTTTTTCCCCCCTCAATGACTAACATGAATTGGAAAATTAAAATATGATTTGCCTTTCATTMTATAACATCTGTTCATCTGGAAAGTCTTAATTAACGACATATATGTTTAAGCTTCCCCTTTTTTTTGTGACTGCACTGTAAGATCTATTTTAAGGCATTTTAATTGTGAGAGTTCTGATCATCAGCGTGACAAATTCAGTAAATCGAGGGCTAAGAGTATCTGAAAATAAAATCCAGCAAATGGAGGTCACTTCTGCATTGTTAACTGCAAGTTGTTACAGGAAAGAGGGAGATGGAGGAGTGCAGGTGAGATTTATGTTCATTCCTACTCATCTGCCACCAACTTATTTCAGTTAGATAAACTCTTCCCCTTCTCTCCTCGTCACATCTTTTCTTTCTGCATCTGGGGGAAGGTCCTCTCCTTTCTGCTGCCTGAACACACAGCACACACCTATTTATGTTCAAGTCTTCTGAGCAAAACTTTTGGGTTTGTCTCACCAGCTGAAACTTGTGCCAGGAGGASCTGCTCTTTCTGACAGCTCTGGAATCTAAAGATGATTATTCCTTTTTCCTGATGTAATAGGGTCAGTAAAGCAGCATCTGGCATCTAGAGGTCTCATCTGAGAGATTTCGATTATTGCAAAGTTCCAATGATCCTGGTAGGTAAGAAATACTCATCAGTCAATAAATTCCTCCTGAATACATCCTGTACAGCTAGTGTTTCTTTCTGTCTGCTCTCTAATTTCTGATTTTGGGAATTCTAATCCAGATTCTTTGGCAGACCTGTAAGCAGCTGGAGTTTTGGCCTTCACACCCACTCAAAACCCCTTAGTAATCAAGAATAATTATATATCTTTGATGCAATACTGCCAGATAATACCAAAAGCATATTGGAGTAAAACAAAAGGTTATAAATGAGTTTGCAGCATCCTTATGTAGCTCTTACTACCTACATCACAGTATGGACTGACACMAGAAAAACTGCCAGTGACAAAAAAGACACTCCATATTTCTACAGTTAAGGGTCCTAGAAGTGAAAACAGATTGTTTCCATACATGTTTTGAGGCCTTTTCACATAAGTTGAGTGACACCAAATTAAATTTCAACAAATATATAAAAATAGGCTTCACAGCCGACTCCAGTTTCTCTYAGAGACATTTAATCACTCATCTTCAGTGCCAAAGAATTGTTACCTGCCCCATTATGAAATCTTAAGGGAGGCACAATGCTCCAGTTTTGCTCAAGGAAAACTAAACAAGGTCACAGATATGGAGGGAATGAGGGCTGGAAGGAGTGAAATATACAGTTATGACAGGCTAAGTAACTAATGGAAGAAACTCCTGACTCTTACCTACACTGTGATTTGTGCAGTGCTGGCATATATCACTTACCTTGCTATAAAAGATGAAAAATAAATCTTCTCCATAATGAAGACAGCCTAAAATTCACTGAGAGTGAGGCAGCGTGCAGCAATTTGCACTGCTTGCAATAGTTTTAAATATCTTCCTCCAGGTTAGGCTTTCACAGCACACAGCAAATTCACATTCGCTCAGGAGTGAATGTGAGGCTCGAACCAAGCCTGGTTTTAGTGAATTCATTTCTGAGACAAATGACCCAATTGAGTCTAATGGCTCTGTGAAGCTGCCTGGAGTAAAACACACGAGTAAGTGATTGCATGTTTGAGGCCTAAGACATTAAGAAACACGCTGCTGCTACCCAGTGATAGCATCATTAATGCAGCCATTTATTGGCTTATTTTTACTTAGAACGGGAGAAAATGCATTGCCCTTCTGGGACCATGAGAAATCAATATACTTTCAGCTTTTAATAACATGATCTAAACCGTCTGCAGTGAAATCTGTTGTGGGTGTGTGATGCCTTTCATTCTCACAGMAATATTATTTCCATTTTAACAGACACAAGCAAAGACTGCAGCATAACCATAATTAAACCCATGCTACACTGCCTAAAATGAAAATTATATATATTTTAAAAAAACAGAAATGCTATTTTAACATTTTTTTCATAATAAAGAAAAATATAGTCATCAAAATCTGTACAAATTGTTGTACAATCACCAACCTGCAGCAGCACCAAATTTTGTATTAATAGGGTGTCATTGATTATACAGTCTGCAACAATGACAAATATCCCATTCCAAAGATGCTTATTGGATGCTCTATTTTGCGAAGATCCACTGCTACATATGAATATTTTTCCTTGTCCTTTTCCCCAGAGCATTGAGGTCAGCAGGAGGAGCCCTTTCAGAAGCATTATGCTTCCAGGAGAGAGGGCAGCACTCCTTAAAAACAGRGACATGTTAGGCCAACATCACCAGTGCCAAAACCTTCCAAAAGTAATTCATGTTTAGATTTAAATTCTCCTTATCCATTATTATTATTCTCACAAGAGCTGGGCAGGAACTCGAAGTAGCATCATCAGTTAATGCTGCAGTATTCACATGTGAAACTGTGGCTTTGAGGGTATCTGTTTTTAAAAGATGAAAACTCATAAATACATCAGTAGTAACTGAGCTCATCTGACTTTTAAAAAATGAAATTATTCGTTTGCAAAGGTATAATTAAAAATAAATAGTTTGAAGAGCAGTCATTATTCCACTGACTACAAMACAACAGCCTTCCCATGCTGTAAGYACTTAGTACCCACTGTTGTGCTTTATCCACTTGCAAMGTTTATTTCTGATTTACAGTGCAAGAAAATCTCTCTTCGCTTCCATGAAGTTTGTTCTTCCTTTTAGCTACACCAGATCAAGTGTACAGGTATTTTACTTGCTGTACCTAAAGTTCTATCCCCATTTTTAAGACATTCACAGTTCACAGAGCCCAAGAGAACTGAGAAGCTTTTTAGAATTCTCATCTGTCAAAGTTGTCTTACAACTCCAACATTCTGATTCAATTCTTCTTTGTGCTTGYAATTTAAAACCTGACATCCAGGAGAATGCAATTTGGCATGCTCATTTTGGGTCACTGTATCAAATGATGARAGTTTTCAGTGCTGCAAACTTCACCAACCAGAAGGAAGTCTGTGGGATTCCACATGGGCAGACATTGTAGGAACGTATTTCCAAAACCGAGCCAAAAAAGTGCCGGTGCACTGTGCAAAATATACATGTACCACTTATTTTTTCTTCAGACAAGTGAATAATTCACACCATTGATGTCACAAGTGAACATCACTCAGTCAAATAACTTCAGCAGGTGTGCTCACCATCTCAGCTTCTGAAGGTCCTAAACCTTGGTGCCAATGAGTTATTCAAAGGGGATTACAGCTGACAAAAACAGTGAGCCACAGGCACTGAAATATTTGCAAATGTGAAACTTAAAGGGGATGATAGACTGAAGAAAACCAGGAAAACAGAGCCATCYCCTGCCTCTTATTTTCTGGCTGGAYAGGGGTTTGTAAAGACAGCTTGTTCCTTCTGCCTTTGYAACTTGACAGAAACAGCAGTTCTCCAGTGTGGTACTGAATTAGGAGGCACCGTGTTTGTATTGTTAGAGCCTTAATCGAAACAGCCAGGGAGAAATGTTTTATTGCAGAGGGAGAAAGGACTTTTTTATTGACATTCTGAGGAGACTCAGTTTTAATGATGCTTAGCACGATGTTTTAAACCACACATTACATCTGCACGCTGTTCCTTGTTAAATGTTGGTTGTTTAACAGCAGGCTGGCATCAGATTGCCTGCTGTGGGTGGTTAGGGCTGGCTCGTGCAACTTCTGACAGCACCAATTTTAATTCTTGCATTATTTCACTTCCTGACACCTTCTTTCTCAGGCTACTCTRTCTCACAAATGTTCTCTATGTGGCTGTAGGTGAAAGCACAAATAAAATCAGCTGCTGGGCTGTATGGCCTGATGACATTGGGAGCTCTGGGTACAAGACCAGGATTATAAAAAATAGATTTATCTGTTCCTCATCAGTGTTTAACACACACTTTTGATATGGATGTGAAAATACAGAAATAATAATGAAATAAAGACTCTCATCATCAAAACCTCCTAATCACAAGTCAGTGATTGAAAAGAGTAAGCATGATATAGAAAACAATTTTAGCAGTATATCAGTAAGCCAGCTTTAATTTATAAGGATGTTAAGACTAATAAACATTGGATAAGTTGTTTTTTAGAAAAACCTATCACAATATTAATTTTCAGTGAAGTTATTTAGCCACACTTCAGTTATATTTCAAATCAGTTGACTACCTTTATTTTTTCAAGGGTTTTTTTGCCCCTTGTCCTACTTGCAGAATTTGCATAGTCCCCATTTAGGAATAAGGAGGGAGTTTTTTGGTTGTGGGGAGAGTTTTTGTTGTTAGGTATTTTTTTTTCTTTTTCTTGCAAAAAGATGCTGTCACAGATGAAGAAAAGATAAAAATGTGTCTTTAGCAGATTGAAATATACACAAAATTAGATACAACTCGTTATGAAATTACAGAGCATTAAAATGTGAATCCTTACCCTTCATACACAGACCAAAAGCAAACAACGTTTAAATCATGATGGTTTTTAAAACCAAAATTGCCTCTTTGCCAAAATATACTTTTTTTGGTATAAATCTTGCAACTTGCACGTATCTGAGGAAGCTGTTCCATACAGACAAAGATAAGGTAACAGAGTAATTTCATCGACTGAAAACATCATTTCTACCCAGCTTTGAATAGGAAAAAACACTCAAGAGTTCTGCCTGAGTTCTGATTTTTCCCCATAGCCCCTTTCTAAAAGGCATGTACACCCCAAAGGAAATGAGAAAAAGCCAAATCAGAAAGGTTGATAAGGTGATTCCATCAATCATGGAACATATCAGCACTGGCAAACAAGGTTGTCCAACCAAAACATTGACTTTCAGCAAAGAGGCAGAAGTAATGAATTAATCTAAAACCTCCAAAACCCATGAGCTGGGATGCAAATCTAATAACCAGTTACTGTATTATTGATGCTGACTTTCTTTTCRTGGCTCCAAGAGAGGAATTTGCATTTTAGGATGGAAAGAACTATCTACAGGCAAAATATCTAAAAAATCTTAGCACCATCAAAGACTTACATAATGAAGTAAACACAGCATAGAGTAATAAAAGCTCACATAACCAGGGTCGTAGGAAGTACTTTCTGCCATGGGTTTTGGTGAGTAGAAATAAAAATTCAATAAGACATTGAAAACAAAAATTCTTCTTTGATGACTAGAAAACAAAACTGACAAAACCAAACAAACAAATAAAAAAAATCCAACACCAAACAGAACCAGCCAAACAAAAAAAGAAAAAACAAAGATCTACAAAGGAAAAATAATAGCCAAACACCTTTAAATATTTTGAGCCTCAAATGTTTGTAATTCAATGTCTGGAAGAGCAGTTGAGCTGTGAAAGCCACAGTTGCCTGGGTGGGCCATGTGCTTGGAAATGGAATGAATTCTTACTGAAAGTGAGCTGAAGTAATAAATTGAGTCCCTGACAATGTGAATGAAATTCAGAGCAACAGAATGAGGAAAATACCTTGCATTTCCACCTTGCAGGCATTCTTAAGTCAAACATTTAAATTAGCAAACAGCCTCACATACAAGACCGATCCTTTTCAAGTTTTGCTGTACTCATGCTTGCATAAATACACACAGAGAGATCAGAGATAAAAACATCTATGGTGCAACACACAATTCTTTCAAAATGCCTGTCTTTTCTAGCCTTCACATTTTTAATGCTTGGAATAATTATATTTTAAATTATCCCATCAAAGGATTCTCTGCAGCATTTCTGGGGTGGCCATTCCACATCCTAAAGATTTTGGTTTTCATTTACCTTGTCTCTTCTCCTTTTATTGCTATTCTCATTTTTTTAAAGTTACTCTTCTGTAGTTAGTTTACCCTTTTTATTTTCTTTTTTTTTTTTTTTTTTTTTTTTTTTTTTTTTTTTTTTTTTTTTTTTTTACTCTGAGCTCCATTTACAATTTCTTTTCTATTCAAGCATTTGAGATGGTTATCATATCCCTTCAGTTACTACTTCCCTGATTATGTCGCCTTTTTTTGGTTGGGTCCCCTCCCTCCCTCCCTCCCTCCAAAACCAAATACATAATCTTCCATTGAATTTTGCCTGCATGAAAAGGCTACAATGAAACCATTTAATCTTTTCCCACTAATTGGTCTCTTCAAATCTCCAATCTCTTTTGATAGGGTGGTTTTTTTTTCCCCCGAGCTCCTTTCAGCAGATTTCACATTTTGTTGTGCCAGCTCCGGCAGCGCTCGCGCACATCCGGCTAAAGCACGACCGTTTACATATCAAAAACGCRCACGCAAATGCTGAGCACAAAATAGAATGACTTCAGAACTGATTTCACACAAAATCACACRCCAGTGCAAATCCTCTGGAGAGCACCCAAGTGTGCTGGAATTAAACTTCACCCTAGGAAAAAGCTAGAAGTGAATATGTGGTGATATAGAAAGTTAGAATTWKTTGGRTTGAAAGAGATCTTAAAGATTACCTGGTTCCACCTCCCTGTCATGAGCAAGGACATCTTCCACCAGATCAGGTTGCCCAAAGCCCCAACAAMYTGGCCTTGAACACTTCCAGGGATGGGAATATAGGCCTGTCTTGAGCAACAGAGGCAATAAAACAATGCTGTTTATGCTATACCAAGGTCCAAGCTGAATGCTTCCAATATTTTACAATTTATATATATATATATATATATATACACTTCATTAATTTAAGGCACTCGTGTCTCAGGCATCACAATCATAGAGCCCACAATGTTTAGATTTGGAAATCATACAATCAATACACATCCTGTAAAATGCTCTTGTACCAACTGATGTTGAATTTGAATGACTCCAGTTTGAAAGGTTCAAATATCTTACACTATCAGGCAAGGAAAGAGGGAACAGCTTTCCTCAGAATCAATTTGACCAATCTGGTGAAACTAGCACAAAATATATTTGGCTGAAAATGAGCTTAAAGGACAGCTGACCGATAAATGTTCATCCATCCAGAGAGGATAGGGATCCTGTAATCTCTGTAATCCTACTTTTAGGCATTTTTAGTTTGGACATACCAAAAGCGTTAAAATATTCCACCCGGAGCCTTAAACCACATCTGCTCACCATGGACCCGTGGACACCGGCATTTCTGCCTGTTTGACCTTCTCATCCAGAAAAATTAGGGCTGCTAGTCATAAAAAAAAAAACCTGTCTGTGATCCAAATATGCTTCACCTTAACCTTCTGCCACCTACAGGTAATTCTCCCTACTGATTTGTTCTAGTCTGGCATCTCTGTGGGCTGRGATTTAGGTTAACCTCTTACATTTCCCTAACAGATGCTTCATACACTCCAATCAGGGATTTTGTTAATTGCTTCTCCAATGGTGAGGGCATCTCAACTTCAAGGGATTAGGAAAGAACCAGGAGATCAACAACAGGTGAATTAGAAGTGGATCAGACACTTCCCCATTGGAAAWAGAAATGTAAATGATAAAAGCTAAGTTTGATCCTCATGTTCATGCATGCTTTCAAAATAGGATTTGTCAATTGCAGATGCAAAGCGGTTTCAATTTCATATTCGTCACTTTGTCTAGTTTATATTCTGAAACATTAAAGCTGCATAAATGACCTGCCAAGTATTGATGTAAGCTTATTGACAAAACAGAAAGCTTTACAGTAAGAGCAGCATCTCACAGGGCTCCACACAGCRACTCTGTAATTACTGCTTCAGCATCTCCAATACACTGATCTCTAATACACCATGAAAGATTCACCAAAAATTTTTAAATAACATAAAACCAGCTGATTTACATAGTAATAAATTAACTGAAACCAATATTTTTTGAGAACAAAACCAGAATTATTCTAAAATGATCAGTTATATTTTTTTCACTAAGGTTTAGAAATAAAGGGTAAATTCAGCAATTTCTTTATAAATTCATGAAATCCTTATGCAGTAGCATATAGATCCCTCCTACATCCTCTAAAACGCTATAGCAGTACAACAAAATGACCTAAAAAAGAAGTTATTTTGCAAAGAGAGGGAGAGAAAAAAGTACCAGAAATCAATGCCAGGTCCAACCAGACTTGCCTATTTTAAGTCCATAAATTATGTCTGGGTTTTTTTCTTTCTTCTCTTGACTTTCATTTTCATTTTGTATGGTCTCTCTACATTTCCACTTGTCTCTCACTGTCCTTGCTTAGCACGTTGCCTATTTATTTTACCAGGAATATTTTCATTATCCTCTCCTTGATAAGGAAAAAGAAGTTTTAAACAAAAATTTAAAATCTCAACCGTTTTAAATTATCTGTGAAATGTAAACGGGTTTATGCAAGCTTTTAGGACTGGATATTATACTCACCTCTCTAATCAGAGAAAACATCTCTAACAACTGGTTTGTCAAAAATTTCTATTTTTGCCTGGTTCTGATTGCTTGTTGGCCAACAAATGCATAAACCTGCATCAAACACARAGCACAAAGCACAAATTAAAGACTCAAAGGTCTCATGACCACTTTGAAAATGGACTGAAAATGAAGAGTGGCTTAGCAGTTAAGGAGTTGTGATACAAKGATTGACTCCTCTGTATAAAGAACAGGGATAACCTGGATCCATACCCATAAATGCACAGTTCAATGATCCATCATATCTGTATCAATGGCATTATTTTTTCAATTGTGCAATCTTTGTTCAGTTGYTCTGTTTCAGGAAGTCTTTATTCAGAATTCCTTCAGGTTTTTACCCCTATTAATATTCATCCAAAAGAATGATGTCTTTAAATACCAATAGCTGTCATTCTTCATCCATAATTTATGAACCTCTTCTTAACACAAAATCCATAGGCAGAACTTTTTGCCCCTTGACTCCCAAAATKAAAGCCAGACAAAGCTTCAGTGAATAGCATAGGARTGTAACTATCAYCATTTGCAATCTCAAAGACATCTGSTGYTTAAATRAAGTTTSTATATTTTCACRTCTGGGGCAAAATGCTGTGAAAGGCACCCTGTGGTTTCAAATCRATTTGATTTACTTTATTTATATTTTAACAATATTTGACAAGGTAAACCTCTTAAGAAATTTTATGTCATTTATGAGAAAGGTCACTGAACCTTAAGAAAGTAGATATACTGAACCCTTACATGGGCTTCCCTCAAAGGGATGTTTTCCTTTGTGTTCTGTTGTCAATCAAAAAAAAAAAAAAAAAGACTTTGTTCTTTATTATGCACAGACTAAATTTCAAAAGAAAGAGTAATGTGGAAAGATTTAAAAAAATGTTACTCAGAATAAGGATATGCAGGAGACTTGATAACCAAATATTTCAGAGAGAAAGCAAAAGTCTGCAAACCAAGCTGAGAAAYGTTTTTAGAAGCATTTCTTAATACTGATTTACAAGTTAAAAGATCTCATTCCTGTTGGTATCTTCCAAACTTAAAGAACCTATAGAGCAGATTATGTGATGTTAACGTTAAATAAATGGTGACACTAATTTGGAAAGACAAGGAATGACATTACATACAAGCAAATGAGCCTTCACAACAGTGTCCAGCATGTAAAAGTTTACTTATATGTATAACCACATGTATAAAATACTAGCACAAAAAAAAAAAAAAAAATTATTTACTCCTGCCCGAAATTCCATTTCTATAAGTGGGCAGATGGTCATGGAGGACTGGACTCTGCAAAGATTCTTCTTGAATCTCCAAAAAAAGCCAGTGTTGGAAAGTATCAAGAACAACACAGTTCAATACCAAGCTGTCAATTTCAACATGCTTAATTTTGTTACCATTTTTATAATATTTACTATCAGGGCTTCAGGTTTTGGTGTTTTTCTACAATTCTGTCATCATAATATAAAATGATGACTAATTATTTAAGTCCTTCATCTTTGGTTTACAGGTTTCCACTTGCAGCAGAAAAGCTTAACTCAGAAATCAGCATACAAATTCAGAATTTATGTAGGTTTTAAATAAATTCAAACAATGCCATTAACTCTCATACTCAGCAATCACGACACAGTTTGAATAGAGTATAAGAAGGGTGAAAAACCAGGCAAAACAGATATTTTACTAATATAATCAGTCTTCCAAACTTTTGATTTTTCAGTGACACTTCCAGTTGCCATGTTTTACAAATATGGATAAAGATACTGCATCGAGACCAAGCACCTACTTTCCAGTGGAAACTGTGCTTATTATATGGAATCTCAGCACAGGAAAACGTGATAATTCTGAACAACAAAGCACAGACCAAGAAAATACCATTCAGCAATCCTGGCGCTGTGACTTATGTTTTTGATGGTATAGGGGATGGGGATTATTACTAGYCTTGGATACATTAAAAATTCAGATTGAAATTTTATATTTGGGCTTTAATTTGCAATAAGACATGGCTGAATGATATAGGCACAGATCTTTTCTTTACCAAACATTCATTTAAAATGCTGTTTCTTCGGTAGTTCAAGTAGCTGTAGAGTGTTACTTCCATGTGTTACTAAAATTATGTTTGTCCTGCTGGWGGTTTCAGGCCATCAAATTTAAATAATACTGTGTTGCTCTGAAGTTTGCCCACTGTATCCTCAAAGGTAATGCACAAAGACTTCTTATTGAAAAGATTAAATGTAACATTTTTCAATCTGTCTCGAGACAATTCTTCTCTGAATTCAGAGATGGCCAAGCTGTCAAAAAGGCAGACTCTGCAGCTCATGCTGACCATGTACAGATCACAGTCTGGAAGGCTATCTGCACAGACACACACACAYAAACAYAAAATCAGCCAGATTGCTCCAACAAGGCTTGCATGAAGCCAATTTGTGTGATGTGCAGTGATAACACATCCTATTAAATGATTCGGGTTGATCTGATGGATTTCTTCAAAAACAAAAAGCCCCCATTTAGGGGGCTTAGGGAAAAGAAAGTAAAATTTTATATTTAAGTTACCCAACCTGGACATTGCCCAGATCCCATCATCTAATGTGGGAATAAGGCTTGCAATATGGATTTCTTACAAGGTTAAAACCCTGATATAATTAAGCACTGAAAAGAAAACACACRCATGTGGAAATGCATAAACCAACTGAAACACTACTGCTTGAGAAGCATCATAGTGGTCTTTTGTGCTGTTCATCCATTTACAAAGTCTCCTCAGCCCACTTTAACAGCAAAAAATTAATTATTAATTAATTATTCATTGTGGTAGAGGTATGCTCAATTACTATTTCAGACAGAAATAATATTTTTCCTTCACAGTGTAGCAGAAGGGAGCATTTACCAGGCCAGCATCAAGAAGTACAGAGTTTCCTGATTTCATGACTTCTCTGACAGTCTGGTGTGAATGATTACCATGTATCATAATCAGTAGCATCACTGTCATTGATTGTCACTGGTTTATCAGTTTTGTAGCAGTGATTAAGGGTAAACTGGCTCTGCTTCCATTAACATCAGAATAGCATGAATTCGTCAAAACCAGAAACCAAGAGTGCCTACAATTCTTATTGCTCCAWCTGAGTAAGGTTTGATTATCTGGGTTGGGGGCCAAATTCAGTTTCAAATGTGATCTATTTGAACTAAAAGTATATAATCTACAACTGAGGGTCTCACTGCTGAGATTGCCCTCGTTTCTGCACTGGCCAAACCRTGGTAACCACGCCTGCAAAATGTGAAATTGCAGCTCTGCCTTGCAGCCAGGCTGCACCCTTTGTTTCTTTGAYTCTCATGGCACTGACCTCCCACCAGCTGCCATCGTGATGTCCTTCAATCAGGGAAAAGAAGCAGAGATCACATTCCTCGTAGTTTCTATCACTCAGGTGCCCRAGGGCTCCACTTATCACAGAGACCCAAAATCTCGGTAAAAAAACATCACTTGGAGTTAAGTGATGCCTTGCCCRTTGTTCTGAGCTGACACCACACTATTCAGACATTGAAGCCTTCTTGGCTGTAAAAAGCAAAAGAAAAAGATTACGGATTTAGGAGGAAAAAGCAAAGCAAACCGTTTAGTGGCTGGTTTGCTTTATGAATCCAAGTGCACTGCAAAGCCTGAAAGACATGCATCAACAATGAAAAGAAGTGGAAAGAAAAGAAAAAAAGGCTGCCTTCCTCTACATTTGTAGAGTAAACTCTAACACCATCAGTAGCAAGTGCTGTCTCCAGAACAGTTTGTTTCCACTCTGTTTCACAGTTTAAAACACACTTAAGTTTCCTTCTGCTCTGGTAAATTGATTTTTGTGCAGTATAAGAGGATGTGTTCTGCTTCCGACCATAAATTTAAAGAAACATTATACATCTCCTAATGGTTCTTGCTTCCACTAAGTAAGAATCAATTTTCTACCTGTAGGTGATGAAACTATTTCTCACACCTGCTRAGCACACTTTTATCTCATAAGGCTTAAAGACATACACTGGAGCAATTCAGCAATAGCAAAAATAAAGTGCAATCTTTTTAACTGTATTATTTTACATTTGACTCAGGTGTTCCTTTACAAAGGTTATMTCTAGTTTTATTTACTGTCTTTAATATTTTCTCCTCTTCACTCTTGTACGCTCTGCTGTTACCAAGAGACTTCAATCTTGGTGAAACCCCAAACCACACTGCATATGAAAAATGCAAAGCAGCTGCCTCTCCCCTTCCCCTGATGATACAGGGCATTCTAGAAGAAGAGCTGCATCAAAAGCTCAGATCTGCATCTGAGCACAACACAAAGACAGCTGTTAATATTTGGCTGTGGAACCGCTAKAAAATTATCTTATTTGCAAAGCTTGCCATGTGGTGAGGCAGATAAATGATAACACCACGACCCAGGCAGAAAGGTTTATTCTACACATATCTGGGTCTGATTCCAATATGATATTCAATGTGCAGCTCTGAACATGTATTCATAACCMTTCACTCCAAGCACTTCTGCACACGCAGCATTTTAATATGGGGAGAGAAGAACTAAACTGTTTCCCTGTACAATGGTACAGAAACAAATATTTTATCATTCAAGTGGAATAAAGTGTTCAGAAAAGAAATGGCTGGCAAAAAAAAAAAAAAGGGGCTTATTTCTGACAAATGCACTTCCAGCCAAACGAGAAAAAAATTCTCACTGTCAGTCAATCAATCAGCAAATCCTTTATTTTAAGGTGGTGATAATATGGCTTTCCAGTTTAGAAAACTAGTTAACTACAAAGATTATATTCATCTTCCTTAAAAAGGAAAAACCTCCAACAAATAATCACAAAACCATCTCTATCAAGTTCAAAATGGAAAAACTCTTCAGAAACAGTATCTGATATGAATTTGGCCAGCATAATAAAGCAGAAATAAATGAGCCAGATGAGAAGCAGGAATTAGGTACCACATGTCTGAGTTGGAGGAGTTTATTATCATGGTTTCTTTTGTTAATTCCCTAATTAACATAACCATGAAAATACAGAATGGAGAACAGAAAAGTGTACTGCATAGACAGCCTCAACCAGATTTTTTCCAATTTTAATAGTAAAAAATTGAATTTAAAGATGCATATGAGGGAGGGAGGGAGGGAGGGAGG
>NW_026623424.1:284314-382460 GCF_030028575.1 Malurus melanocephalus
AGGAAGGAAGGAAGGAAGGAAGGAAGGAAGGAAGTCACTTGGCTCAGAGTGCTCTAAAAATAAAATTACCTCTCCATAGGATCTTTTGCTACATATGCTGCTCCTCACTCTCTATTATTATATTACAGGAAAATTTTAATAGAAGGCCCACTGAAAGTTCATTTCAGTTTTGCATAAAAAATCACATTATTTTTGATCAGCTATGTCTTCATCAATACAGATAAAAACACACTCCCCTTGATTCCCCAAGAGAGGATCACAGCTAAAATGAGACAAAGATTATTCTAAATGGTGGCACAAACCCCAAAAGAAAACATGCCTTACAAATGAGTGCAGCAGCTTTTAATTTCTGCATTGTGCAGTCAAGCATACACATTCTTGTCTGATGAAGAAGAATATAATCACCCAGGGGCATGTCAAAAATAACTGTTGCTTTTCCCTTCCTATCCTTTCTTGGGAGACCAGAGTTTGGAGAGCCAATCAAGAAATTAAAACTGACATTTCACAAACTGATTGTCATGTTTTTTTGGTTTTTTTTTTTTGTTTGCCTATTTAGAGTGTGTATGGCTATCAGGCAAATACACTAAGAATCTGACACAGCCTTCATAGCAGCATCTAAACTAATTTTCAAGAAAATTAATTCCCTAAAAAAAATAAACCAAGAAATCTCAGGAGGTCATTATCTTCTTGCATCTGCTATTGTAAACTGAATGCTTTAAACTCTRATACAATGTCAGACGCCTACATTTCATTTTAAAAAAATCACATATTCATCAGTTAAAAGAAATTTCAATTTCATCCTATTTCAAAAAACAGTCTGATGTAGGGAAAGCAAAAGAGTTGTTTGGGTTTTGCTGTGTGGATTTTGCTTTCCCTTCTAACTTTCACCCATTATCAAAAGAAGTGTTTTTCARCCATTCCTTAATGTAGAACAGGATTTTCACTCGTCAAATAAAATAATCCTAAACTCAATAGTATCTTTTTTTTTTTTTTTTTGATCCAGTATAGTGCAGAGCAACAAGACAATTTGGGTATTTTAAATATTCATTCCCAAAACAAATTGTATGGTTTGTTGTCTTAGTTGTAAAGTAGTTATATTTACAGAGCCCCAAATTTGGCAATCAGCTCCAGGACTCTTGACACCTTTTCCAGATTTAAATAAATTACTACAGGTTACAATCCTGCAACAGCTGAAAATCTGGTTACTGCTGAAGTTAGTTTAATTTCCAGAACAGTTCATTTTGAGAACAAATCTGTGCAAGCAAACCAGCCTTGTCCTACAAATCCCTGCAATATGAGGTAGAAAGTGTTTGTACAACTAAATTTTAATCCTTGACATTAAGCCTTGGCATACATGCATTAATACTTCCATTATAAAGACTACCTATCAAGATGACAAGGGTCTGAGATAAATATTACTGTTTTTTACCATTACAAATTATATCTTCCCCAAGGATACTGACAGACTTTCAAAGAATTATAAAGAATATTTCCACTACCTGCTTATTAGCTGCCACACTGGAGTTTGTGCCAGAAAGGACAGTTTCCTGGGTTTTGCACTCCTCTGTTAATTCCACTGCATAGGGAAAAAAACCACAAGAGATCAGAAACTCCTGAATGTTCCAAAACTTCTTCCCAGATATTAATATTGACAAAACTTCATGGAATCACAGAACATCTCATGTTGGAAGGGACCCAAGATGAGCAAGCCAAACTCCCTGTAAGATTAAAGTAGAAAGTGAATTTCTTTTGAAACTACAATGAATTACTTTATCAACCATTAAAAAGAAATGAAAAAAATCTTAAAATTAAATTCTATGTTGGCAGGTATCAGTAGTTCCTATACCAGATTCCACAGCTTCTCCAGTGTAAGGTCACCCACATGTTCAAATTCTTCCTCAAAGAAGTCAGAACTTATTTAGGTGTGTAAAACTTAGAGAATCAGGTATCCATTTCTCTCCTGTTACAGAAATATTACCACGATATTCCAACCCAGTGTAGAAATATTTAAAGAGGAATATCTTGCCTTACCAAAAAAATTAGATGAAGTGTGTGCATTTTTACTGATGGAAAAGGAAGAGCAGTTTGCCTCACTGTTTTTTAAAACCACAAGTCACATAGGAGTAACATCATCTTCCTTCTGACACAAACTCTAAATTCTCATGTAACTCAACAGTTAATATTTGCTTTGTTTTCCAAAATCTGATTCACTGAGATGGTTCCCAAACACGGTAAATAATTTACGATACTGCAAAGTCTGCGTGTGGAAAGGTTCACATGAACCTTGAAAATTCTTTTGTTGCATTATTTAGTACAGTTATAAATGTCAGGTTGCTGYTCATAGAGGTATGTCTATTTAAAATGGCATTTGCAGAATAATGTTTGCAAAAGTTCATGTGAGTATTCCTCTCGGTGCTGCTAAACCCAGAGTTGGTTCTTTTATTTTTTTTTTTAATTTTTTTTTTTTTAGATTCTTCAACATGGCAGGTGCTTTTAAAAAAATGCACAGCTAAAATGAGAACAAAGATGAAGCATGTTCTATGTCAGGTCAAAAACATTCAGAAGTGTACAATTGTTATTGCCATTGTCTGTCTTAGTTACACACAGAAGCTCTGATCAAGGAACAGCATTCTGCACTGAGCTTTATGCTGTACAGTCACAAAAAAAAAAAAAAAAAAAAAACACCCCCAAAAAAAAAAAAAAAAAAAAAAAAAGTATAAATAGAAAAATCTAAACTCTCTGCTCTAAGGAGTTTTCCCTCAAAATGCAAGAACAATAAGGTGAAGACAGAGAGTGGCATTTTAAAAAATGAAAAACAAAAAAAAAACCAACAATATATTTTCCAGGATATATCCAAGTGTCCAGATGAAGATTTTATTTTAGTTAACAACAATGAAAATATTGAGTAAAAACAAGTCAGAAGAATCTCTCGGTATTAGGCTCAAAGTAATTGTCTTGTGATTTCACTGAAATCATTTTACCTGAGCTGGAAGTGATCACTGCATGGTTGATTTGAAAATTCTGATCCTACAAGCAAATCGGATTCACTGAAAATACCATCTCAACCACCATCACATTGAAGTTTAGTTTGAAAAGTGGCAGACAAACAGGAGGTGAAGAGTTAAAAAAAAAAATTCTGCTCTTTATGGGTGCTCTTTGAGCTTTTATGATGTGGGTTTTTTTTTGTTCAAGGGCAGTTACAATATAGTGAAACACGCTTTTATAAAGCAACAGATTAGAATAAATTGGTTAAAATAAAAATTCACTCCCAAGCTGATATCATACCAGACAAACTCATTAAGATGAAGTCATCAAAAATAACCAGTTGAATCATTTCAACCATGTTTTTCAGCACCACAACTCAAGTGTCTACCAACACGATGGTGCATGAAACAAGAGACAGAATACCCACCTGCAGTTTGTAAAGTTTCATAGAGATCTTTGCCAAATTTACACTCAGCTGACCCAAGGCACATATTTAAATATTTCCTTTGATACATACTGAAATGGGGAACATCACAAAAACATAAAAAATTATCCAGTTATCCAACACTGTCCATGTCATAAGTCTTTACAGAAGTCCYATAACACAGCTTCCTTTTCTTCTAAGAAAAAAAGGCTTTTCCTTATGCAAAATACAGGACAGTTTCATAGAAATAAGAGTAACAATGATTATCATAACTTTTCTTTTTCCTAAACAAAGCAATTTGGAATTTGCAAACAGAATATTACTACAACTTAGGATTTCAGACTCAATTTAGTTGCTATGCTATTTAAAAGACGATTTATAGAAGAAGAAAAAAACAGTCATACATTAGTCACAGGAAACATTTTTGTTTCTAAGATCTCTTTCATTCAAAAGCAAACACAATAGATATTTTGAAGCCTTACGGTTTTTTCACCTGCTAGTCCCAGAAAACCCTGAAGAATCAATACAGCAAAAGAAGGGCTAATGAATAACTTTGAACTGTTGCTCTTAGCTTTTAAATATGGGAAATCATTTATTCTGCCTGCCAAAAATCAAATTTCAAGAGCAAATGAAACATYAAAAGAACAAAGTATTTCATTCTATAGACATTCAGCCAATTATTTCTTCCAAAACAAAAAAAAAATACTTTTGCTGAATTCTTCTCAGTAACAAGCATCATCAGTTTGACAAGAGTTTCCGAAAAACAGCYGTTATTTTTTTAAATTAATTCTCCYGAAACAATTTAAACATCAAACAAGAAAAAGTCAGCTCCCTCTTAAAGATTTATGGCACTCCACAAGAGCATTTTAAAACTATATGGTKTCGATTTTTTCATTCAGCCCCTGGTTTCTAACAGGACACACTCATTTACATTTTCAACTTTTATCTGTCTCCTTAACAGATAAAAAAATCCTTATTTTTTTCCCCTCAAGGTGAAAACAGCTTCTTCTACCCCTATCAACTTCAGCAAGAAAAACAGCAAGTTTCCACAGAACTCATTAAGAGTCTAAAAATGCTGGCAACATAGGACCAAAGTACCTACAAGAGAAATCTATGTTAACCACATTTTTCTATCTTCATACTTCTGTGTCTCAGTTATCCTTTGCTTGAACTGGAGATGAGAGAGTCCTAGTCTCAGCAGAGCTCCACAAAGACTGGGTAATGGAAATTATAGTTGAATTGAACATTTTAAGGTAGTTTTCTATGAACTAAAAAGAAAGCGGTTTGAGTTTTACCCCCCTCTATTTCTCAGTTTCATTACCCCCCAGTGCTTTGGATTCTAAAGGGGAGAGAAGAGAATAATCTTCTGTGTCCTCATTTCTCCCACCCTCTTTAATTTCATCAGTGACTTTAATTATTTTTTCTCATAAGCTCGTCTTGACTTTATTTTATTTTTAAAGAGATAAGAGCTTGCAGCAAGGCTCCCTAAAAAACTCTTTCAGCTCTATTTTTAATGCACACAATAAAGGCAGAAGCATATATTTAAAATACAAAGAGTAGCTGATTATTAATTCCAGTTAAACTGAGAGRGAATCACTGATCAGAATTACACTAATTAATTTTATATAATCAGTGTTTTTCTACAAGGGCAGCTTTGTGAGAACTTACAGGCTGTGAGACTTTGCTTAATGTTAAATTCTCACCTTTTGTGCTTGCACACTTTGCAGTATTGTTGGAAAAATGGAGACAAAAGTAACAATTAAACTTCTGGTATATGCATGAGCTAAAAATGGAATTGCTCCCTTTTGATAATTAATTACTGCTTTAGAGCTGCTAAGTAGGAGAAATGTTTATAAATCTATGTGCAAAGTTCTCTTTCAGGATAATCATTTTATCACTGTACAGCACGATTCCAGAACACAATTCAGCACTTGACAGATTTTGTTAAGCTTGGTTTTGATAACTGGATACAGAAGTGGCTTTTGGCCATTTGGGTGAAACCATTCCAGTTTCATGGAGCTTTTGAAAGTCATCAAACTTACACCCATCACTCATTCTGCTGAGCCWGCTTGACAGTTCTGATAGCCCATTACACTAGTTTATATTTCATTTTTGAAAGATTTCAGTGGACATCTCAGAATGAGACTACCTTGGAATCTTGAGTTTGAACTCAGGTTATCATTACTTAATGCAAATAACYCACAGAGAGTCTTTTCATAGGAACTGGGAACTCTGGCAGTACTATTTTCTCACACCCTTCTCATAATAATATAAATAATAAACACTGCTCAAGAGGCATTTCTGTAAATTAACGAGAACTTTTTGTCTGTAAGCAAGTCACAAATAGCCTGATGGAAAATAAAGAGGTTTGCATTTTATTATAGAGAAAATGCATATTGGAAATTCTCCTCTTTTCTCATTTGAACTGGTTATAGTGATGCACTACCAAACACAAAGAAAGCATCAAATAAATAGAGTCAGCAACTAGTTGTGCACTAGAGTACACAGAACACAAATATGTTCACTGACTACTCAAATGTTTCTTGAGCCATCTGCAAAAAAAACCCCACACACTTTTAAATGTGCTGGTAAATAAAATTTCCATCAAATATGGTCAGGAAAGGCTGTTTTTTAGGCATCCCAGAAAAATGGTTTACTGCCCTTTCTGTTGGTTTTGGTTTCTTTAGGGTTTTGGGTGTTGGTTTTAAGAAAATTATTTAGGAAAACACCCACTGGGTATCTTATTTTTAAGTCTTTATCTGCCCCCAATCTCCCCGCTCATATTTAAATTAAATTTAAGCAGGGACTACCTTAACCCCATGCACCAAGAGGTCAAAGGGGCACTTTAATGATCCTTTAATCTCCTAAGCAGAACAGTATAAAGCTCATTTACAGAGAATCATAGAAGGACTATAAAAGGGCATATGCTCCACTGCCCTGTCCATATTTTCCCCTTCTCAATGAAAAAAAAAGTGAATGCTGCAGAATTTTTTTATCAGAAAGGAATCTGTTTCTTCCTACTTCAAATTTCCTCAACACAGGTTTATCAATAAATCTTAAAACTTGAGCAAAGCCATACCTGAAGTCTAAGAGGCTATGGTTTGGGTGAGTTTGGGAATGTGAGCAAGTGTGTCTGAAACTTACTTTTCAATTTGATTTTCTGTTCAGTAGACTGTCTGTTAGGCACCAGTGTTTTGTCCTCCTCAGCTACAGGACACTGTGTTTTCCTAAGTTTCACCTCACAGGATTTCTGCCAGACCATTTCTCCAGTCTGCTGAAATCCCTGCATTGAATTCCACAGAATCCAGGCTTTGAAAGACCTTCTTCACATTGCCCCAAGTAATTTCACCAAATCTGGAAATGAGGTAACAGCACACATCACAGTATGAACAGCAAAGATTTCTTGATAGTTTTGCCTACTATTTTAAGTACCCAAATCATCCTGTACTGWGAAAATTTCTTCACCCTAGCTAGAGATCAAACTGTTCACCAGCTTTTGAAGATCATCAAAAACCCCAAAAAAACAGTGCAAAAAGAGTGGGATGTCCTAATTCTCCTACTCAARGAATTCTCTCAGCCATGCACAAAGAATTATTCTTATAGTTATTCGTATTAAATCCCTCTTAACTAAAATCACACACACATCTCAATACAGGCAATACAGAGCTAACAAACCACTCCACTTTTAAAATCTGATGAGGTATTTTAAAGCTCTTGGAAAAAAAAACCCAGCATCAGTTAGGAATGATGACTTTGAAAGGAAGTTTGAAAACAAAAATCAGAGTGAAAAGTTACACTTGGATTTACCAAAACTGAAAGGAGCATCTTCCTCCAACACAGGCARGGTGGCAGCTCTGACACTTCTCAGCTGGTGGCCACCCCAACCCTTTGGGCTTTAGTGCTCCAGGATGCTGCAATGCCAGCCTTGATGATTGAAAGGGGAATTAAGACACAAAGGCCTTGCCATAATGTTTTCTGTTGTCACAAGTTAAAAATTGCCCCTCCATCCACTTTAAATATTAATGGCATCATCCTGAATTTCATGATGACAGAATATGAAAAAAAAGTGATGTTGAAATTTAAGTATAAATACCTTTTTGAGAATATTTTAATTATCAATTCTTTTTTTCATTAATCAATTAAATAACACTTGGAACGATTTAGAAGAAATACATACAACAATTAAGGAAGACTACTAATAATTTTACCTGCCCATATGTAATCAAAAGAGAGGACATTAAAAAAGAAAGAGAAGTTAWATGCTGCATTTTAAAATAACCTTGTCTTATTTTTTAGTTCAATCCATTTCTAATTTTATGGCATTTATAACATAATAGATGTTAGTTATCTAGTCTAATTAGCATAATAAAGAACTATAACCTGTAGCAGTTTGGAAACTAAATTACTGTTTTTACATTTAAGTATTACATTGACAAATACATTGACCTTTATATTATGTTATGCTTAGAGGTTAGAAAATGCATTATTGCTCATGTTATTTTCTTTTTGGAAAAAAGTTTTCTATGAAAGGTCTATTGAAGGATAAAAGATTGATACAAATGGGGAAGAGGGAATAAATTATTAATATTGTGGGATAACTTACACAGCAAGTCTTCCACAAGGTCAAAACTAGGCATTCTCATGGGAACAAACAGAGAATGTAAGTGGGGGAAAAAAAAAATAAACTTCTTTTGACTTTCTGGTGGTATTTATCTGAAAATGACACCTTGGGTACTGGTATTTTTTAAGCTTCATTTTGCACTGACCACAGTCATAATTCATCTCTTTAGAACTTTAGATTGTTCAGTTCATTCATAAAAATTATATATAAATTTCCTGCAGCTTGTTTTCAGAAAGTTAAAAAGGGAAACTGCAAGGCCCACCAAACTTCATGGCATTTCAGAGATAAAGACACAGGAAAACCCAGCAATGCACAGGAATGTTGGGGTGTGTAAAAACAGGGTTTATTGCTGTGTCCCTTCTGGTATTAGAAGAGAATAGCCCAACTGGAAGAGACCTACAATGATCATTTAGTCCTGAGCAGTTTAGGGAGAAACATCATGATAATTACAACCTTTACACTATATTCTAAATAATATTTAAAGTCACTGTAATATCTCAAAAGGTCTGTTTGAAAACACTAATGATTCACCAAATCCAGTCACAGTCTTGGTAGCTCACTCACAAGTATGGAAGTAATAGGGATGAATTTGTCATTAGAAGAAATAAAACACCAAAAAAAGTGGCTTAGTCTTTAGGGTGGAGGAAAAATCAGTCTTATTTCTAGTTTGATTTAGGAATTTCTCTCATCTTTTTCTCTTTATATTCCAGAGAATATAAACTGGTTTGCTTCCACCCAGAAGCARAGAGCAATATGAAAAATCATAAAGTTGGGGTTGGTTTGGGGGGGTTTGGGGGGAGTTCTAACTTTTGCTCAGAAAAGAATTATCTGGACACACTAAAAAAAAAAAACAAAAAAAAACCTTTTTTATCTAGGTTCTGTTTCAAGATCCTTGTGGCAGTGGCACATATACTCAAAAATGCAGGGAAAAATCTGATTAAATTCCTTTTTGGGGGGTTTTAGGGGGAAGGGGGTGCTCGACTGTTTCTTTTCTTTGGCTTGCAAGCAGCGTGCTGCCCTGGTGGCAGCATTCTGTGATTGATCTGTCAGGAGGATRTGAAGCCCACAGTGCATTTTTCACTGACTGTCTATAGCATGGCACATTGATTTTGCCCTTCCCCAGTTCCCTTCTAAAACCCACGCAGTCAAAACTGTTCCTTATTTGAAGTTTTCTGCTTTTCCAGCCCTGYTCTGACAGATATCTCTGTTATGGCACCATCTGCTATCTTCATATTCCATGGCTGAACCACAGACTGGCACTTCTGCTCTGACAGTTTTTGAGGTGTAGAACACACTTCTCCTGACATCTGCCTCAGCTCATCCATCCTCCAATAAAAAAAAAAAAATTAAAAAAGCCCTCTGAAAATAGTCTGGAGATGCTTTACATTTTAATTTCTCTGTAGGATCCTTCTTCACTAAAAGGAAGCCAAATCTGTGAAGTCTATTGTCTTTCAATTTTTCAGAGTTGATGGTTTTTGTACACAGGCAGGCAGGGAACACCTGATACACCAAATTCACATTCCTTATTCCTGCCCAGTGTCTGTAAAAGCACACAGGAACAGGCACAAGAGGGCCAGATATTCCAATTTTTCTCACTGTGATGACAGATTCCAGTCAAAGAAACCACCTGTTCATCCAGAATGAAAAGGAAAACATAAAGCAAGCTGATTAAATGAATTTTGGTTTAATTAACTAGGAAACAGAAGCTGTTCCCATCTAAGACTCCATCTCTGCACACAATCAGTTCAGAACAAAGATTTTCTTTAAAGGTAACATTTTGATGGCATTCACCTGGTTTTCTCACTTGGGTACCACAAGCTGGTTAGTGCTGTAAAATCCCTTTGATACTTCAGGATCTGAGACAGAATTTATTGCCCAGCCTTTATCAACCACAATGCACAAAGCTATTTAAAAGCAAGGCATGTTTTTAAATTATTACCTTGCCAGAAAGACAAGCAYATGTCCAATCACCACAAGAATGAGGGTTGTGCCTACTTCTCTTCAAACCACACCTGACCATCCAAAATTCCACAAAATCAAATATATGTGGAACATGTTAGCATTCAGTGGTGGGAGTCATGAGTAATATCAGCATGAAAAKCAGCTTATGAGGGACAATAAAAATYTCAGTTATGAAAAATGTAGTAAAATGAAAAAGAATCAATCAAAATTATAAACACAAAAGACAGCTTGGAATTGGTGACCTTTCATCTTTACTAAATACATAAAGAGAATCCATGCTACTGAAGGGAGGAGTGATGCTGCTTTCCAAATTTGAGTAACACAGCACAACGCAGAGGAGCACTCTTAAAACGTTCCAATAAACAAAATTAAAAATCTAATGGGTTATTGCCATCCTGCTGCACTTATARGGTTATAAATTTGTTTTGTCTTGGTCTTTTTACATCACAAAATGTCATCAATAAAAGCTATTCATAATTACACTCTGACAATACCCCATAGGATTCCTTTTTCTGAGTTAAATTGGAAGCCACTGAACTCTGCTCAGTCCTTGGGAATATCCTACTCTCACATCCCATTGTCCAAAAGTTGAACATTTCCTGTTCTGCCATAGCCTTTTCTGCTTTTTCCAATGTGGGTGGACATTTCTGCACTCCATTAAAGTTTCTTGGAGAGCAATGCCCAGACAAAAGTGTCCATAAACAAGGAAAAACTTCTTGGAATTTCAGTGCAAAGGAATATAACCACCATTTTCTCTTACCTTGATTTGACTAACTGCATTTCTTGAACATAAATTTATCACTGCTCCAACACACTTCACAGATGGTACAAAGTAAAAGTTCAGTGATTGGACCTCTYCAGGAATAAAAAACGTTTGCAAGCTCTGGCAACTGAACAGTGCATTTGTACCCTTAAAACAGATGGAATTTCAGTGACATTTAGTGTCACCAAAATCAAAAATAATTGCTCACCCACTGGCTATAAATTAAGTATGTTTATTTTGCCAAGGGCAACGTTTACGAGGAATTGTAAATAGCAAGCAAGTCAGAAATCACGTAAATCATAATCCCAGCTAATTAAATTCTGCATTTAATGGACAAATATTTATTGACAGCTCACTAAAAATGTATTAAGAAATTTGTTGAAAATAACAGTGTTATTAGGAGGCTTTTTGGTGTGTCAGATGCTTGGATTTTTGTTCGATTGGGGTTTTTTGGTTTTCAGCTTTTTGTGGGTTTTTTGCATGCACTCAGAAGGTTATTGTAAAAATGCTCTGGGTCACACTGTTAACATCCAATAGCCAATTACTGTTCTTTAATCAAAAAACTCATTCCTATTTATTGGAAAATAACTTACTGGGGCTATTCTCACCAATTTTTATTCCTGTTTAAGGGATTGTTTAAGACACTTACTAAATATTGAAACCTATTGAAACAGGAGATACCTGTGCCAATTTGCTGTCTGTTAACTTGTGTTGGTAATTTCAGTGTTTCTGTACTGTAATTTAGAATGAATTAATGTAAACWTCTTTTTATTAAACTAGTAATCTTCAAGGCTGGAAAACACACTTTTTCAAACTTGCATTGAGATTTGTCCTATGGGTGGTAAATGATGCTTTATCTTTACTTGCAATGCACACTGACTTCTGACCTACGCATCCATCGACTGGTTTAAGTGTTAAGCTCAGAAAGAGAAGCCAAAAATTCTGGCAACAAAAAAAAAGATACATGGAGCCTGAAGGAAGAGGCAAATTAGTGAAATAAAAGTAAGAAGCTCCATTGTTCTGTGGTAAAGGGTGACACCATGGGCACAGATGAAATAGCAAATGAAAAAAAATAAAGTCTGAAGGAAGAAAAATGTGCAGCTGTCTCAACACAGCAATGTTTTCTTGAAGGCTTTGTAGGATCAAAAATAATTGTCTTTTATGGCACATGCAAAAAGGTATTATTAAAGTAACCAGGATGCTAAATGCAGGATCTGTAAATAATCTGGAAATAAAGATGTGTAACAATGGAGAGTACATGAGGCGGGGGAAAAAAACAGTGTAAAAGTCCCAAGGAAACAAGAACAAGCCTCTGAGGCTAACAATAAGTGAAGAAAAAGGAGATTTACCACAAACATCTGCACTAATTAACAAGTTCAGGATTTTTCAGGAGTTGCTAAGGTGTCGACCTCGACTGTAAAAGAGCAAAAAACAAGCAACCAATTAGCTGAAGAAACTTCTGTATTAGCAGGGATGCTCAGGACAGAAATTGTGGATATCCTGCTTTAGCTAAGCCATACAAATGAGTAACCACTGTGCCTTTCATTCCTGTGTTTCCCTAACAGGAACTTGGTCAATTCTCTGGGAATATTTTCAGTATCTTTGCTGCAGATTTCTTCTCTCAGCTGTATTATTTTTTCAGCACACTTGTCTCCATTGCATGTGATRTTTAGATCACATTTAAATTTCCTGGGTTTTTTTCTGTAAAAGCAGTAATCAAATACTTTAATTCACTGACAATTTTGGCTTTATTAGCCCAAACTGAAGGGACAAGTCTAACACTGCTTTTAGCAATGGGTTTGCCTCCTAAATACTGAGTTCAGTCATAAAAAAATCTTATATTTTACTSTTCTTTCAYACATTCATGGCTTCTAYWTTACTAAAATTGCTTTTTTAATGAATGTGYTCCTGCAAGAATATCTTAAATTATTGTGCCTTAAATCAGGAGAGCAGAAACACTTTTTGTCATGCTAAAACTCTTCCCCAAGAGCCCTTTTCACAACACTCACCAAGAATTGCCATGGAGAAAAAAGGAAGCAGAGAGCTGGGCTCCAAGGAACCTTCTTTGGTCAGCAGCCACTATCATTTTCAGAACCTGAAAGAGAGTAAAATATATCTATATGAATAATAAAACATTCATTAACCATAAAAATACAATTCTGTATTCAATTTTAGCAAGTATCTATAGTGTACAGCCACGTATACTTCATTTCAGGTGAAGTTTTCCACTTTGGATGAATATACTGATTTGCTGGGCCCTATACCAGAGAGCAAAGAGCATGTTTAAGGAGCACATAAAAGTTTCTAAACTTTTATGTGTGGTGTTCTAAAGGTTTTCTAAAAGTCTTATTCAAGAAAATATTCCTGTCTCTCTCTCCTTGAAAATAAAAAAAAAAAGAAAAGAAAAAATATAAAATCTTTTAAGTCCTCCTTGTTCCAAATGAAACCATCAACCATATACAAAGAAATACAGCAGGAGATGTTAACATGCATTGATTTGTAAAAATTAGGTATTTGATTGGAAGGATCCTGAAGAAAAAAAAAAAATCTATGTTTAACACAAACCCACTTCATTTTTTTTAACAGTTTTTAACAGTAATTTTTATTACTTTGTCATGCAGGTGGTAACAGCTGCAGCAAAGAAATTCAACATGCAGTTTAAAAAAACTTATAAATACTTGACTATTCACAGTCTAGAAATATCCATACCCAGCACCACATGATGCAAGCAAAAACTGAAAAAAAAAATGCCTACATTCACACATATGCTCAATAAATGTAATTATATTAAACAGAAAAATCTTTACTTCCAGAACCAAAACCCCAGAATTACACACAGCTTTGCATCATTTTCAGCTTTCTCAGCATCTCAAGAAACAATTTCAAGGGGAAGCAGGTAGAAATTAAGAGAATGTATAGAACTTGTTGGTTCTACAGCTGGCAGGTACAAGTCACACAAAATTCTGCATCTTTCCAAATCCTCAACTTCTCCTGGAGAGAAATACAAAGAAACAAATCAGATTAAGTTATCATATTCTGAAAACACATGAATTTCCTTTCACTCATTTAACTTAAGATAAAACCTGGCACTTTGTAAAATCCCCTAAGCAAGATCTATGTGTTTTCTTCTTCCAAAATTGAAAATAAAACGTTCTTTTGGTATTTGTTAATATAAATGTATCATGGCTTACCAAGATAACCAGTGTGAACAGAAAACACTCTTAAACCAAGCAGCTGCAAACCCCTGATTCACAAAAGGGTGCACAAATGTTGGGAAGTTCAAAGGATAGTAAAGTGGTATGATGCTCAATCAAACCTCACAATTAAATGAGAGTTTGGCACAAAATTCCTGTAAATTTCTTTTTCAAGTCTCTGTTGAAAACCTGCCAATAGTAAGCAGAAAATGTATTTTAAAACCAACCAAGCTATCCAGAAGCAGTTTGCAAAAAGAAAAGAATTAAATTTAGACTGGTTCATCTAAATAATTGCACAACCTTCACTCAAATTCTACAATTTGCACACCCTATAAATAAAAATCCCTATCAGATTTTAAAAATAGCTTAATATCTGGCATAGCTTTCCATGACATATCAGAGAGATCAGTTTTTCTAAGCTCTCATGTCTCTGCTGTACAGCACAGATCGCTGGGTTAAAGAAACTTTTTTCATCAAGTTCTCCATTATTTACAAATTGTTGAAGATACAAGTTATCCTAGTGGTTACAGCTGTCAAAAAATATTATTATAATGGAAATTTATGTTTGCAAATCATTTTTTAAAGAGCATTAAGGCAATATTTATAAAAGTTAGGTGAATTTTGTCTATGAAGATCAGTTATTTAAATTGATTCCAGTGATTTCCTATCCCTACAGAAATAAGGCCTATTAATGGCTTTTTCAATTCACTCTTCATGCAAAGAGATGTAATTTTGTTATCAGAATATAACATTTAAAGGCATTAACAATATCTGATTTAAATAATAATGTGGCATAACTGTTGCTCGTGATTTAATTTAAATTTTTTTTCATAGAGCATCATGCAAAACAAACTAAAATTGTGGGACATGTCACTTAAAGAGGTATTAGCAAATATTTATGATGCCAGATGTATCCTTCCTATTGCTGTCAAAGATAAAAGGGGATTGGTTCTTTGGTTTATTAAATTAAATATCAGGGGAGGTTTTACCCTTTGTGCACCTATGCTGGAAAATCATGTAGAAAAGTCACTCTTATTCCACTGTAGTTTTAATAGAGGAACAGCTCTTATGTTATCCAAGATAACTCTGCTGTTCCATTTCCTTCTACCATCAATCAATCACTCATTTACACTTTCAGCAGTCTGGGGACAGAGACCAAATCTTCATCAGAGACACACAGGTAGCCGTACAGAGCCTAAACACCCCTCTCAAAATCCAGTTTCATGTTATTAAATGTTGTGACAGCCACATTGCTAGTATTAGAAATTTCACTGAAGTGCTGGAGAACACAATGTCCTCAAGTGAAAAGACAGCACTCTATGTTTGCTTTTTTTACTGAAAACTCCTATAATAATCCTTGTCATCATTCATTATTCTGTCATTCTGTTCTTTTCCATTTTTAATTGCTACTAGAGTAGTCTTAAAATCATATTTTTGTACACTCATCTAACCAATAAGAGAGAGCGAGGTATATTTAATTGGGAGTCAAATACTCCAAGTTATATCAATTTAATATCTGTTTGTCCATGCCAACAGAATAATTTTCCTTAGATCCCGCCAAGTAAAATTTCAGACTTCACATTCAGGTCCTGTTTTGAATTTTGAGCTTCACAGTCTATGCTAGCTCAATAAAAACAGCTGAAGTAAAAGAATTATTTCCACATCACATCTAAAACCGTGGGGGACAAAAACCCCACTAAATTTCAATTTGCCCTCTCTAAAACACAACTACACAGAGTGGCAGGAGTTCCCAGTTACTCCAAAGTTTGAGGATGAGGTAGAAAGTGATCCACAGATTTCTGAGAAGAGTTGGAGTTATTCCCACAGGTCATTCTGCTCAATGAATTTGCACAGGCTCGCTTTGGGAGCCCTGACAGCCTGGAGGTAACACCAGTTTGCACAAAGAGCCAGTTTGCACAAGATCACCCTCCCCAGGGCCAGATTTCAGATTCTCCTCGTGGCCTTTTTCTGTGCAAAGACTGTGATGTCAAAGCTATTAAGCACACCTTCCAATACTCATTCCCTAATCCAGAAAATACTCCCCTTGGAATAAGAACTCTGAGTGGTCAATAGCATGAAGCAATCAGGATCTTTTTTTCTTCTCCCTCCCAGGAAAAAAAAAAGGAGCAGAGTTCAGACTTTGAAAGGGTAGGAACAGCTGTTCCCATCTGAGCAGCCACGGTGCCTTTGTTATCCAAGATCAGAGGAAAAAAAATTACTTTTAAATCTTCAACCAGTAGTCCTCTGGAGAGAACAAACTGCTTTCTGAAGAATAAATTAAGCATTCAATTAAACTCTACAACAGGTACCTACTGTTCTTACACACTGTGGGGGAAATATATTCAATGATATTATTACAATCCTCTGCCAACAACTCCAATAAATCAAATCAAATTAAAAAATTCTCTCCTCAGTTCAAGCAAAATGTTCAATATAACTAACACGTAGATTTAAGAAGGGAGAAAAAAAATTAAATATCCAGAATATTGGCATTATATCAGTCCCTGATTCCCCAGTTGAAGGATCAAGTCAGCAGACACATCCATTTCTGTAAAGATCTGTATGTGCATCAGGTCTTCTCTGATTCTCCACTTCCTGGAATAACAAATGCATGTATTAAAAATTCTGAGGTATTTCTAAATACCAAATGATATGGCTTTAAAGAATTCATTTGTCCCCAYTGATGAAGCATTTCATTCAGGTTAAATGACTCTGTTTACAAAAAAGCTTCAGGATTTATTATATTTGCATGATAACTCATCAACTACACTTTGGCTTGAAGGAATATAAGCACAGAAGTTAATTAACTCTAATTTTCAAACTGCCAAGAGCTGTTATAGGTTCAAGAGTTTTATCTACGTATGAGCATGACCTAGATAAAAAAAMCAAAAAAGGTACTGCTTCCAGACCACTGAGCCTATTACTAAAATTAATTGAGCAATATTGACTTGGATATWCTAATCACCTAGAAAAGTTAATGGCAACAGTAGGCTCTAAAAATACAAATTCCTTTTACTTCCCATTAAAACATTGACCATGGTGAGTTATTAAACAGCATATGCATCTCTAGCTTTGATGMAGTTTAAGTAAATATTATGTTAGACAGTAGCTACCATGCTGAAAGGAGTTCTCCAGGTACATTCTCTCAACAAGGTAAAACGAATGGAAGGAAACAAAACAGTGAAACAATTGTTACATTTTTTACCTGATTTATTAAGACTGTTTATGGATAAACTAGTAAGGATAAAAGAAAAAAGCAAAACCATAAGATATGTCCATGAGCATAAATCAGAAAAATACTTCATATACTAATAGGAAATAAAACATTTAAACACAATACCATGATATAAACTTTCAATGCTTAAAAAACAGAGGTGTAAATTTGAATTTAACATCTCCTTTTTATGGCTATGTATCAGACTATTTTTCTTTGCTTCTAAACCAAAACATGCTGAAGCCCTTAACATTATTAAAAAGGGTCAAAGCCCTTTTGAACTGTAATGCTTTTTTAATAAGATGTTATGAAGTGTTTTCATGCAGGCAAATCATTACTRCAGGCAAAATCCTTTTCCACACTAAGACCATTTTAACTGCCAAAACAAAGATTTGCAAYAAGGAATGGCTGCAAGTACAAACAACACATAATTTATAGTAAGTTTTCCTGAAAGAAAGCAAACATTATTTCAGAACACCAAGGAATTGATCTAACATTATTAGAATGATTAAACACTACTTGTGTAGGCATTCCAAGATTGTGACCACAGTTCAAATTTAACAATGCTATTAAATATCTATAATGTACAGGTAATGGATATATACACACCTTTTTCTCTGGGTAGATCCCCTGCTTTCTTGCCCTACCAGTGCTGTGATCAATCTAACAAGAGAGAGCATTGCTAAAACGGCGTCTCAAATCAAAATCACAGCATTCTACTCCTARCTGCAGTTAGCAGCATCTCCAAAATGTGTAAAACCCTGTAAAACAAAGCTGTGAGATAGCAGGTGAGGATGGCTTCCTGCTTGGAACAGCTCTCCAAGYTGAGCTGCCACATTTGGTATGGGATTTCAGTAATTGTTTCATCCTGCAGGAACCTCTGTAAGCTGCTCTCAGTTGGAAATCACTTCCACCCAGTGCCATTTGTCGTGTCTATTCAGAGAATCTGCGCTSCAGTTGGCAGCCAAAGTAACTGGCAACAAGAATACTGTTGGCTTCAACACTTCCTAAGTTTTCCACCCAGGAAATATCAACAGAGGAACGTGCACAAGATTTACTCCAGGTTTATCAGAACACACATTTCACTTMTTCAGCCAATGCAAAAGGTGTCACGCAGATTTCTTAAAAATCATGGCATAAGCAGAGTTTCTTGTGATTTATTCCAGTGTAAATACATCACTCAGACCCTTTTCCTGCAAATAGTAAGGTGAAGGACAAGCTGTTACTCCCTCAGTTAAGTATTTTCTCCTTCAATGAGTAAGGATCTATTGCTTGACCAGTGAACAGGAAATCTGCTTGTTTTTTAGCACAGACCTAYGAGGACACCAAAACCTCTGAATTCCCATCAAGCCTGGGTTTCAGTGTAGACCAGCATGGATGGGAGAATGTTTTACAGCCATGMAGGATCCTGAAACAACTGGGAGGCCCAAGTTCATGCATTAACTACATTAGGCACAGCAGAAAGTGTTTAAGGTCAAAACAGAATTGCCAGATGCCTTAAATTATATCCAACCCCAAGAATTATCTGACCTGAGCTGCACACATCCTGAACCCATTCCCTTGGGGAATTCTCTGCCCCTAGAACACTACAAGCCACCATGCAGCATCTTGATTGAGAACAAGAATCCAGCCAAAAAAAACCTGCAATTGAGATGTCAAGATTAAGGAGATTTTGGTGGGAGTCTTCTTACATCGTGGATTTAATCACAGCCATTAAGCCAGTACAATTACATGTCAGTAGGTGTGATAATTGTCAGATGGAGCGGGGGAAACAGAAGGAGAGATCACAGATAAAAATTACAGCTTGGGTGCTCTGCTAGATTGATAAAAATATGTAGGATTGAACACAGAAATATGTTCCAAAGATGACCCGGGCAAAGACAAAGACATGCCTTGAAGGCTTGGCAGCTAATTTTCAAGAGTGAATAAACTGTCTTTGAGCAAAGATTATTTTTTTTTAGATTCTTATCAAGAAGTGATATTGTGGCAGATATTAGTAACTCACAAAATCATCCTAYATTTACATGGAAAGTGTTCCAAATATTGTACTTCAGTTTAAAACCCTTCAGTTCGACATGCACACTCAGATAAAGAGGTTGGTCCTCTGTGCAGATCATAAATGTGATGCTACAACACACATTGGTTTAGAAAATATCCTTCAGCTGACAATGTACAAATGTAAATACACAGACAAAGGCTGCAACATTTGAAAGAAAGCTTTTTGAAAGGCCTTTTAGGCATTCATACAAGTTTAGAAGGGGATAAAATGTTTAAAAGTATTAATTCACATAACAGAGTCACMGAATGAAGAATAGTCCWTTTRGAACAAAAAAAAAAARYACATCACTGAAAAAAAGAAATCATCATTGTTATGAAATTGCAACTCCTTTTGTTTGGTGCAAGCCTTATSAGAAAGAGTCTAAAATCTCTGAATGTTGAAGCAGAAACCTTTGTATGTGGGAAATTACATAAAGGTGATTAAAAACAGAGAAGAGGATTGCTGAGGTGAAAGGCAGGCATAGAAAATAAAAAGATAATCCACTAGATTTTTTGGTGTTTGCCACATTCATGAATTTCAAGCCATTCCAAAAACTGATGAAATATATAATTGCCTACTCCAGAATAAAGAGACGCCTTTTTAGTTTTCTCTTACATTAATCATTTCAGTTAATCTATTTACACACGTGACCTTTYAGGACAAACGTATTTGCTGCAAATTGAAATTTCAGGTCCCGCAAAAATAAAAAAAAAAAATCATTTGCCCATCTCCTATTTGGTTTGTTTGGTGATTTWAAATCTGGTGAGATGAGTGGTTTTGCTTTTTTTAATTAGTTATTTGGAGGTGCTTTTTAAAAATTCGTTTGGTTTTCTTAGAGTTATTTTTTTCTCTCAGCTTCAGAGTTGAATGTCTTGCTCCATTCTGGTTGCTCACAGACCCTGTGATCCCTGCATTTGTTTCACTATAAGGAGACACTCATACAATCCTGGAGGCAGAAAGCAATTAAAACATCATGATCAAAAGTATAAACTCCATGATCAAAAGTGTAAACTTTCCAAGCAGTCTCACTGCTGGCTTCTTCATGAAAGAATATTAGAGTTACAATTAGTGTTACATTCTTTAAAAAGAAAAAAAAAAATTAATAGGCTCAAAGCCTACTCATGAAGAGAA
Source organism: Malurus melanocephalus (assembly GCF_030028575.1). Lineage (NCBI taxonomy): Eukaryota > Metazoa > Chordata > Aves > Passeriformes > Maluridae > Malurus > Malurus melanocephalus. The sequence goes on from NW_026623424.1 coordinate 304,647, forward strand.
CAATTTCARTACTCAAGCTACCAGAGAACAAAGGGTTTAAAATCTCTCTGTCACATTTCTCATTTAGGCAGTTTATAATTCAGTACAGCACTTCTGGATTAGCACACTTGCACCCAAAAAATCATTCATATGTGTTCCATTCCTGGAAACACCACCAAAACAAAAACATTTCTTATTCCCAGTTGAAACACAAATCTTACAACGTTTTTACCCCCGTATGGACAAGAGCCAGAGGAGCCCAAATTTCTCTTCCATTTTAATCACAAGTTTGTACTGGACAGGACAGCAGGAGGACTTGTTCAATCAACAGAAAATTCAGAAAATTTCTGAAAACTCCAATAATTTAAACTTCTATTTTTTTTTTTTTTTTTTTTTTACATTTCATATTTCTAGCCATAACTGCACAAAATATAAATCACTCTTTGATGTATCTACAGCTGCTCCTGCATGCCATGATCAACCAAATGCTCCTCTATAATCACACCTACTAACTCTTGACACTCTAGGAAAAAAATACAAGAGGTTATAATGATGTATTTTACCCAACGTGACTATGTAGATAATTAGTTCACCATTTAATTAAATTAAATAGCCTATTTCTTACTATTTAAGCCCTTTATTTAGTTTAAAGACAARTATATTGATGTGCAGATATATTCTAAAAATCCAGAAACTGAGTTGCTTTCTGGATAAAATAAAGAAAGAAGAAAAGTGTTCATAATAATACTGACAGATTTCCTAATAATTGATGGAGAATTATGGTGGTTAAAGATACAACAAGAATTGTTAATCTGGAGAAACAAAGGAAGATGCTGTGAAAGATGAGGTGAGAAGGAAAAGGTAGAAAAAAAAGTGAGATCCAGTACGAAGGGCAGGAAAGAAAAAAAGAGGAAAGGGGTCTGCAATGCACTTGCTGTAATGGACCAAATGCAATCTCATCCCAGGCTGGTGATATTCAGGATCACTGGAGTTTAGCAAAAGTGAWTTAAAACCATTGGAACACGCTTGTGTTATTTAGGAGCATCTTTCAGCTCCTTTTTGCCTAGCTCCCAAAAGCCCCAGTGYGGGATAAATCACATCTTCTTAGGAATATTTCTGCTCTGAAGGACACTGTCATCTGTTCCTCTGTGGGAATTAGACTTCATTACCAGACCTGGAGGGCATGCTGCAAGGCACTTCCAGCTACACAGCCAGCTGGGCAGATTTGGGATTTGATCAAGGTGAGCTCAGGAGGTGGGAAAACAGCCACTGAYTGGTGGAGTTCTGTCTGTTTCTGTAATTTGTTTCAGCCATAATGAAGATCTGGAAAACAGTTTTGTGCAAGTGAATCACAGACACTCGTCCTGCTGAAAAATCTTTATAGAACTGAGCAGGGTATTTTCTTTAAGCTTCAAGTTTCTGTGTAATTACAAACCATTCATAAGGTTTTATASGAAAGTACAGAACTACAGGCAGACTAAAGCATGAGGATGTAGAGTCCAGCAAATCACCAAATTGTTTTATTTTTTTTTTTTTTTAGCAATGAAATCAGCTCTAAGAGATCAAGTCAAGTATTGAGTGTGACTTGTCAGGATAACATTAGCTATTAGAATGAAAAMTTTGCCAGTTTTAATAAACCATCAATGTTCAGCAAAACTTTACACTCAAAAGGAACAAATCTGTGGCGCKCAGAACTGCAGATATTACTAGGCTACTACATCAGAAAAAGGGATTTAAAAGCAGAAGAGTAATTGGCATCACATGCTGAGCATTGATCACTAGCATCCACTACACTTCTCCAAAACTTAATGAAAGTAGAAGTTTCCAAGAAGAACACCCAATTTATCCCATCAGCACACAGAAAAACAATCACACAATGATAAAACACTGGTGAGAGCATGAACAGTTAGGTTCTGGCTTGGAAAAGGAAAGMAACAGCCTTCATCTACAGAGAGGTTTTTGAAACATTTTAAAAATRTTTGTTTCATTCATAAAAGACGACCGAACCCAGACTCAGGCATCTATAAATTCTACATGTACACCTTTACTAAAACAGCAAAAGCTGGAAGAAATTTTGGTTCTTCCTTCCTTACAGACCTTTATAAATCCAAGTATTAGGTCAAYTCCCATTTAACATTTGTATTACATRGAGAACTATGTCYTGCAAATTWACCAAAACCTTTCTCAAARGAACAAATGTGCTTATTCATAACAGCAAGATTGGACAACTGCTTGCAAATCACTTGTCTTACAGAATATTTTACTCAGTTTTCATTTAATTTATACTTATTTTGGAGATTTAATCTGRTGACAAGTTTTAATTAGGCAAAATGAACAATTAGAGGTCACGTTTAAAATTCAATTTCTAGATTGGAAAAATAGTATCTTTTCAACAGTTTCTGTCATTTAGAAAGAACACTGTGCAAACAACTTCCATCAGACCAAAAAGAAATTAGCAAAACACTGTCTCAGAAAAATTCAGGAGGCTTAAGTGAAAAAGTATTAATATCCTGTTTTTAAAGCTCTGCTTCTGTCTTGTCAAACAATAAAACAATACTCTGATCCACAATTTATTATGTTTAATAAAGCAGCCTGAAGTTTAAGAACATCACAACCTGACAGTCCCACAAAATGTCCCTGGATTCTGGAAGTTAAAAACCCCTTGATCTCGTTCATATTTCACTATCACCAATAAGCAGGACACAGTCCACTCTCATGGCTCCCTTGTCATTCTGGGTTTTATTTTGTTTATTAAAACTGAATGCCTTATTAAGACACCAAAAAGTAAGAAATTAGCTAGAGAAAATATTGAAAAAAAAAGAGAAAGACACTCTTTAATATCTATGTCAAAGCTTTATACAGACATGTTACATCTCTTGGGACAGTGGTTTTAAAATTTACTTTCCTTTCCTAAGTCTACATGTTCCTTGTAAAATCATCATGGAGTGTATATCTCATTACAGCTCATGATACAAGTTATACTCTCCCAGTAAACCTGGGGAAAAGCAAATATACCCCAAAGAACAGCAAAGTAATCAAATCTGACATTAAGAGAAAACTCATCATTTAAAAAAAAATCTAATAATGGCTCCTAGCACTTTTTAATAAAAGATACTCAACAGCAGCATCTTGAGGAACATGACTTGTTTTAATTATTTATTGAGAGTTGATGGTTTATTTGAAAGAAAATGCAATTATGTCCTGACACTTTAATCACTATCCGTTTGTTTTGTTTAGCTGGTACTGCTAAGAGGAAAGTTACCTTCCTATGAAAATTCTGACATTTCAATAATTGGTTTTGCAACATTTCCAGAGACTGAAAGTATTGCTGTTATTAAAAATGTGTAAAAATTTGAGCTGTGATATCATTAAGATTGATGGCCAACATACCAATAACCCAAACCTCAAATAGATCAAATTTCTTTTTTTCTTTCCATATATAGGCTTTGGGCAACAAAATTTCCACTGGCACAAAAAATGGAAATCAAGAGCAGCCCCTTAACAAACTCATTCAAATCAATCCATTAACYAGAGGAAAAGAAATTAAGGAAAAATAATCAAAGACTAGCAAACCAAAGGCTCATAGGTTGGAAAAGAACTCTGCCCCACTGAAATAAAAGGGAATTTTGCTAAATTTAGCCATTAGGTTAGAGATTTGTTTGCCAATTGGTGGTCAAAAACAAGAAAAATAAATGACACTCTCAAAAACACCGTGCCAAGCTTTGGCTGGGTTCAGTATTTAAAGCATTTCAGAAAATTCAGTAAGACATTCAGCTGAATTAATACTCACAAAGTGAAGTCATTCAGCAGAGATTCTAACATTGTTTATCCATAATCCCATGATGAGCCTGTCARCCATCCTTCAGGGAGCTCTACACACGCAGCTGTATGAGTGGAAGAGGAGASGAAAGGAAAACACAGTGARCTAWGGAACCATAAAATTACAAGATTTTTAGGCTSATTTCAGCACCCATAAAACTGCACTTTCATCCTTTGTGTCCAGGGACTTCAAACACTCTAAACCATTCAAATGAGAGATGGTTACCAGGTCACTTAGAAGTGACCTGAATGTGTCTCGGCCACCAGCGAGCCCAYGGGTCACACCACAATTTTCTGTGGGTGATGCTCTCACTTAGTACACCTCTGAATGGTTACAGAGATCCTGGTCAGCAGAAAGGAAGCTGAGCAGAGGGTCCCTTCCATGACCTTGGAAGAGAAAAAAAAAGTTTTCAGGGTCAACTGAAGCACATAAAGGGCCGTGACCCTTAAGAACAAACTTCCTTTTCTGCCTTATCTCACCACATCCTTGTACAGTTCAGCCAAACGTTAAAACACCTAAACTTCATCTGTACCAGACCCTTGTTATTTAGCTTTCAGTTATTAAATCTTTTAGTTGTTAAAGGCTTACCCAGGTCAAGCAACAGAGTAAAAAGCAATCAGGAGCTGCRGGAAATTGGATGGTCCAGGTGCTCAAACAAAGCCTGGCTTCCTAAAAGCAGGCAGAGTTTGAAGAGTCAACAGGAACATCAAATACAGCTAAATGGAGAGTGATTTTAAGTTCTCTTTGWGGGATTTGGAGATTAGCAAGGAAAACACAAATCTGTGAAACTGTCAATGGCAGAGCCCATCCATGACAATCCAAATTGTGTGAACCATTCAAGGGCAACCCATTTAAAAATCACTCACCTCGTATTAGAGGAGCAGTAGGTATTTTGAAGAGAAAGATACACTTGCTCAAATTATTCCCCACAGTGCATAAGTATCTCACTTTGTACCCTCAGAGCTTTCCAAGAGTCACAGTTTGTAAATGATGCTGAGAACTCTGCCCTTTACTTCCTGCAAGGGAAAAACCTGAAAAAGAGCCGAGCATGTGCAGAATCCAAATAAGTGCAGTCACAAAATTAGACCCTACAAGAAACCATCAATAAGTTATAGAAACAGGACCTGACAAAACTGTTAAATACAAATCTACCACCTCTTTTTTTGGAAGGAAGGCCCTTCTCAGATTATAATGTAAACTTCTCAAACCACTGTTATCTCTGGGTCACATTTGAGTCCTGAATCACAGGAATCTCTGCTTGCAGTTCCATCAGTCTTCCGGGAGGAAACAAAATCAAAACTAAACAAAGAAATAAAAGTGACAATAAAAAAATCACCAAACTACTCCTCCAAAAAACAAAAACCAATACAAAAAAAAATCCACTACACAGGAAGGGAAGTCCTTCAAAAAAACCTGGCACCTTTTTCAACATTAAATGTACCATATGCCTAATTTAGGAAGTTAATCCCCCTTTATTAGCCAAGAGACAGCACATGTTTTCCCATAARGACATAATGCACAAATACACCCTTATGTGTCCACCATCCTACACCTCATTTGCTTGCAAACAACTTGTTCAGCCAAATTACAGAATTCCACTAATTTCTAGTCTTCATGCAAATAAGATTTTCTTAGCACATGCACTGAGTTCATTCGAAACATGTTTAGCTAGTAAACTTCATAAATTACAAAGTTATTCTTAAAGTTACGATAGCCTAGGGGTAGATGGCTTTCAACAGAAGTTTAGCCATTCCTTTTTTGTGAAAAAGGCAAAAATCTCCCATAGCACAAATCACAGCCACCCTTTGCACTRGCAAACATGAAATATACTGCATGTCTTCACGGAAATCCCAGGGAAGAGGGAGCAGGAAATCAAAATGTGATTTTTTTTTATCCTACTTATTTATTCACATAAACCCTGTACCAACAGACTTATCTAAATCTGGTATAAGGTTTAATTTATCCTTTAGCTTCACTTTTTCATTCCAGCTTTTCATTTTTGAAGAAAACTTTTTGAAGAAAACTTTATAATCTGCTTTATTGATTTTATTAGACAATACAGTCCCAGGTGGAAGTCATGTATTACCATCTCTTTTTTAGGATTTCCAGGCCACCAGTTCTTGATGTGACACAGTGATCTCAGAAGACAACATACAGAGCAGTAAAACAAAATATCCTGACATTGGAAAGGCAGACATGTTCTAAACCAAATATTGTTATGGTGCTATGCCTATTGTAAACCACTACATCCAACAGCAATAAATATTGATAGGTACCCATTCCCCTGACTTAGATGAAAGTTTCTCATAAAAGTTTATTTCCTCTGTTTGCTAATGCACCAAGACATGAAAACTGTTTTGGTTTTTTTTTCCCAGCTGCATAGGGTGAAATATCTGGGTCATTCACCTCCATGCTGTTCCTTAATTACATAGCTCTTSATGCTCTCATGGAAAAAATACATTCAAATATACTGAGTACACTGCTCAAAAAATATCACTGATGAACTCCTGTGGAAAGGTTATCCAATCTGAGTGAAACTTTAATTTAAAACACAGATCAGAATAACAGGTAGACACATGGATGTCTGCTAAAACAGGATAAGCCATATGGTTCTCTGTTTAAACATGGTTTTGGTTTCAATACTCTCGTGATATGAAGTATGCCATTAATTTATTAATTTTACCAATTATTTTTTATATTCATTATCTTCTAATACAGTAAATAACACAGATTAGCATATTTACAACATGAAATGATAAAATTGTTAAGTGAATGCAAAGTGTAGAAATTGTACAAAATGGGTAATGTGCAGAAAATGTACAAAACATTTAAGAATTGAATTCAGTGATCCTTGTGGGTGCCTTCCAATTTAGAATAATCTGTGGTTCTGTGTAAAAAGGCAAACTGAGAAGAAAATATGTATTTGTACAGCTATCAACATTTTAAATGTCTGAAATACTACCACCAATTTCTATKAACTGCTCTGTTCCAAAGACACAAAAAAGCTCTGAGAAGCAAAGTTCCCCACTCAACTCCTTCTGCATCAGTTTTTTGCTTTTTTTTTTTTTAACACGACAGCACTAGCACCAGTGAAGCAATGGTATCATATCATATCAYCAGTGAAGCAATGAAAAAATCAAGATACTGATCACTACCAGAAATGGAACACAGTCAGAATCTTATATCCAGCCATAAATTTCTTAAAATTTAAAGTTTGCTACTTAACAGYGTGATCCAGAGCTATATCTGTAATGCTTTTGGTGCAGTTCAAAGCCAAAGAAGTATAAGACCTTTYTTCTAGATGTATTTCAAAGCTAGCCCAAGCTGACAGAAGCCTTGAGAGATCAGTATTTCTTTTCCTTTTCTCTTTTTAATCAGTATGATAATTATTTCAGTCTGTCATGTTTAACAGATTATTTCACTGCAGTTGTCAAACRCTTTTTTAAAATATATTCTTCACATATGGAGTGAAGATTTTTTTTATCTTCCCCAAATTCAACTTATATAGAAATCTAAAGAGAAGGTGTGTTTTCACACTGAATTTAGCTTTTTTAAATGCACCTGTATTTTTCTGTAGGAAGCATCTGGAACCTTCTTTCCAATCTTGGTAATTCCAAGATTCATGCAGAAAAAAATCCAGAAAATGAAAACAAATTCTCCTGTCGCAGTCGTTTAGTTTCCTTTCGATTTAAATGAAAACATAACCAACAGTATTTCTGTAGCCAGCAGCCTGATTTGCTGTCATAAAAAGCACTCTTCTTGGCCTAATCACCTTATATTGATAAAGGGCCACAAAAATATGGTGCCCTTAAAACAACAAAGACTGGGAATTGCCTTTACAAGCCTTAGTCTTTAAAAATAACCTAAATCCTATCCTACATATTATACTAAATAAAAGACAACTACCATTAGGCTTTTAGAGCACAAAGAAAAGAACATGCAGATCTGGAATGCAACACAGGTATTTTACAGTGAACAAATGTTATCTGGAACTTAGAAAATCTAGGAAGCAGGACAGGAGCACAGGCCTTCCTGCTTGCAAATAAACATCCTCACACCCAGCCAAGGCTGCTTCTTGGGGCATTCTTTACTTATAATAGTCTGTTCTGCTCTTTAATTATCTTCCCCCTTGCTGAAAGTCTTATCCTAGTATATGAGAAAACCTAAATAATGACCCCTTCAATCACCACTTTACAATTTACTTAACTCTGTAAAATAATGGGTTGCATTAAAGGGATCTAACACACAACTTGCTTTTTTTTCTTTTTAAATTAATAGTGATCCTGAGATCTCACATTTAAATTGATTTGCACAAAATCAGATCACAATTTTAAGTTAGACATGCATATATGTATATAATTACAGTAATACTCTACAGACTCAAAAGAAWTATTTTTCTGAGAGAAGTAATTCCAAGGACAAGGCACAGACATAAGATTTCTCCATTTTGAGAATTGCTATATAGAAGTTTTAGCTGTGACAGATATTGCTACGTCCTCTATATGCCAAGACCTCAACAGACAGCAAAATTGCATCCTCTCCCCACCTCAAGTTTCACTCTTACTTGCTGTAAGTGTTTTCCCACATCAAACAACTATTAAAATAATATCATGCTAGTCAGCTACTGCATTTTTCAAAGTATGCTTCTAACACTTATTGAAGTAGTATTTGTGCCATTGGCATAGCTGGGTCCCTCACTAGAAGCAACTGCATATATTACCATCTTTTAATGCAAGAAGTTTCCATGTTTATGATATTTTATGCAAGACATTTCTTAGTTACAGAATGCAATCAGTAGACTTCTTTCTCTAAAAGGCTTTATAAAAATTGTATATGCCTCAGAAGAAATTATGCTGTATCTTGTGTCACATATTTATGTAACATTATGGTAGCAACCACTTAATATCTCTATAGAAAAACTCCCTCAATACCCATGAGCAAAATATAAAAGTTAAAAATTCCAGTAGCAGGAAAAAAAAYGTTTAGTGCTTGAACCATGAAGATAAAAAACTAGCTGATTTTTCATCAGTTTCCTAAAATACCATTTTGAACAAGATAAAAGCGTAAAATCTTGAATGGATTACTTCTATCACCGCTTCCCATATTCTTTGTGGATTTACTAAAGGGCTTTTCTTCTCAGGCTTCAACTACATCCTTAATGCAGAGTAGCATTAATCAGAATTCTGGAGTGCAACCTTCAGCTATCCTGTGGTACCAACTCATTTATCAGTCTTGCCCTCCTGCTGAACCCAAGCAAGTCCCCCCATTCAGAACTACCTGTAGGGCACAGGAAATCAAACATCAGGTCATGATGAATCCTCTTTCTTTGGAAAAATCTCAAAGCAAAAAGGCTCCACTCGGCTTCAGGAGGGCAGCGGCTGATCTGGAGAACGTTTCCATCAGCAGGAGGTACAAATCAGCTCCCAACTGCATTTTACTCCCCCCCTTCCAAAATCCTTTACTCCACATGTCACATCACTCATCACAGACTTAGCAAGCTCTCCCCTCCCATCAACCCCATAGAGACCTACAAATAACAGATTAGGGTTCATCTGCCCTAAATAGGAGGAGAACCAAAAGGGATTTCAGCACCTCAAACAACTCAAAAGTCTTGCATCATGAGAGTTGGCTGCTTCAGGATGCCATTTGTGTGCAGTTATTCAGAAGGCAGGGGGAGCCAGCTGAAAACCAACTCTGTTCTCTCACAACATAAATACAGGTCATCCTCAAGCAACCAACTTGAAAGTCATGGTAAGCACCCAATCAAGGCAGAAATTGCTTACCTGGTGTCAGCTCGGATGGAAAAAAATCATCACCCCAAATAACCAGCTGGAGYTCTATTTCTGCACAATGGCAGCTTTGAAGTAATACTCATACAGAACAGCATGAGTCCAAAAATTTTGCTCTGTAGGATTCCTCAGAGGACACCGAGTAGACTGGGAAAAAATCCTATCCGTAAAATTATGTTTACTGCATGAAATGAAGCAAGAATGAGATGCTTCGTGCATTCTCCAGATACTGAAAAGACTATTGAAAACAACTKCATGGAAGAAATAAAAGAAAACCAGTTGCAGGGAAGGAGCATTTACACATGAAACATTAACRCATTAAAGACACTTTGAGCTCTGGAAATGTCTGAATCCCAAATGAAACACCTCTGAAARAATGGTAATATGGTTCACAGTACACTGTAACAGTTAAAAAAAGCAATACATTGCTGATTTGCATAAGAAGGGGCAGAAAAAAGTGAAAGATTACATAAAGTCACCACAGAAATCAAATTTGTATTCAAGTGTTATATGGTGCTCACTTCAAGGGTCTTCATTTCAAAAGGAACAGATGATAGCTGATTATTTCAGAGACAAGCAAAAGATGTGATAAGATGTCTCAATACACAAGTGATAGGGCAAGGAATAATTACTTGAAGGAATATAACAAACTAAGTTAAAATATAATTTGTTATTTCCTACATACCTTTTCTTGAAAAGAGGCCCAGTCAGAATTTTTTTTTTTTCAAAAGAAAATTCAAAACTCCTTTTCATCTTCCCTTCTTCTCTCACATACAGCAATTAGTCTGTGAAAGTCATTGCCACAAGGTCATGACCTAAATAGCAACTGCAGAATACAGAAAAGCTTAAAGTTAATTTTTGTAATCAGTCAGCAGTAATGACAAGCAGGAACCAACCAGTAACTTGTGAGGTCAGATTTGTCAGTACCTGAGTCTAGGGAAGAGAACTTCTTTCTGTCTTTTGGATGAATGTTTTTTAAATCTTCCTTTCCTGTTTCATGTCAGTTTTTCTCTCTCAATGTCTTTTTAAGCCATATGTGGAGAGAGCAATACTCAGGTTTCAGTTAAGAAGCCCAAATGTGACCAAGGAGGTTTTTAGGTTTACCATTGTCCCAAATATTTTTTAACATATATCCCATATATACACACACATTTGATTGATTGATTGATTGACTGATTGATTGATTGATTGACTGATTGATTGATTACACACTTACCATGGGTATTAAATTTCCTGGGGTGGAAGCAGGGTGTCTTCTTTCAAGAGAGCTTTTTCTTGACCACACAATTATAATTTTACAGTGGGCACTGCATTTAAAGGAGATGATTTWATATAGCATTCATACCAGAAACACACTCTTTACTGAACACATTTCTTTTCCCCCAAGGATAAGGTCTTTAAGCCTCTCTAGAGCAAATATTGATCCCTGGATAAAAGCCATTCTGTTACAAAATGWTACAGCAATGAAGCAGAATTTTTAAAACAAGACCAGGATGCACTTCCACTGAAGCAAATTCTTCATTTACACCTATTCAGATGTTTAATCTTGAACCCATCTTCCCTCTGCTGTTCAGAGGAGCCTGCTTCATCCATCTCACTGTAATGTATTGCCAAATTATCCAAATTTCTTTTTAAGTTCAACAGGTTTTCAATTGAAAGTGATTATCTACCTTTCCCTTTAGTTTGKKTTTTTTTTTTTYCCTTTTCCTGGAAGGTTCACWTTTYCCCTAGTTTACATAAGAAATCAGTCTTCCTTTTCAACTGGGAATTATCCCTACATCCCAGAGAAGACAGTGTTTGCCCTATAATGAAGTTTATATAAGCTACATAAAATAAAGCCATACAATATGGACCATCAGTTTTAAAAACAGAAATATACCCATATACGTTACTTGATGTCAAAAGCAACAAAGGTACTTTAGTTATTAAAAACTGCAAGAAGAAACAAAATAAGCCCAACCAAATTTAAATTTCTGCTGAAATGTTGATAAAAAATGGTGTACAGGTATTCYAACTCCTTTTAATGTCAGTGTTAACAAACAATAGTACTCAATTCTTAAGCAGAAAAACAGAAAAAAAAAAAAGTTTAATAAATATTCAGGCATTATCCTACCAGTTTTTAAACTAGCTACAGTCATAAAGTATGATTTTGGTTTAGTTTAATCTTGATGGATTTCTAAGAGAGCTCATCAGGATAGTAATCTAAAACACCACATGATCTTTAAGGTCCCTTCCAACCCAGGCCATTCTATAAAACCATGAAGTCACTTTGTGAGAAAAGAGTGAGGCAATAAAAACTTCTGGAACTTTTGCAAATTAAAAAAAACTATTTTACTGTCAAATGCATCAAATTGATGAACGTGAAACTGAAGGGTGCTATTTATTTGAACATAGTTTCCTATTTACCTAGGATAGACAAATCTATGGTTTGCAGCTAGAGATTCAGTTCTCTGCTTTATGGCATTGGGTCTTACTTTCATTACTTTCTATTTAATACAATAGAGTTCACTTATTTAGGAGACAGTTCATATTTCCTCCACTTTTTTCTATATCCTTCTCAAAGATTAATTTGGACACAGGCTATTGTCTAAAAATAACTCTTCTCAAAATCCCAGAAGCAGGCTTTTCACTGCAAAATATTGTTTACAAAATATTTCTGGCACTCTGAAAGAATTAGAGATTCTAATTAAAATTTTATGACACTGAAGCCAGAAGCAACATTAAAATTTTCAAGTCTAGAAGGGAGACAAAAATGCCATCACAAATTCTAATCATATGCTGCTGGGACATCTAATCTTGTGAGTATCTTTTGGCAAGGAGAAAATCTTTTGAGTAAACATCACAACTCTCTTTTCACATCTGGCATTTCCAATTAAAGGGTCACTTTTCAGCWCCTCTCACTTTATTGCTCTATTTTTACCTAAATTAGATGAAAATGTGGATACATCATTCTCTCCTGACAACCCAAGAGAAGACAGAGAACTAAAAACTGTCATACACAAAGATATGATCTCTGATCGACCTACTTCTAAATTATTAAGAGGAATTGACAACTGAGAAGCTCGTAACCACTGAACATAAATATTTGGGTTTGGATGTTGGAAACAGGATGTTGTCTAATCACACAGGATGCAGACCAGAAACTATCACATAGAGATGTGACGTGGTCATCTTTCTTAAAACTGCAGCAATTAAAAATTATCTCCCCTTTCCTCAACACTGTGGAAGTTAAAAGGGATTTCCCCTTTCTCAACAMTTCTACAGTCTTTATAAGTAATAAATAAATAAATAAATACCTATTTTGTCCTTCTTTCACGCGTAACACAAGAAAAACCTGCATTTACATTCTACAAAAATTAATATACACTATGACTCCAGTTTATTTGTACAATTTTATAGAGTCCTTCCTGTGGAAAAATTACTCAGGGCAAGTTTTTCTTGTGGTTGGCCYCAGATTTATTTCAGAATATTTTCTTACACATCCCAGCAATTGAAGCTGGAGTCACAAGGTGCTTCTTCAACTTCATTAAAGCCRAAGTCTTGGCTCTCTCAGGGTTTTTATCAGCACCAGTAATAGCAGATTTGCCAAATCACATCATGCCCTCCTGCAGACTCTACTTGCTGTGATGTTCCAACCCAAAGTAGGATCTTTCCTCAGCTKAATGCTGCTGGAAATTCCTGTGGTCCCTTCAAAGTCCTCACCTTCCAAAGAGTTCCTCTAATTCAGATCTCAGGAAAACTTTTAAATTAAACTAAACATTGWAATGTGGAAATTGGAGAGATTTCATGTTCAGTCCTACTGAAGAATTAACCACTTTTGAAATTTGTCACTGAGTCWTTTAGGCACAAAACTAATGTTATCTGACATTTAATATGGATCTGCATGGTTCATAACTGACCTGTAATTTATGTTCACTATGAATCAATAACTTTTATCCCTTCACTTTCTACCCTTAAAGAGCTTGAGCTGCTCCAGTTTTATTAACATCACATGCCAAAACAAATACCAAACTCTGTGGGGTCTTTTTTTCCTCTTTTCTGTCCCTTCTGTTCTTTTTGTTCCCCATACACACAAAAACAACATCAATAATATCGATATAGTACAGGTAAACTATCTCTTATTTTCTTCCTTAGTGTGCTCCTTCTCTCTAGATAAAGAACTCTTAATTTTTACTTATCTTTATAGCATATGTACCTATATATGGATGAACTTTTAAGCATTAATTTGAAGTTATAGATAGTAGCTAATATTAATGTACTGAATACCATTGACTGTGTATTAAAAAATATTCATCTATACTATATCYATCCATATATTTAGACCCTAATTTATTACAACTGCCCTTCAGCATCTAGTGCTCTGAAATCAYACCAGTTCTATAATTTTTCCAGCCCTGAAACATCTTTGTATTTCCTTTGGTACCTAACCATTTAAGGAATACGTGCAATTTGAAACATAGGTTTTCTGAGTTACCAATCAGTGTATGTATTAAAGCCTTTTAAAAAACAAAAAACAAACCAAACCAATCCATAACTACGTGCCTGCATCAGCTGGTTTTCTCCTCAGAATGATGAATTACAGACTTCAAATTCCATGCTGAGTCAGAGAATATATTTTTTTTTCTACTACAGTAGTCCCCTTTTCTGTCCTAGYACACTGAATTTTGTCAGCATTACTCTGTCAGGCAGATGGTTATGCTTCTGTTTAAAGTGTAGGGGAAATTGTCAAAAGCACCCATCTTTGTCACCAAATTCTCCTCCCAAATTACCTGGAAGYGACATGATCTTCWCTAATTCCTCAGACTGATTAATGCYGTAGTATATAAGACAGCTGAAAACCATATTTGCTTTTAAATTCATTCCTTATTSACATTTCCACACAAATTGTGAAAGAAAGTTAATGCTTCTAAGGCCAGGTTTAATAGGCACAGTACATTAATCACAKCTTAGAACAGACTTAGGCAACTCCAGCTCTCAAACAGCCCAAGATCTAATTGCAAACTGAAAYCAAAATTGAGTCCTTCAACTAAAGCAATGAGGGGAGAGGGAAAAAAATCAATGTACAAAAAATACCCACAGAAACAGAGGAACAAATGTTTCATGTCACATGAAAACCTAATTAAATAAGAATAAAAATATAATGCATGAACAAGATTTTTAAATATTCCCAGAAACACTAATTAACTTTTGTATTTGCTCCTTCATTATTAGAGATATCAGTTTCTTTTGTAAGTTTAAGTGATTATTTTGAAGCAAATAGCAAAACATAATAGCTTTTAGGGTAAGAATTAACTTTATCTCCCAGATATAAAAAGAAAGCAAACCTTCAGGCTCTGTGTAGGTCTGCARGGATTTTTGCAGACTCAAACCTTTAGTAGTCATATCTGTAAGAATGATGTCACCCTATTTCAAGATATGAATTCTTTAGTGGCACTTTTGCAGCAAAGATGTTATAACAAGACAGTTAAAAAATGCAATACAGATAGAAACTTGTCCTGAAGCAGAGCATCCTTTTCTCCAACTAAAATTATTCTAGTAGGGTAAATGCAGTCCCTTGCCCATGAAGGACTYTGGTAACACAGAGCTGGTGTAACCTGGGCTGACAGCAACTGTAACCTTGTTAATCTAAACAAAAAAACCTTAACTTTTCAAATCCACTCTCTATTTAGTATATAATGCTAAGGTGACTAAGATAAACCCAAATGTCAAAACATAATGGATTTTAGAAGTTATTAAGGTCATTGTATATCACTATTTGGAAATCATTCTGTTTTCTTATGTACAGGTTAAGATTCATTGGATGCCACTTTGCAGGATGAAGTTCTCACGAGAGAGTCGTGTTTGAGTTAATCAGCTGTTGGGATTCCTCACTTGAAAATAAAGGACTTTGACTTACACTGGCAAAGTTTACCAATTTCGACCATAAAAATTGTATCTACCAGCTCTTACAATAATATACAAGCTATACTTGGGATCATATGATCAAAATAATTTTAAAAACCCAAATAATTTTGTAGTGGTTCTTCCTGTCAGAAATCCAAGCTATCTGTTGAAGGCAAAAAATTCATACAAATCAAACTAATTCACATAAAGAATTGACCTCAGGCAATAAAGTGTAATTAATTAATGCATTGCTGGATCAGTGCTTACTTGTGATAATTATTCATTCCTAAAGGAATTAACTATCTTTGCATTAAATATYAGAGCAACCCCACACTTTGGGACCATAAAAAGATAGGCATCATCTTTTTTGGGTTCTTTTGGGTTTTGGAATTTTCTGTTTACTTATTCTTAACTGATGCCCATCCTTCCTTCAGATTCTGCTATGAGACCCTGTAAGTGATAGGCAGCACATCTTCCTTTCTTATTAGCAAGAAAATTTTGTGAAAAGTGACCTAATGACACTAACCCTCAATTTGCTTTCCRATGCCATGCAGTTTTCTAATTATTCAAATATACCTAGTCTATAAGGAACACAATGGCTTGTTGTTTGGGAGGTTTTTTGAGCATAGGAAGTGGCATTAACATCCCAGTCTGCAAACAGAGTGAGCAGGAAGGTTGGTGAAACTACAAATAGATCAGTGGTAACTGATTTATAACCAGTATTTTTGTAATCCAAARGTCAGAGAAAAGAGAGACCAAGCTTCTCAAAATTATTAGCATTAAATYTGAGCAATCAGAACTCCAGGCAGCTTTGCAAAGTGAAGCCTAAAAGTACTTTTTATCTTAATCTTTCTTTAAAATTCCAGCCAGAGGAAGCAATTCAGGGATACCGTTTCTGTGGAATAACATCATCATTTATCATCCAGCTTGATGTGCAAAGTGACACAAGATATAGAAAATCCCTTTCAAACATACGGAATAAAATCCTAGACTTCTTGAAGTTTCTAGCTAAATCTACATGRCAATTCATTGGACCAGGTTGCATAGGTGGTTCTTTTTTTTTGAACACTATGATTACAAAACTTCAGTTTTCTAGGAAGTCTCCCAAAATATCAGCATGTAATTTTTGCAGATTTTTTTTCGTGTATTTTGTCTCATTTTCTACAGCAAAGATTTTTATTACTTTTCCCTCCAAATGGAATGTTCAAGCTTAATGTTTTTTCAGTGCACAACATTAAAGGCTGACATACTTGGTAATTATAAAGTTTGATCAGGTGAAAATAAAATCAGCGGTAATACTGTAAAAATTATAATGATTATTATGATGACAACGATGAACTGAGCAGATCTTTGATCAAAGTCCAAAAGCTAATGAGGGGYGCAGGCAAGACACAAGACAGAGATGCTTAGAAAACAACTTGGGAGGAGGACAAGAAATTCTTACCAAAATTCTCAAAATAAAAAAAAATAAAAAAAAATAAATAAAAAAAAAAAAAAAAGATGCTTAGAAAACAACTTGGGAGGAGGACAAGAAATTCTTACCAAAATTCTCAAAATAAAAAAAAATAAAAAAAAATAAATAAAAAAAAAAAAAAAAGATAGGAGATAAGAAGCTTGTCAAAAGGGGACGAAAAAGAGAAAATGAGAGGTTAATTATTACTTCCCAGGAGTAGGTTACTCATGCAAGATAAGTGGGGGTAAGATGGATGATAAGAGAGATTAAAGTCTGGAATGCTAGATGCAGCTGAGACTCAGAGACTATTAATTATAAAGAGGCTGCACGAAGCTGGCCAGAGATGAGGATGAAGAATAGTGTGATAAARCTGGCAGAGCCATGCACTGCTTGCTTTGTGAAGAATGATCTACAGGCAATCCYACCATCTGCCAGGCAAAGGCAGAGATCATAAAAGGAAAATTTCATAACATTTTCACATCGTTACGCCGCAAGAATCAGACGCTATAAAACAGGTTAGCGTATGGCGAAATATTTCACTGGAAATACAAGAGAGGATTCTGTTAGATGGGAATTGRGAAAATCTGGGTTAGAGTGTGCTCCTGCACTGTCTGCTCCATGGTCAGCAGGCTGAGAAATGTGAATTTGGGCAACCTGTAAGTCTTCATAAAAACATTGCTATGTACATGCTACAGAGTGATCTAAGTTAATCTCATTATTAAAGTTCAATTCCCTGAAGAATGAGGCCATTCCAGGCACGCTCGAGGAGCTGCAGGATCTAAGCAGGGTTTCCACGTGTTTTGCATCTTCTGAACCACAAGATCTCTTTGGGAGGGCTCTTCTCATGAAGAAATCAGCAGAACAGAGGAATCARTAAGATAAAGACAGAAGAAACAAAACTCAAACATTATCAAGAGTGTGTGAATGGAATGCAATGGAATAAAATGCAGCAAATTGAAGCTATTTTTTTTAAATAACTAATTTAGCAAAGAGACTAAAGGCCAAAATAGTTAGCAGTAGTCACAGGAACAGGGATGAGCCTGTCAAAGCTAAATCAATAGTCAGAAAGGGAGATGGGACAGGACACTACTTTCTAAATACTGAAAAAAAACTACAAACCTCAATTTGGACAGCATGGACACTTTATGTGATACATATGATAGGTTTTTTTATTAGTAGAAATGTACATGGTGAAGAGTATGTTTAAAATAAAAAATAATTATTACATGCTGATTAGTTTGATGCAGGAAAAAAAAGCAGATTTAAAGGGTAAATCATGCTCACACATGCACAGATATTCTGTAATATATATACACTGCTGAAATCAACAGGGCTATTGTGAACAGAGACTTTGGGAGGCAAAAAAAAAACCGTGCCAAGAAGATAAACTCGTATGACCCTCTACATAGACTTCCTGCCCAATTCAGCATTCAGACTGCAATCAAAGCATCTTAACATTGCACTCAGATCATTCGAGAGAATGCTGGAAACTGCTACCTGAAAAAAATAATACAAATTCTTTGCCTTTTTCCTACTCCTCTTTAGCAGCGTGGCACTCCTGAAGCTGCCCTTTGCTCCTCTAGGATGCATTATTACACACACAGAGCCTCCCACACCACCATGCTGCTTTTTGCCACCTCAAAGTAAGCTAAGAAYATTTTCAAAGTGCAATTAGAACCTTTCAGGAGAAAGCTCAAGTTGTTTTTGGACAATATGAAGTTAACTCTCTGCTACATTTCRCAGACAGGCACACCAAAGCTAATAAATTCTTCTCATGTCTTCAGATTATTAACACACCTACTGGCAATGTCAAGATGTTAGTTTAAAGAATTTCAAATATGAAACAGTTCAATAATCTGGTTTACGACAGCTGACTGACAAAGCTAATTAACTGCCYGGAGAAGATCCTTTATAAATGAAGCAACTTCTGTCTGAATGTATTTTCAAGAACTACAAAATATTTGTTTTGTCTTCCTCTCTTCTGCCTCATACATTTTTACCTTCCAGCCTTCTCCATCTCATGCAATCTTTGATTAAAGTGTCCTTGATGGTATTTATATTTTGCCCTTCCTCTGACCTGGTGGTTTCTTATCCTCTGTGTCCTTTTTAGATTCCTTCTGGACACTTCTTCTCTCCTCCAGATCTTTTCAGCCCTCTCCACAGAGCACTTTTGTGCTTTGCATCCCCACATTCTCCTCTGCATCACCTCCATCTGCTTCAGGTATTTTTTCTCATTTAGAGAATTCCATGCATCATTTCCAAAAAGAAAGAAACCCGTTTGCATCCAGCTTTAGTTGCATATAAGGAAAACAGTACTTCAGGGATGTTTTTTCCCCACTTGACTCATTGAATATTACAATTTGGGACAAATTTTTATGCAGAGGAAGCTGATATTGGTWGCTCCAGTTACTAATTGAAACTTTATTGCAGGCAGGCACTATCACACATCTCAGCCCTGCCCTGGAAGACAAAATTCTGCCCCTTAGGTGATCTCTCCTTAGTGAGAACAACCTATTTATTACACCAGATAATGCATAGGTTAAATGAAATGAACAGAGCTAATGAAATTACCTATTACATGATATCCATTACAAATTTAGGGCACTGAGAGTACTGAGATGAGAAAATACCTGCAAAATTCAAAACAAAACACCTGCAACAAGAAGAAGAACTTCATCTTCATGAAGATGAATGTTAACAGACTTTTATTCCCATCAGAACTCAACTCTGAATGTAAGTATTGCTGCATCAGGCAGAATAAGAGCAGGATTGGAAATACATTTTTTCAGGCTCTTGCTACATGATGGCTGTGACACAGACCAGCATCAGCAGATTAATTTCACCTGGAAAGTTCCTTTTTTAACCATAAATTCTTTAAAAAACCCATAAATATTTTTCTTATGAAGTAATACATTGCTCAGATCTTTTTTTAAACACAAAAAAAAAAAAATAGACTGAAGAAAAAAAGTGCATCTCTGGGTATATATCAAAACACTTATGTATCACTGTCCTTCCTTACTCTATCCTCTCCAAAAGTCAAATGTATCCACATTCAAGTCCCTACTTAGACTCAACACTTGGAATGTATCCGTTTAGAATAAAGTATTTTGCACAGTTTTCAYCAATCAAAAATTAGATTGAAATTAYCTKWTKSCWKWMWGSMAWMAGRTAAGACAGATGTGACAATAATTCTTAGATAGGCATTAGATTTTGGGGAAATAAAAGCACATGAACATGTGATTAAGGATGCATATATTATTAAAGGATAATTGGTAAACAATCCYTATTAATGAGTTTATCAGGCTCGAGTCTGAGAGTCCATCCATTGACGAACCATTCTTCCCCAACCCTCTTCAAAACTCACTGACTGCGCTTCGCTTTTATAGGGCTGTGCCAGCTAATTAGGGAATTTCAGTAATCTATTTTTAATATGTACCATCTTCTGTTCTGTTTAGTGCAGCCTTAAGATAGACTTTTATCTTTACTGCTGTGCACAGATCATCCAAAAATACAAGTTCTCTGCTACATGACAACTTATAATGAGCCTTAATGACGCTTGGGAACAGCTGTTTGAAACTCCAGTTGAATAGGTTTGCCCAAGCAGCAGTAGTTTATAGTGCTTTTCCTCTTGCAGCACTGTTGAGTCATCTGCCACCGTGCACATAATGAGAAAAATCAAAAATGAAACACCAAAGCTGGTTAATCCTTCTTTTTTTTTTCTAGACATTTTATTTTAATCAGAGTTTTAATAAGTACATTATGAACCGTCATCTCTTAAGCCTTTCACCTTTTTAATTATATTGCTGCTCTGAACATCGACAAAAGCAAATGTTATTATGCAAATTTTGCTCYAAATTCGTGTCCTTACCAAGAGCAGAAGAAAGAGAGTTCAAACACCATTTTTAATTATACTATAGCTAAATGAGCTGCAAATTATTAAAAATCACAATAAGCTCTCATGATTTTACATGTTCTCTAAGSTAGAAAACAAAAGATTATATATTTTGGGTAGGATAAAGGTTTTAAACTCTGACAGTTAAACACAATTGAAGCAAACCAATTCCGTACTTCATACTGTTTGTCTGACCTCATTGACCTTTAAACGCTTAGACACAAACTATCTGGCATAAAGGACRCTCAAAGCTTTTGTATTGCTTTTCTCCCTACAAGGGTGCACAGGTCTCCTGAAGCCTCTTCAAATTATTTTTTTAACATAACGTGCCAATCATGCAATCAGAACATATGGGAGCAGTTCACTTTCATGTATCAACTCCAAAGCASTACTTTGGAATGAGGTTTTGAGGTTTTTTTTTCCCCTCCAGTATCCTTGTTGCCTGGTTTTGTTTCAGTAACACTTTTAGGCTGAATTCCCACTCTGTGAGGCACAGAATAGCCACAACAAAAAGCAAAAATCAAAAGCACTGAGAACTCAGAGGACAGGACACAGGAGAAAAAGGAGGTAGATAACTGCACCGAACCTGATAAGCAGAATCCACAGAACACCTGATAAACTTTTCCTCTTCTCCTTCCCTCAATCGATATTTTCAAATAGAAATGTCAAAAAGCCAGGGCTTGTCAGTGCTGCCAACACTTTGAATGATTCAGAACAACCTAACAGAGATGCAAACTAGCCATAGGCTTTGGGCTTCTCCTCATTAGCTAATGTTTCTGAGCACTGAAAAATTTCATCATGAAATTTTCAGTTGTTCTGTAGGCAAACCATAAGAGACAGAGGATTCTTACCTCTTACAGCAAATCTGTAGATATCCCAGCCCAGTGAAGTTTCACCATCAACCACCATGGCATCAGAATTTGTTTTTTTCTGCACCATTTCTAAGCTCCAGTGCCTGGCTTCATTGTGGAAACAGCATTATTTGCTGAGTTATTCAAAGTTCCAGTCTCATGAATTTTCATGCCAGTTATGCCAATGTTTTATTTTCATTACAGTTTGGAGGACACTCCACAATCATCACAATCCTGTGRACAAATAACAAAGATATAACTGGAAACAAAATGGATCTGTACATTTTAGACCTGAGGCTGACAGCTTRTACACTTTCCAAGTTGTGACTGTTCTAGCAACCCTGCTCTTCTAAGCCCTCTCCAAAAAATAAAATAATAACCACATCTGATAACTCCCAAAAACCACTAAAACTCTTTGTTATAAGGACCTCACCAGAAATAGTTGCACTGAAAAGACTGTAAAGCATCATTGCTATTATAGATGATAAAAAAGTGCAGTAACAGTGAAATTTTAGAGCAGCACATAAAAGGGACATATTTTAATTCCAGAGTCATTCACAAAGAAGCTTCTCATGCATGAGAAATGCCTACAAAAAATAATCCTCACTACTTGGAGAACAATCTTATACTCTTGCCCTGTCACTGCATGTAAAGTCAGACACTCAAAAATTGCATTAAAAGCCCAGAAGCTCTTTCAGGAGGAAAAAAAAAAAAATGAAAAAGGACAAAGAGCTTCCCAGTTCCACCTAGTTAAATACCTTGTCTCAAAGCAAGATGTCAGCTGGTTGCAAAACAGATCTGTGTATGTCATTACATTCTCCACAATATCACCTACTTAACCCCAAATTTATGAGAAATTAAGAAAACTTCAATATCARAAGTCCTAATCTGGTAGGATTGCCTTTATTCTGAGCAGAGCCCCACTACACATTTC
This sequence comes from Malurus melanocephalus, assembly GCF_030028575.1. Lineage (NCBI taxonomy): Eukaryota > Metazoa > Chordata > Aves > Passeriformes > Maluridae > Malurus > Malurus melanocephalus. Next base: position 327,248 of record NW_026623424.1, read on the forward strand.
CTGAACAGGATTCTGAGGTGACATAAAGCATGAGATCCCAGCACATCACCATTAAAATCAATAAACAAAATATGTAAAACCAATAAACATTTTCACATATGGGAGGGCAATTAAATGAAAAGTATTTGAAAAATATGTGATGCATAAATATTTAGGATATCTTGGGTTTTTTACTGTGGCATTAAGTTTCCGTTCTCTCAGGGAGAACTTGTTTTTAACACAGATTACAAAACACCTATATTTTTATGATTTTCATGGAGAAACCCTGACAAGTAGACTAGAGTTTGATATGTTCAAAGGATTCCTCTAAAGGTGGGATTTCTTTTAAATTTTGGAGYTTTTTTATTGGGTTGGGAGTGTTTTGGAGTTTTTTATTTGAGTTTGTTGGCTTTGGGGGTTTAAGTAATTCAAAGTCTTTTGAAAACTCTTGCTACTTTATTTCCAGTCTGGTATCTGTCTTCACATATCACTTACAGAAAAATATTATTATAAGAACAAGCACTACATCTAAAACACTCTACAGAAACASCTCCCCTAACAGAAGAAACTATGTAAGGCTGCAGAGGGTAATTCTTCTCTCTTAAATCAGAAGATGTCAATGAATTTATTAGTGCTATCCCATTGCAAGTTCTATTKTACAAACATTTAATCCTTCTCATTTTATATTAGGATACCACTTAACTTTGAAATTAAAAATATTTTCATAATACTGATAACAGCTGCAGAACAACTAGTCTTTTACACCCTTAAATCACTTTGTGACTTGAGAAGGACTCATAAAACATAGGTTTTATGCTACTTCTTCCCAAATATGTTCCTCTATATGTTTTCCTACACAAATCACAGTTAAATTTTAGGGATTGTACCAAAGTCATCTTCTGAAATTAAAGATATATTGATAAAACCCAATCTGAACACTATTGGGATGCCCAGGATTTTCAGAGTTGGGCTTTGGAATTCCAACACAGTTAGCAGATATTCCTTAAGGGAAGGATTAAAAAAAGGAAATCTAAAAAATCTTGGCAACTGAACCTCATTCTAYGTCATCCATTAACTATGGTTATGTGCCCCCAAACCCAAGCCATGCTCTCTATGCAAATAACACAGGTTTAGCTTAAAATAATGAGCCAAMTTAAACCTAAATGCACTTCCAGGGAATCAATTAGAGCTAAGCCATTGTTAAATGTGACCCACTGTACACCACTGGGTTAAAATGGGCTATTTTATGYGCCTAAGCTGCTGATTTCATGCTGATGTTTTGCCAAGCAAGCAACTCGGCAAAAATTGAAATGGTCTTTAATCACAGTTTAAGTTAAACACTATTCTTCATCAAAACATGTTCATGACAAGCAATAAACAGAGAGACATTAGCCTCACAAWTTCGAGGTACAGCTACTCAGTTATTGCCAAATAACCAAAGCAATGGGAATAAAAAACCTGGCCTCTCAAGGAGCCTTTTCCTGGAGAGAAGGCATGTTGCCACGTGCAGACATAAGACACAAAACAATGTAGCTTTTCTAGAGCAGGCCTTTCCTCCAATCACAAACATCAAAAATTTGAATTTAACAAAACGCATTTACATAGCCAAGTTTCATAAATTTGTATYGTGATAGAGAGCACTCMRYCAAAAATTCCCAAATATTCTCTTGWYTGTGAARTCTKAATGTACTATTTAAAGGAAGACGATGTGGGAAAGAAGATTAGCGGGACCAAAATTGTGACAAAGAGCAAACACTTTGGGCCAGCATCACTAAAAAGCATTTTGTACCAATAGCTTAGCAGACACGGATATGATGAGCACTGAAAACAAACTATTTGCACTTCAGTACCTCTMCAGCTTTTAAAAACTTTGCAAAAGGCGTAAACTTTTCATTTAAATTGCAGCTGTCAAACAGCAATATTTCAGAATACAGCTTAATTTCTCTGGCTAGCCCACACGTGAAAAGAAAATAACGCATCAAAGAAATCTTATTTAAGGCACATAGAACTGTATCTTTGAGCAGCAACACAGAAAGATCTTTTTTTTTTTTTAAAAAGAGAAATTCCTGCAGCTGGGCCCTTTCCTTTGTCATCTGTCATTTTTCTAATTACAGTTTCCAGATACCCCTTGGTTCCTCAAATGCTTAAGACTCCATGGGCTAAATTCCCAAAATAAAAGAATGCAGGGCAGTGYTTTAAATTCTGGTGCCAGTAAAGAGAAAAGGCAAGGCATTCCCTATTGTAGTGCAGTGAAAGCATGCYTCAGTGAGTAGCAGCATGTTGTTATTTTAGCTCTCTTAATAAACTGTCATCAGTAGACATAAAAACCCAGTAAGCTACTTGATTTAAAAYTGTATTTTAAGTCATTTATTTTATTTGTTGTTATCGACTTTTATCTGCAACAGTGACATCCAAAATAGTCATTTATGTGATTTAGACACCGAGCCATCTCATTTTCACACTTCACACTCCAAGGAAAGGCAAAAACTTACATGCAAGACTGACAATTACCATTCAGCAGAGCTGCTAGGTGACATCTCAATCTGTTGAGATATATCATACAATTACCACTGTAGGCCACTTCAAAATTATCCTCCTTTCCTTCATAATGCCATGTGGGGAGGGAGACGTGCTGGCTCCTCCAGTTCTAGCACCGCCTCGCTCTAAAGATCTCTGCTGAGTCAAAAAATCTGTCAGTCTGCAGATTACATTGTCACCCACTTCCAACATGCTGATTTCCACTGAGACAAAAATAGGTTTTTTAATTTTATAAGCTACCTTATACTTCAACAGAGATGCTAAAGTAGCAGCAAAACTAGACATGGTGAAGGTACTGCCGTGTGTAAAACCCTCTACACATCTATGTTTCCTTTATGCTAAATAAATCGGCTCTGCTCTTTTCCAAAAGTATCTTGCCACATTGAATTAGATGTTTCMTCTGCCCTTTTTTCTTAATGTGTTATAATAAATCAAAAAGTGATTTTTTTTAATTGAAAAATTTAAAAAATTTAAAGTGATCTTAGAAAAACAGACATGTCAACTAGACTTGCAGTGGACCAGTCAAATTTTCCTAATATCAACGATTTACATCCATTTKGTCAACATTTTTGTCCTTTTAACATGCAAAATCATCTAGGCAATATCAGGACAACAACTAAAGTACATGGCATCCCTGAAATTAAGGGACATTTTTTGTTCCACCCTACTGAATCTCAGTCCTCTCAGCACATCCAGAATTGAGGTGAGACTCAAACAGCCTTTAAAAAGTGAAAATAAAGCATAAGGTATATATATTCTATACCTTATTCTATACCATATTCTGTATAGTAGAAAAGGTAGATTTAATAAAATACCATAGATCAATGTATTGGATTCTTTCAAGTAAACATTGGGAAGCTATGAAGCTTCATGAACAGATACAAATTAAAAAGSAGAATTATAAAGGGAAGCCACTAAATGGAAAAAAAACCCAACTATTTACTTTTAGCTTATTTTTAGCCTCCGTTAGTAAATAGGAAATGTAAATAGAAGGTGAATTTATATATTCATAGCAAGGGCATTTTTAGATATATTTATTCTGAGTAAAGCTTGACAGCAAAAACCATCTGGATAGACCAATACATTATAGACCACCACATTTTTGCATTTGCATGAATTAGTTTCTGACTTCCACCAGAAATGCTTGAAAGATTCTATTTTTGATGGTACCTTCATAGCAAGACACATGTGTTAACCAAGCTCTGGATAATGATTTTGCTAGTAGGAGTTCTGAATATATTCTTAAGCAGTATTAAMCATGCTTAAAATTAAATAAATAGCTGACAAACAGCAACATGGGCATGTTAAACAACCATATTGTAACTATTCAAAACTTGGCTGATTTCTAATGTTTCTGTAGTGCACTGAGGACCTCAGTACTGCTTAAGGAGACAAGAATTAAAGAGCTGTCAGATTGCCAAAAAAAAATTCATTTTAGGCAGCAGATGTGTGTGCTGTCAACAACTACTTTCACACAACACAGTAAACCAATGGCAGGCCTACTTTTTGCTTTTGCTATTAACAGATTACTGCAGGGAATGTAAAAAGAGGAAYACATTCTTCTATGAAAGAATAGCACAAGCATTAAAAAAAAAGAAAATTTAAAAAGCGTAGGTAGGTAACTCACTTGTTGGTATTGCAAAGTCACGGCACTGCAAAACAGATATTCCAAATTTGGTTTCTATATTGCAGATAGAAAATAAGTTATTAGCAGATTTGTTATGTGGGCTTCTAAGAGATCAATAGGTAAAGTAAAATTTTCTATTATCACAACAGTTTATCTTTTCCATCTGCTCTTAGGTATTATTAAATCAAATGGGTAATCTACAGCTCAGGACACATTCACAGCAATATAAGTCCAGGACAAAAAAATTGGAATGCCAAATAACTACTACCATGTTCTCTTTTACTGTTTGCATGATCTGGAATTCACAAAGCCTTAAAGACTTTTAACTAATGATCACCATCTTTGATCCCCAGAAAATTAAAATGGCATGTGTAAAAATGGGATTCGTAAGAACTCTTGTAAAAGGGAAATTAATTTAGTGATTATACTGCATATTTAAAAAAAAAAAAAAAAAAAAAAAAAAAAAAAAAAAAAAAAAAAAAAAAAAAAAAAAAAAAAAAAAAAGGTAAAAGGAAAACAAAAGCAGTTTAAATTTCAACAAAATAGATTGATCTAAGCACTCATAATCTGTATTCAGAACACCATGAAAGACGTTCCTGAAGATAAAAGACAGTTCCATTACTGCATTTGCAGCCTGACACACATATTCATTTCAGCATATTGCACCATTAATTATTCCTTTATAATCTCTACTAAGATCATTTGTCACTCATTTATGTTTCAAGCCTTCTGAAAGTGACAAATCTTTTCTCCTGCATTTCCAAATACTATTGAAGTTTTATTAAAAAAAAAAAAAAAAGCAGTATCAGTTTTTCATAATCTTTTATACCTACACAACAAAGCAAGAAGATTTTGTCTCTGAATAACTTGGCAAATTTGTGTTCAAATATTCCCAGTTTKGGTTCATTTAATAATCAACATCATGATTTTATCCTAGTCTTTCCAAAATGTCATAAACCAACAAAACCCATGTATTTTTAAGTAGTTTTACACAGGATCACCTCACTCCATGGTACAAAGCATGGAAAGCATTAAAGGCTTCCTATGAGATATTTTGAGTCTGAACTGCTGAAGGGACACAATTGACTCAACTGCTATCATGAAAGGCAGCTGTGGTGTCTTAGGAGGTGCCATGGGCCACCAAATATTCCCAAAGTGTCTCCTAAATCACAGCATTGCATCACTCAGTGTGCAACTGCCCACCCCCAAGGAGGTACTTGGGTGCTCCTTCCTGAACCTGAGCAAATATAACCCCAAAAAACAAAAGCTCATCCATGTCTGCCATGTTTCATCTGAAAGAAACGTTTTGGGGAAATTCTGTAAGATTTAAATCAAAGCATATCTGAATGGTTCATTCAGAATTCTAATTAAGGATTAGGATTAGGTAACTTGAGATAATCTGCTTTGAAAAACACATCCCCCTGGGAGCGYGGTTTGGAAACCTGCTCAGAGAAATTTGCTTATATYRGTGTCCTGGTTCTGTCCARGACAGKGGTCATTTTTTTYCAGTGGTCAAGAGGGAGCAGAGCTAGGACCCAGAGGTTATTCTGTACCATCTCACCTCATTTTCCAGAGAAGRGGAAGTGATTGAGCAGCTCATGGTTTGGAGGGTTTCAGTGGGAACACTGAACTGGGAATACCATTCCTAGACCACGGCAATCTAATCTTAATAACAGTTTTTCTGTGGGAAAGAGGTCACTGAGAAGGTTTGTTATTAATCAGTCTCTCCCAAGAGACACTCCTAGCATCACTAATGCTATTCATGTCCTCACAGATTTCATACTCATTATAAAAATTCTGGATTTTTATTCTTCAATATAACGAGGAAAGAGATTACTCTGCCTGAGATCAGTGTCATTAGAAAGAACCTGCCAGATCTGGTATCCTTTTCTTTTCTTACTAAATCACAGTCACCATTTCAAGTTAACAAATGTGATTTGGCATCGTAATATCAGCAAACCCCACTTTCAAAAATGTTTGTTAGAGCTCCTACAACTGGGCACTCAGATTTCAGAGTTTGTGCACTTCAACAACAGCAGTTGAAGTAGATTTCTGTTGATTTTAGTGCTAGTTTTTTTCTCTGGCACACCCAGAACTCATCTTGTGTATGAGCTGCCCCTGCCTGCCATGTTTGTGTAAATAATATTTTGCAGCACACCGCCTCAGCATTTTAAGATGTGTGTTCAAACCTGATCTGCCAGGCTCATCAGCAAGCACCTCCTCTCCTGGTGCTGTGGTTTGGGTTATCAATTAATCATTTCAAAGGTATGAACATGAATAGCTGAATCATGCAGTGCATAAACCTTTTAAACTTTCCAAAAAATACACTGTGTTTTAAGACGTACAAGAGATGATACAATAGCACAGAGATAATAGAAGTAAGCAAAGCAATAAACTCTTCCACACATGCCTCATTTAATATATGCTGGTAATTAATGTGAAAAATCTAAAAGTAATCACATCCAGAAGGCATTTACCTACCCAGCTTCCAGTAAAATCAACAGGGTTTTGGTACTTACACAATTTTGAGAAGGCAAGTTTATTATTGTTTGTTCATTCAAACTGGCTTTAAACCACTCATAAAAACAGGACTTAGTTAATATATCCTGAATTCTATCTGTACAGAAACCTGTAAAGGAAGTCAAACCTACTAAAGCATTTTAGGCATCTGATTCCTACCAAATCACCAAGAGTGTTAGAAGCTCATATGATACAGTGCATGGGAACCCAGATGCATTTAAATAGATGGTTTGTACAACTCAATAAATAGAAATTTGCCATTTTAGAAGCTTAGACTTAGTATTAATTATATCTGAGAGCCTTGATGAAATAGGAAATGCCTCAATTATTTATGGCATTTCATAACYACTTTTGGGTTTTGTTACGGAAAGACATAGCAAGACTTTGATGCATCTTATTGAATATWTTACACCTTGAGTTTTGTTTGAGGCTTTTGCATTTCAAGAGAATATTGTATACATGGCCTTCATATGTAAAACAGACCTTTTAGATTTACATACAAGAAAACTGCCTTAAAAGCTTAAAATTCACCTTGACCATTAAATAAAACTTCAAAGCCACAATATTGTCTGYGCTCCGAAAATTATTTCAGTAATATTTAAGATTACTGAAAAGGAGAATTTGAATGGTATAAGAATTTTTGCAACACAGGATAGCATTTTCATCAGAAAGTTGTATTTAATGGACTCAAGYCTGAAATATTGAAATCACATGAGATATCCCATTTTCATATTATTTCTTGACATCAGACCTAATCACTTCTCTCGACTTGATAAATCTTATAGAATTACTGTCAGGCTATATTTGGCAAAGAGATCTGTTTATATGMATATGATTCGTAGTTTTGCTGCTAAGCAAAAAGATAAATCCATCTGCTCTCTTTCATCTCACCTTTTCATGAAAGCTTGCAAGATGAAGCCTGTAGCCTGTATATTTTTTTYAAATCTTTCTTTGGCTGTTCCATTTTCAAATATCAAACGAGGGTTTTTCAGTGCAGCCTGCTGAAGCCTCTTTCCACTGAGGTTATAAAACATCATTAATTCTTTGCTCTAAAACCCATATATCCAAGATGGTCACATATTCAAATGCTCATCAGCTTTCTGCTTCAAACAAAGTGCAAAGAAATGTCACGAGTCAGTTTTACTCCACTGAGTTATTTAACTTCATTCCAAAGGCCCTGATACTGAGAGCTGAAGAAGAAAGGCAGATTCACTTCCTTACATTCAAATATTTTGAGTCTCTTTAATATCTGGGGGCCTGTCTTTCTCTGTTGATATACTAAATTCTACACTACCAACGTCTTCAAAAAKAGGGTTAAACACATTCCATGGTAAGTGGTACCTTTGTAGTTTTCACAGAGCCACTTGTGGGAAAAAGAAACAGCACCCACCTCATCTGCAGCAGGTCATGGCTTCTTGGAAATCACCCTCAAATCAAGGACAGAAATAAAACTAAACCAGAAATGTTCATCTGATTAGAGTACAAGATGTTTACCAAGCACAGGGGAAGGCACACTGAAGCTGCTTAAAAGCAAACGGAGCAGTTACTCAGTAGTTACAAGAGATTTATGAACGTTTACAGATCACAAAACAACATCACAGATCATTCATGCTCCATCTTCCCTTGTCGGTCATCTGGTTCCAGCTGTGCAGACAATGCTAACTGGAAATTCTGTCTGAGAGAGAGATTTGTTTTTGTGAAATTCGGTTACACATCACAGGTTAAAATTTATAATACCTGGCAATAGGCTGCAGTTTATATATTAAATTTTTTTTCAGAAAAGTACCCCTGAATGGACACAGGCTGCTGTGGCTGTTCCTTCACTATATATCCTTAGTATGTCTTTTCCTGTTTATCACTCATAAAATATTCACCAGGAGCACAGGACCACCTGCAGAGARGGAAATCAGGCCAGTCCTCGTGGATCTCCCAACTATAAAATTGAAGCAGCAGCAATTTTTAAATAGAGGGTTGAGACWRCAGAGAAAATCTTTTATGCTGACCYTAAAATCTTACAGAATCATCTTTTAGAGAGAATCATGTATTCACCAGCTCTTCCTACAATGTTCCTACATTCAGTTTCTGCATTCAGGGGTGCACAACACGTGGGAATGGGCTGGGTGATAAAACATTTGTGCTTCAAATATTTCAAAATGCAGCAGCCAGGCTGTAGACATGGTGGACTGCTAAGCTACCACTTAATGTTTTTCTTGGTAAGGTGATTTGCAGACAAATGAAAGCCTYTACTTAAAATCTAGGTGTTGACCTYCATAACTMTCAAGGAGKGAGATCTCAGATTATTTTCAAGCCTTCTCTCTTATCGTGAGCCATTTCCTCTGAAATTTTTGGAATTTGTAAGAACAATAAGACTATCATTGAACAAGTTCACGTTACTAGTCCAGAAAATRCTGGTCCATCAGTTTAGAAAGTAACTTTTTCCTCAAGAATGCAAAGATATTTCCAAACTTGCCATATATCAATGGAAATCTTTCATTTCTCTTCCTTTTGCCTAAGCTTACAGAAAGTAAAGTTTATAAACAAAAAAAAAAAACCTCTTTCATTCTTCTGGATGATAACACAGACACATTACAGGCAGATAGCACTTATGAAAAAAAAATATTCACCAGAACAGTGTTGGCTCTTCTTCTGACCTCTACTAAAATGAGCAGGCTCTGTTTTGCTACATGCAATGGGACTTTTTCACTTACCAGCTCAAGAGATTGGCTGCTTTGATCTTTCCATTGTCTGTGTGCCACAGTTCATACAGAAGATAAATTAAGAACCACATTGACTCATGTTCATTATTCTACCAAGTGACAGGTCTATTGGCCACGTTAGTGATGTCACAGATTTTATTTCAGTCATCTAGAGTGGCATTTGGAAAGGGTACTTTCTACTTAAAAATCAATACCTTCTCTAGCTGCTATAATATTTCTTCATACTTAAAAATACTACTCAGTATAAAAGCCATTGATTATAGGCAGAAAATGTGCTTGCCAATTACCAAAAGGAGAGGGGAAAAATAAAAAGTGCTCTGTAGTTTAAGTAGCTCCAGCTGGTGACACACCAGTACTAATCAGCACTTTCAAAAGCACCGGGGCCTTCTCAAGAAAATGCTTGGGTTTTCTTCTTACAAGCTGAAACACAAAGTGTGGTTTATTCCAATAAAAACACGAACCCAGATTTCTAATGCTGAACTTCTCAGAGATATGCTTTCACAGKAACTGAGTSAGAATACACTGCTCTTGAATTATGRTGGTGAAAAAGCAAGYTGGCTTCTTTTTATGCAAGCTTTCCAGAAAACAACAGAATTTGAACAGGTAAAGATAAAGTAATAAATTGCATACTTGATTTTGATAGGTTGTGATTACCTAAGAATGGTTTTACTAATTACCGTGAAGCAGAATATCAAAATTTGAAAACAGCAAATTTGTGGAAACAACACTTTTCGTCCTCTTACCTCCAAACCTGCTACAACCACATCAGCATCCATTTATTTTCTCCATTGTATTCCTTCATCCRAGGAATTCTCCTGGATCTATGTTGTACCTCTGGTCATGTTCTTCTAATTCTCATGTTCCCCAAACATGAATAGGATGTGCTTCATAAAATAAGAGTAAAGATAGGAAGAAAAAAAGTGCAAAAATCAGTTATGTAGTTTAAACAAGCTTGATATAAGCAACAGTCAAATGGCCATATTCCTAAAGAGGTTGGTTTAAGGAACAATTTTCAGTGACATTATGATATCTAATACAGATGTTAAATCACCTAATAAATATAGTAATTTCTTAAATTATATCCTTCTACACTTACACAGTTTAGTTATTTAAGAAACTAAAATAAACCCTTTGACAAATTTGTGTCCTCTTTGATAGCCTTGATATACGAGAATTGAATTCCAAATCTGTTCTGAATGTTTCTTTCATTCTGAATGCCTGTACACTATCATTTTAGGTACATTCCAGGCATTTGCTCAAGTTGTTTTGCAAAAAGTGCTTTGGTGAAATTTAAGTATTAGTAAAAATATTCTGAAAAAAACACTTTATTTGGGTACTGGTGTACTTGGTAAATAAATTTGGTAAACCAGAGATAAAATCCAGCATGATTCTTTATAGCAATGATCCCTAAAACCAATAAATGCTTTGGCCATCTTCTCTTCCCAACTAATTCCCTCTTCCTTGCCCTGACATTATACAGTCATTCAACCAAGCAGAACTTCCAGGTAGCACACTTAGTGAATTATTTGCACTTTAAAAGGATGTTTTGGAACATGCTCAATTCCAGGCAATTCTTACATAAAATTGAACATCATAACTTGGGCAATATTGAACTCCATTTGACACGTGGCTTCAGCAAAGAGTACACTGACCAGTATGACAACAAAAACYATTAAGAAAGAACCTACAGGTTCATCCTTCCAAAACATTTTCTTCTGTCTATTATGAAAAGTTTTCACCATCTGCATGGGTTGCTCAGGTGACAAAGAAACACAAAAACATTACCCCAAAAAAGTGCAAAGCAAAAAAAAAAAGAAAAACCTCCCAGACAGAGCTGCATTTGAAAAAAGTTTTGTTTCAAAACTACATCTACATGAAGTATTACTGTAATTGACAGATAAACTAATAGACCTCTAAATAATTAATTTYCAGGACATGTTTTTTTTTGGTTCAAGATGATTAGGCTTGAAATATTGGAACTTCTCTTCAATGGGAAATTTAATGGTATTTCAGTCTGGCTGTTAATAATTAAGTTAAATGATATAATGATATTCACATCTAACTGACCAGTGAAGATAGTAATAACTTGTGTTCAAAATTTATCTTCTCCTCAGGGATAAACATGCTCTTGTTTTATACAGGATGAAAAGAACTTTCCCATTCTCCATACTAAGTCRTTTCTTGTGAATTTATTACATTTTTAATACATCAAAATATCAAAATATATCCTACTACACAATGGACTTCTAATAGTGTATATGTTGTGCAAAAGTTGTTGTTTCCATGTTAGAAGGCTTCTGTTCATCTGACTCCTACCCAGACACAGAACTCTAAGCAGAAAATTGATTGTTTCACCCTTTTTTTTTTCTGAGTAACATAGAAACAAGAATGAGAAAACCGTGAATAATTCTCTTTTCCAACATTTCACCTGTATTTTTGTGAATCAAATGCATCCATAACTTAGAGCATTTCCATAAATCCAGTTGACTTTGCACAAGCTCAACTTATTGAAAAGCTGAGGACTGTCCTCCAGAACAGCACTTGTGGTACTAGTTAGCATTTCTTCTGACACACCATTTACACAAAAGAATTTTCCATTCTGTCATTGCCCCAGAGATTTTTTTTTTATGGTTTCAGTAACAGTGACATCTGCAGCAGGGAGCTCCAGCCACTTGAAACTCATTAAAACATATTTGAGATTGACAATGAGTTGAAAACATCTGTCAGACTTGGCCAAAATGTCAAACAAGTGTGATGTTGCTGTGCTACCCTGCTACATTGACTTAATAAATTGCTTGGCTGCRGCCAACGCATGGTAAATTGGATTCTAATTACTGGCTTGGCTTTTTTCTGTATTTGAAATATATTTTTGCTTAAAGGTCCATACTCTACATGACCTGCATTATAATAAATTTGCTCTATCTAGAAGCTGAGCCAAACTGATATAACCCTGCTTTTTAACATGCTGTGATAAGCACCAGCCTAATATATACAATATGGCACACACAGAGTCTCCAACAGAAACAAAATCATCTGCATTCCCCAAAAAAAATGAAAAAAAACAAGTAAATGCCAGATAGTTTCAGCCCCTTTTTTTCTTTTTTTTTTTTTTTTTAATTAACCTGAAAAGTCCCAAATAAGTGAGCAAATATCTTCAAAGAACCTTGTGTAATTTTTGACAAATAATGATCAGGGAAGCCTCTGCCACCTCATTTTCCAAAGACCTTTAAAAAATTTATACCTAAATGAAAGTATGCCCAAGTAACAAATCAATGAGCTGTTCTAGTATTTCAAATGGAATGAGAAAGAAGTAGCACACATTCAATTCTTACCTTGAGAAAGACAATGTTTTCTTTCAGATGCAAGCCAATGGAATCCAGTCTGGGAGTGGGGATAGATTGGATTCATATTTTCTCCCTTTTTTTAAATATCCATTTCCTTCAAAGAGGTCATAGGGATTTTTGTAGCTCCTTCTCCTTAGGAAGAATTCCATAAACAGGATATTTTAGCAAAACAAATAGTTTTACACAAAGTAAAATCACCCTGGACTCTAAAAAGATATCATTACATAACTTAGATTATAAGAAGTGTTATCTGTGATTAATATGTTAARCTGCAGATGCAGGACAAAATTTTTATAAGGGGCATAATTTTACCATTCCATTTTTTGTATTTGCTGGGTTTTCTCCTGAAACTGAGTACTCAGTTCTCAAAAATGATGGATATTGCCAAAAGAAACAATAAATATTTCACAGCCTAGTATTCTCGGTACAAATTATTCCAAATTTAAATAAAGATTATTTAGATAGATACAAAYAAAATCTCAAATTTTGCCAAAGTGAAATCTTAGATATATTCACAGACARTCTCTCATTGCTTCCAGGAGCTTAAGGAAGATAATTCTTAATCTTTGGGTTATTACTCGTGGCCAAAATAAATTTCATTTTCTGTTATTGTACTTTGAAAGCATGCATAAATGCAAAAAAAAAACCCCAAACCAAAATACTTTTTTCAAAAGATGGACTGCATTGTGCTATGCTTTGACTTTTTTACATTATGGAGAACTCTCACACTCATGGTTTCCTCTGTGAGAGGCTGCAGTCTATTTGCATCTGTATTCTTATTTTTTAATATAAATACTTTTAAATAGCTAGCAAGTGCCTTTTCTAACAATTTTTCACAAACCCTCCAAAGTGTTACCATCTCATGGTGTTTAAAACACATTATTGTTCATTTCTCAGAACTGCCACTTGAAAATCTGGGTTACTTWGCAGTTTCTGGCTGATCTCCTGCCTTTCTCAAATAAACAGAAGAAACTGAGCGTGTGACCTAGAACAGAAAGGAATTCTTGMATCTCCAGCCTCCAGGCTTCCCCTGACATGAGCAGTCACTTTTCTTGAACAAGTCTCTGTAATTTGCTTACCTACATAAAGCACTACCAACATAATATGTACCAAAGGATAGCGTTGCAATAAAGATATAACAAAATAAGAAAAATAAGTAAAATACTCTTCCACAAGCATCTTAAGACAAAGGCAAAAAATTTTGACTCTGTTCAAAGACAGCTTCAGGAAAGACAACTCAGTGTTGGTTTATCCATCTCAAAATGACAATGTCCTTGACCTAAAAGCATCTTGTTTTTTTTTTTAAATTCACACTGTCTTTCTTACCTTCTTTAATAAAGCCTTAACTTCTATTGACAAACAGTTCATCCCCTAGAAATTATATTGTCTTATATCACCTAGCAATGGCTCCTTTGAAAAAAAACAAGTGATCCTACCAGATATAGAAGAACTTCAGTCAGTCCTTTGAATATGATAAAAACCCGCCAGCATTAGGTACACATTTGAGAATGGAAAATATACAGGGTCCTTGAAGAAGAAAAAAGAAAAAGCAGCAGAAAAAGCCCATTAATTAGCAACATATATCATATTTTAATAAATATGAGTAATAAATATTGCTGTGCGGTCTCAAAAAAAATGACATGATTCCCAAACTATGTCTGTACAGGGTGAAGCTCTACCAGATGTATAATGAGCAAAAATTTTTAAATAATAAAATAAATCAAAAATCTTATGTCTTCTCTAGAACAATTTTTATTCATTAAAAAGAAAACCTCGTGCATATCATATTCCAAAACCCTCTTTTGTACTTGTTATAATCTTAGAAAATAGGAGGTTTTTCTCTGGGAAATCATAGTCTTTCTGCATGGGCTTTTTGTGTTTCCATACCTCTCACTACTTCTGTGCAAGCAGCACCTTTAATCTCCCCCAGRAGTAACCTTGTCATCCCACTGGCACTCCCAGGAATGAAAGGAACATCACAGAACGAGTTTGTTAATCACTTTCAAGGCAAACAAAAGCCCATTTTCCTGTCTTTGTATTCTGCTAAAGTTCATCAACATCAAGTCAAGCCTCTAAGGCAACACATCTTCAATTAGAGATGCAAAATCCAGTTTGCATGCAATTTAAGCYCTGCAAACTGGCAATCTTCTCATGGAAATCACAATTATTTCCATTCTCATGCATCAGTATTTCTGATTTACCATCATTTATTCTCTTACATGAGCTGATATTTAATTTCCAAGCATTTTTCACAGTGGTTTCTGGTTTGGTTTAGKTGCCACATATGGTCAGGCTTACACTGATAGCGGTTTAGGCCAGAGGAACAAATAAAACTTTTCTCTGCCACACTCCTTACAGATCTCAGAGATTCCCACTCCACCCTCACAAAGAAAACTTAGTCTTTTCCCATCTTCCCCACTAAAACAGTAGGGAACAGATTTAAGAACTATTTAAGTTTGAAATCTTTCTTAYGCTCAACACCGACATAAATGGGCTCCATACAAATGCAATCATGGCTGGAGATATATTTCTAAAAACACTAGAATTCCAGAAGAGACACTGAACTTTGATTTAAATAGATGATATTGTGTGARACCAGTTAGTTAAATCAATTCCCTTCATTTTCAGGGAAATTTTTATTTAGACTCCAAAACAGCACAGCACTACAGTCCCACTGAAATCAGGGGGTCTATAAATGCATTCAACAGCAATATTATATTGCTAATATAATGCTAATAACAATGGGCTCCTAACTCACAAATTTACTGTGATTAAAAACAGGAAACTTTTCTTTTAGGATACTGAAACAGAGCTTAGAGACACAACAAGCTTAAAATGAATGAGGGAATGTCACTATTCAAAAACACCTGTTARTATTCTTTAAACCAGAAATGTTCTATTTTGCAAAAATGCTAGGATACTTTTCTGTTCTGATGAGTACTCATTCAAAATTAGGGCTCTATTCATTAGAACAACTCTTGGGATTYTTTTYCTTTTTTCTTTTCTTGTGGCAGAAAATCAGGACCTCTTTTCCATTTTGAAAAAATATATCCAAAATAGCCCAAAAAGGTAGAATTTTGAAATTTCCGGTATCTTTGTTTGAAACTTCTCAGAATGTTTAATTCCCCTCTCTCACTGTTTACCCAATTGAATGTATTTGAATTTGATTGGGTTTTATTCACCCATTTTTAAGGCCTTATTTTTTTTAAATCCTTTTAATTTCCCTCTCTTCTTTTCCTGCAGAATTCTGTCATTCTTGAATCTCCATAAGACATGGCAGAGTGTAAAATTTGCTAGAGGACACTGAGGGTGTTTTGTGATGTACTTCAGAAAAAGCAGAGTTTTTCTGGGGAAATAATTCTGAAAGGAAAATTTTCTGCACATGATATATCCACTTTTGGGGGGGGGTAGGAAAAAATAACCAAAATAAAAACATTTCCAGAATTAGCCCACAACCACTTAGCTATATGGTCATCAAAACAGTAGAGAGAAAACTTGTTGCCAATAAAGTCAAGGGCTCTCTTAATTTCATGCACTGTGACTTCAACAATTTATTCATGTCTCATTTTATTTCTCTAAAATTGGCCTCATTTAAAAGAAGGGAAACCACATTTCATGCTCTTCAGTTTCATTAAAGAGATACAAATCCCTTACCAAAAGAAGACTACTCTAAATTAAACCATTTTAGCAGAAGAAAATACTGAAATGTTGAATCTGAGAGGACTCTGACACAATCTATATACTCTTRCACATCATTCTATATGGCATTATTAAAAAAAAAAAAAAGGAAGAAAAAAGCTCCTCTCTTTAAAATTTGTTTAAAATCATGTGGTGGACAATGCAACACTGAGCTGAGAGTAACACAAATGGAAGAACTCATAGATTTTCTAAAGTTTTTAAGGAWAGAAGGCCATTGATCTCTTCTTCAACAGTTTGGTAATATAATATTTCACCCTCTGAAAAGAACTTGTATCTGCCTGACAAGGAAGGTATGGTTAACCCCCTTGCTTTACATTCATTCCATAGGAAATGTGATATAAACCCTGTAAGAATTACCCAAGATAAATCCAGCATCATTCAATATGTGACTCACAGTGAACTCAATTTTATGACTAATTAATGAGCTGCTCCAAATTCYAATAGCATTTTATGTTCCCTTGGTTACAGGACATATACATACATCAAGACATTTTTTCCACATGGGTAAACAACMATTTCTGGGGCTGACTAAAGATGCAGCTCATATTTATTCTAATCTTACTTCACAGCAGACAGGGGTCTTCAGTTCCCATTTAGCGTCCACGTTCATTACRGAAAACAGTCTGCTGGTGGTTGCACCCCATGAGGATGACAAAATATTTCCTTCGAATTTCTTCCCTTCTCTTTTTCAGGTTTCTCTGCAAAACAACAAAAAAGAGATCTAGGGGGAGAAGGGAAAAAAAAAAAAAGTCTCCTTTATGTCTTCTAGGTCTGTCCAAGGAAAAGCAACTACCAAAAGCTTTCTATCAGGRAGCCTTCTCCACAAACACACCCATCATTTTCAGTTCTTGATGTTTTCTACCTCCATCCTCAAATGTCTCAGTCCCCTGTAGGTACAGCTTCCTGAAGAACCACCCTTCAGGGTCCTTCTACACAGCAAAAAAGAGATATTAGTTCTGTATTTGTTCTGTGTGCTTTCTTGATTCCTATTGACCTTACCTCCTGCAAAACACCACGACAACAATTTCCAATAATCCATTTGTATCTTTTCCCAATAATCCTCTTTATAAGGTTCAAGAGACACCAGGGAGCATATCCCAAGGAACAAAAATGCTGTTTCTTTTCTAGCCTGAATAAAAATGGAAGACATATTTCCCAAGCAGACGAGCAAATTAATTAGCGAGCCTTGTCAAGCCCCAAACCCCCTTCAAYTGAATTAAGAGAAATTAAATATTAATTTAGTTATTTTAAACTAATTTTCCTTACAGTCCACTGTAAATACTGAAACACAAGAAATATCCCATAAACACACATTCAGAGCTCAGGTCTGCYATTTCCAGGGCTCAAGGAAACAAGAAGTGCAAATACATGACTTAGTGACTCTTTGCAGACTTTTTCTTTCTGTAATCATAAATCACTTTTTTACAGCTACGTGATTATTTGGATTGAAGAATAAAATGCACATTTTCTGAAAGATTCCGATCTGAATGACCTCATGAGAAAGATCATGAAGAGATATAAATGGTAATGGCCATAAACCATCCTGGGTTTTATGCATCTATTAAGGCAGAATGCCTGAACAGAATCGTGGCATCAGCTCATAAGGWAAGATTTCATGGTTTAATTCTTGCTATACATCAATACCAATAATTTAAAAGCTTGYAGTTTATCTATTTCTCACTTGCTTACTCCATGCAAAACAATGGATTTTACCCCCCTGAATGCTGGGTGGGAGAGTGAGCTCCCTAAAACATTACACACTGGGAAACTGTGGTTTAACATACCTTGCCAATTTTGCCTGAAGCTGTTTCTGTCGACAATRGAGAAAAGGAGCTATCATTTATTTCAATGGATGCTGGCTCGGATGGAAAGACATTATACACAAACAAAGCTTTAGGGACTGGTTTTGATCACCCAGGGCTTTTTTTTTTTATTGTTGCTCATCTCTGCGTTGCCTGATTTTGCTGAAGTAAAGAACAGCTGTTCTCACAAGCTCACCAATTCAAAKCGGTGAATACAAAAGTCGCATCCAAATTTGCTTTTTCTTTAATAGCCTAGTAGAGATTTTATCTCATTTAATGGGGAACAAAAGTAAGTCCATAAAAGGGAGGAAGGGGAGTCAGTCTCACAGTTCTATTGACTGTGGGAAAGAGTATCTCCCTGCATGCATATCTACAGACACACTGCTGGAATTTCTTGCTCCCCAGTAGAACAGATACTGTAGTAACATGGCTTACACATGGAAGGTTGTTCCCCAAAATTTTTTTAGGGTCATTACAACGACAATCCTGAGGCCACCTCTGCAAAGCTGCCATTTTTCCGGGACAAAAAGACAAATGTGGYTTCTTCACAACGTGTGTCCCTTGCACTGTGCTCTGTTACATTTGCAGATCAGGCACAGCACAACTGACCTGAATGTGCTCAGTGAACCTGCCCTGGTTCCCTGGGCGCTCAGCAGTCCTAAAAAACATCATGTTTTCTGCCCCAAATAAACCTCTTGCAAGGTAAGTAGGCATGACAAGAGGAACATGAAATCAGAGCGAGGCCTACCACAGCAGCATTTAGATTACATGTGCAACAAAACCTGACCAGAAATTTGGTCAAGTACCTGCTACTTGCAGACACATCACCAAAACAACCCTGAGTGTTAGTTGCACAGAATGATACAGTACCTGCCTGTCAGCTTCCTGACAGTGTGTCAATCCAGGGAAAACACTGCACCCAGGCAGATGGATGCGCTTTCCAGGAAAATCTCCCTCTTTGGACTGGACCGTGCACAGCAAATCAATGTGCAGCCTCTGTACTCTCTAGCCAGCTCAGGCACTACCAAAACAACAGCCCTGCCCTGACAAAATTTTCTGTAATCCCTTCCAGCGGGATGCAGTCCATAGTTACTGCTTTGCCTGGCCCTCGTGGTCTCATAAAGCCCTATGAGTAGTTAGTCCTCAAATCATCTCCTGCTGTCTGTAACACTGGCCTTTCCTTCTTTTCATGTGACTGCAAACAGAAACTCCTTATTCAAAAAGGGAAAGGTTATTAAACTCRGCTGAGTTATTCTAAAAAGGACAGAAATGAACTTTGACTGTGATCTTAAGCGTGAGTCTTGCCTRGAAAGCTGTTTGACACACAAAAGGYGAGTGGAGAGCACAGATTAAAGGCTGGCCATTYTCACATGTCAAACTGAAAAGAGAGYAATCTGCTGTCTCACTTTGTTATGAATTGTCCTCTAAATTTGGAGTTAGTTACTTTTATGGCRGGTTCCTTTAAGCTGTATGCTCTCTTGACATGAATCTCACTTTTCTAAACAGGGCCTACCTCTCAAAATGATTTAGATGTTTGTGGTTTGCACTGGTGAGCTGCCTCGCTTATGCCAGAGAGACTCAGATGAGTAACATGAAGACAGATAAATCTAAGCAGCTGGAGTCCTGTCTGATTAAATCTTTAAATTCACAGTGGTTCACCTGTAAAACAGCATCACGAAAACTGAGCCGGTGGTTAGGCAATGAAAGAGCACCACAGACCTCCAAAGGCCAAGCTTTAACTTACCTGCTTGTTTTTAATAGGATGATGCATGATAGCAAAASTGGCACTCAGTCTCCCTTCCTTTAATACACTTCTTTGTTTAACAGCTAGACTGCCCAGCTACAATATTTCTTTTACACATAAAKCTTACTAAGTCCACTCCAAACTTGAAGTATTAAAGCTATTCTCTCTGCTATCCTTCGCCTGGTGCACAAATTGCTGCAACAACCTCACAGCTACAGTGATGGAGGTACAATGCCTCGAAAAAACACGGACTGAAGCTGCTCAGAATGATTATTAGCACCAGTCACACTCGATAATAATAAAAGAGATAAGCTGTATGTAACTTATCTTGCTGGTAACTATCAAGAAATCAAATGAGCTAATTATTATTTCCTTTTTTTTCCCTCACTGATCTGCAATCCCTGGACGAACGYTGCGTAAACCAGAAAAAAATTTTGTGGCCATCCTTTAGTAATTGACCTTTAGCTCTCCCCATTTCATTTGCCCTAAGTGTTAATTGACTTTGAAAAAGCAGTATATTATCCTTTTAGAAAAGAAAGTCTGATTTGTGCCCGCCAACATCTCACAGCATCAAAGCCCTGTTAAATCATAGAGCAATACAGCTGAAAATGAGTCTCCAGAAGAAATGGAAAGAGGGTGGGGGAAGGAAGCAGAGCCATTATTGAAAGAGCTCCACTGCCATCTAGAGAGAATCTGCACTAGGCCATTTTCTGAAAGAAAGGCTCAGGCTGTTAGTCAAAATATTTCCATTCTGTTGTTATGGGGGAAGGTAGGAACTTCACTCAAGTTCACMGTATCTATTAATTTTTTTAACCAATTTCAGTAATCTGCACAAAAAAATAACATCTTCTGGAATATAATCTACCATGAATTCTATGGAAATCATGAGAGAAAGCTTCAAAGGGTCACTTAYAAGCTCCCCTGCAAAGATGGATGGTATCTGCATAGTTTTGTTTCAAAGAGGCTCCTTTGAAGARGTAGGTATCTTTGTAGAAGGATGCTTCATTCCTAAACAATTTACATTTTAAAGGACATGTTATGTCCTTTGGAGTTGCCTTTATCATATTTCCTGTCAGCTAGAAAGAAAGCAAGAATGTGCTATTCTGGCTAAGATTTTTTTTCAATCCTTCCAGTACATTAAATACCAAGAAAATAAAATTTTATATGCAGAGATCAGGAGGCACCCATGGAATGTGTTACCATTAAGAGCCTACTTTAATCTGACTGATTTAATTTGCTGTGTCTCTGACCAAAAAGCCACGGGACTCTGTTCAGTGCATGAGACAGGTCAGCTGCTATAAAAACTGGAGCAGCATCCCTCACTGGGAGTAGCTAATCCGATTACAATCTCAAAACAGCTGACACGGGCACATGGCTAAGTGCATCTGCAACAAAAGGAATTATTTTAAGGTACAGTCAGCAAGTAATGAGACTCTATCATTGCAAACCTCAAAATGGAGGGGTCATTACCTCTGYGTCACAAAAATACTCAGGAGTGAATTGTGGTCCTCTTGGTCTAATTCACTGTTATTTACCTTCTAATTAAAGAGCAAGGTGGGACTTGTAACAATTAATAAGAGCTCCCGTGATCCTCTGCCTACTGACTGGAAATTTCAAAACCAAGACCTGTTTGAGGACTGCTAGTATAAATCAAACTGCTGCTGTTAAAAAGGCAGCTGGGATGTTTCTCATATCACAGCAGAGTTGGTGTTTTCTTCCTTTGTGAAATTCTGCTGGACTGAAATGTCTTGAGATACACAAAATTAGTAAATTAGCTTGTGGTTATTTCCTTTAGCTGTTCGGTTAGGTGCTCTGTGATAGTGCAAGGCTTTTGCCCACTTTGGCAGCAGTAGTGATTTAACAGTGCACAGAAAATTATAATGGCAGCTAAACTTTAGTTAAATATTCTTTAAATATGATGCTTTATGAAATTATGAGAGGCAGTGTCTGAATTATTTCTTATTTTATTCCCTGACTAAAAATGGCGCCTCAAAACAGGTTTATCAAGGAAAATATACTCATTTTTACTGAAATGTACTGAAAACACTTAGGTTTGCTAAGCCAAGAGCTGCTTTCAGTGAGGTGACTGTCAGTCTTCTCACTCCTATCACAGCTGAACACTGATGACCCCCGAATGGAAGAACATAGTAGCTGTGAAGGATGGATTTATGAAGAGAGGGAATCCAATATTTTGACCAAATACTGGGAAACAGAAGACAGAATACTGAAGTGGATGCCTGACAGGATAGATCTTCCAGTCCAAATGTGATGCAAAATGCAGGAGGCATTTCTTCCAGTGAGGGCAGCCAAGAAACCTTTCCTAAGGAAAATCCCAAATGCACCTTTAAAAAACAATTTTTCTCTTTTGCTGACAAAYACAATTAAGCTGTGCCTTTCAGGGAGAGAACGATAGCCATAAGAATAGTAACTGTGAAAGTGCAAACATTTATCCAAGGCTAGACTGGGTTTTTTGCTGTTACCTGGTTCCTGCCCTGTCCAGAGACGTTGAAGACAGTCCTGAAATAATGACAAAGAATAGCAGCTCACCCTATAGCAACAATGCATTCAAACTAAATTGGGTAAATGCCAAAAGCAAGAGTTTTAGACACAGAATTGCTTCTGGTGAAGCATAAGTACAGGGTTCCTTCACTTTCTTCTTTTATTAAAGGCAAATAAATTCAGCCCATAAAGCTTGCAACATGAAAACCAGTGCTTTGTCTGCTATGTTTTACACTAGAAGTTATTTTAGGCATTATTTCCAACAGACAGGCTTGTTACTATCAGACAAAAGTACATCAGCTTGTTATGGATGGGAAGAGAACACCCATATTGTGAAAATTAAAAGATAGCATCTCTTCTGTGTCTAGAATTTATTGTGGAGTTCAAAGGGCATTGTAGAAATTCTGTTTGATTTGTACTTGCAACTGGGTATAACAGAATAGGCTTCAAGAAGATACGGATCTCTCAGCCTTTTCTGAAGGCTGTCTCAAAATATTATATTTCAAGGGACATAAACAAAACTCCTTTTCACTGTGACTGCAATTAGTTTACTTCACATCTTGATGCTTCCTTCCCCTTGCTTCCAGACTTTGATTTCTTTACTGAAACTCTTTATTTCTAAGGGTAGGCTGTGCCCTACTATTATTTTTTTTGCAAAATGACTTGTACAATAAGACCAAGAAACCTCTTTAAAGGTAATTGTCATGTCAGGGTCCGGTTCTTGCTTCAAATTAAATTCCTAGAACATATTCACTCATACCAGATGTTTTCATTCATTTCAGTAAAAAAGAAAGGCACACAAATCTTTCTCCTTCTTTCACAAGCTCTTTACTCATAGATTCACTGACTAACAATTCTTATTTGAGCTGGAGCTYGAATTTAATAGGCTTCTTATTAAAAGCCAGGTAAAACATGATTACACTGCTGCAATGTTATATTTTATGATTTGCAAAACRTTTATTTTTGTACTGATTTTAAACACTTTGAGGAACAGGCTGGGTCTGCTCTGTGGAAAGCAAAAGCAGCAGTTTAATGTTGTTTGCCTAATTTCTTCAGTGATCGATGCAAGGACTAACCACAAGCCTATAATTTGTTCAAAGTTAAAAGTTGGCATTCTTGCATAAATGTCAGGAGCCTGCCTTATTGGTAGAGAATATCTTGATCTTGACAGAATATCCTCATGGAGACATGTAACCATGAAAATTGATATTAAAATTTAAAAAAAAAATCTTCCTCAGGGATAGCCAAAATCATATGTTCTATCACATATATACATACAACACAGAAGAGCCTCATAAGATGGAGACGGGAATAAATAAAGAGGGAACAGGTACGAGTGCTCTCCTGTTCTTTACAAGTATTTATTATTTACAGTAATTTCTCTGAATGAATGCCAGCTGACACAACCTTTTGTTCAGYCTTTTGGAGACCTGGCTCTGAGCAGCGCCCAGCTCCTCATGATTGCTGCAAATTACTGCTCTGTATTCACTTTAACACGTGAGATCTAAGAAATGAGGTGCTTGAGAGCATAAAAACCAGCAAATACATGAGGGCCAGAATGTGCTTATTGACTGTGAGCACATCCAAAGGGAAGGAGCTGACTTGTGGAGCTGTAATATTAGTATTGATTTTGTTTACTTTATCAACGTGAAAGGAGAAAAATGCAGCAAAGCGATGAAATGTGCTGATGGTACGAAATGGGCGAGTCAACAAACACATAATAGGGAAGCAATAAAATCCTCATGGATTTGGCTAAACTGAAATCATGGGCAGATAAGTGGCTTATGAAATTCAATTTGAAAAAGGTGAGATACTGAATCTGGGGATAAAAGAACCGGAAAAGGGAACTCTTTTCGATGGACAGAGAAGTGACTGCTGAAAAGCTCTGCTTTTTAACATTTCAATGGAGAGAACTGTATGCAGTAAACTCAGGTTTCTCAAAAAAAACCTGCCTTCCTATCAGCACTTTTTTCCCAGCAGTTGCTGCTGTATGGTCAAAGACACTAGCCAGAAGAGAGAACTGAAAAGAATATGWGAATTTCTTCAACTTTTGTCCAATTGAGACCCTTTTATATCAAAAGAGAGAGAAGAAAAAATATTTAAGAACATAAAAATTAAAGGCGATTATGCTAATACCACGCTAGATTAGGTACTATAAAAGTGACATTCATAATACATATATCACTGTGATTNAAAAAAAAAAAAAAAAAAAAGAAACAGAGTTGGGAAAGTAGGATGTGAAGAAGACAACAAGGAGATGAATATTGGCTAATGCCAAATACTTACTTAGGCAGCCTGAGGAGCAGGGCATACATTTGGAACGCAGTGAAGAAGATTAACCACATCACTCTTACCGGCTTTACAAGAAGAACAAATCCCGAGATATTGTTGTGAATCCTGTAAACATACTGTTAAGAGGAAAAGGGAAAAATAAAATCCAAACCCTGACATCTGAGACAGGATTTACTAAGGAATGCAAAATCCCAGAGCTGTCAGGATTATATCAGCAACTTTTGTACTGCTGAGAGCTTCCAAGCACTGSTAACACCCCTTTGACCCCAAACTTTCCATGCCATGCCAATAATAGTGAGAACCTGTTATTTTGGAATATTTTACTCATCAGTAGTACAGTTATAACTGTCACAAGATGGATTTCTGATTAATTTTCCATTGTAGCCTGTCTGCCTCCCCTGTTTTCCCCTCCTTCATCCAATTCAGAAATGTTAAAAAGGCAAAAAGACCTCCCAGAATTCACTAAGAAAAAGAGAACCAATATTTCTCTGGCCAACAAACCAGCAGCAGCAGTCAGAGTATCCACAGAAGGCAATAGTACTCAAACACATTTCCTCTCTGATCCATGCCTCTCCCACTGGAAGAGGCAGCAGATAAGATCACATCCTGAAACCTCAACAATGCAGTAAAACTCACCTTTAATAGAACCCAAAAAACTGTTAACAAATAAAGATCCCAGTAAGGTTCCAAGCACAGAAATATTTGGGGAAGAAAGAACTAATGAAGGCTTTGCTCTGCTCTTCAGTTATTTTGGGGAACAGAAGAGCGTTTTCTTCTCTAATGATTTCTAGGTCACATGCACACATTTCGCATGCAAAGGCAGGTTCTGTTACTTCTTCCAACAATGTAAAGCTTTTTAGGACCAAAAATACTCTATGAGAACTTTCCATTTAATAGCTAAACATTACTATTAATGGCTTGTTGGTAGTTGTTTTTTTCTTAAACAGCCATTACAGTCAAACTGTTCCTAAAATCTATGATCCCCTAATAGAACCAGTGAAACTTGGCCAAAAAAATCTCATTTTTTCACACAACCAGAAGATGTTGGCATTGCACACACACACAGAGCATTGCAATTTTTCTAAAGATTTTTTAGACAATAAGACTACTGCTAGAGGCCGAATACTAATTTCCTGAAACCAAGGTAAAATAAAAAGCARCCCTCATAGCTGTTAATTTGACATCTGGTCGTTTCCTCAAACCTGATAAAATATCCCTGAGCTTTTAGGAACACAAAAAGGCACATTTTTTAGGAGGTAACCCAGCAGCAGGGCTTCAAGGATGAAACCTGGTCTTTATTTAATAGACTGGCAGCCATAAGAGGGAAATCCAGCACATTTGTGCAAAAGTGCCTGCAGCTCATGAGTGCAGGTGCAGCTCACAAGGGTTACAGATCTCCACATAAAACTGCCCTAAAGCTAACACTCAATTTAGGAACTAATTTCATACATGTGGAGGGGAGGGAGTGTGCAAATATTTAATAAGAATCTTAATTGATATTTTTTTCTGTGGCAAAAAAAAAGCCCCTTAGCATTATGGGTGGTTACCTGTTTTTAAATCACCCTTTGTRTTACAGTTATGCATTATTACAACTACCCAGGCCTGACAAAATACAAAAAATCCCATGACTAATTCTGCAACAGTCACACAAAGTGCAAACATTTTCTTCAGTGGAGTTATCACCAGTAAAGGCAATTTACCAGTGAGAATATGCCCACGATTTTTTGCACCCAGAAAYCCATTTGGTTTCCACACCACTAATTACAGGGTTAGATATTATATAATTCWGGGCTAATTGATCTCACTGCTTTTTTAGATAAGACAGCTTTCACAGCAGCAGTGAAGCAACTGTGCAGCAGAGTACCTTAATACACATTCTCATCCATCCCAACTTTTAATTAGAGTATTTTACCAGTTTTATGAAGCCTGGTCTCTCAGCATCATTCTGTGGATATATTGTAACCTGCTAGTCTCTTTTAAACCCATATTTAGCTTTTTCTTAACCTTTTGGAAGACACAGAAGTGGTAGCTTAATGCTGAGTAAAGTTACAATATTAAAACAGCTCGGGGAGAGGAAAAGCCAAAAAAGCAGGAGAACCTGGATTTTGAYTGTATCAGTTCATCAGGTGAGTATTCAGTGATCCCTGGTGTTGACCACTTTGTTTCAGAAGGARGATTTCTGTGTAAATAACATTTCACTCAGGGTATGTAAGTGATGCAATGTCACTGGTTTTGCCTCCAGCTTAACCTTCCATCTAGACAGAATGGGAAGGGATACCAGGAAAAATACTTAAGACAATGATATATTTCACCCCAAAAGTAATCATATATATTAATAAAGCAACTCTTTGTATCCCCAGTGATTACACTGATGGGCTCTACACACAAATTTATAAACAATGCTCCAATACTGGCCCAGAGACCAGTAAGTCTATAGAAAACCAAACCCATGAGCATCCCCAACTGCTATGGAAAAAACTCAGTGCCTGAAGTTGAGTGTGTGCCTAACAGCTTGTAAGAGTAGGGCCTGAACAACAAATCACATTCCTTATGCTCCTGTGCTTGGGCACAGAAATGTTTCATCCTCCTGCACCAACACAGCACAGCCATCCAGGAGAGATGAGCCTGACCTCACGATCCTATAGGGAGCGTTGCAGGTAGGGTGATTAAAACTACTCAGATGGAATGAGTTTTCAAATATGAAGCTTATAAATTATATAATCTTGTCGGTGCCACGGGGACTGGCTGCACAGCAGCTTCCACACAACTCCTGTTTCACACAAACATGGTGTGAAGGTAAAAGTTTTGAATCTTGGTATGGGGCAGAGGAGAAAGCAGAGGGGTGGACTGCCTGCCAGAGCCTTGATAATGAGGGCAGGGAAAGAACCAAAACCGTGGGAATAATCAGGCTAAAAGCATTTCTTTTAGCTGCAGTACTAATTGCATCAAAAATAAAAGGATAATTTTGTCATCTGACTGCTGGCAGAAGTAAAGTGCTGGACTGCCATCTACTGGCACTGTTCGTGTCTCAGCGATGAGAAAGCCTTGCAATGAAATGTATTTTTGGAAGTTCCTGCAGGAGTTGGCTCTTGGAGTACCTGCAGGTGGTACCACCAAAAATAACCACATGGGGCTGCACCACCAAGGTGTGTTCTGCCTACAGCAATGACATGAAATGCATCAAAAAGTGCAAAGATTCTGATCCTACCTAATGTGTGCTGCAGACAAAGCAGGGACGAGCTCAAGTTCTGAGAGGAGACCAAAAGTAGAGGTAAACTACACAAACAGGTCAAATGTCTGCTCACACCTGCAAAACTTTGAAGGAGTTCTACCCGGCTAGCACACAAATTCAGCAAAAAAAAAAAAAAAGGTATTAATCAGCCTGAAGATTATTTTGGTATCAGGAAAACTAGCATCTTTTAATACACACTCATGCTACGTATTCTTACAACATCTCCACATAAACTGGTGAAGCCTTCAACCCAACACAAAAAAAAAAAAATTCTGAAATTATTCACAAATTCCATGGCATGTTAACTTTAGGATACTATAAATTCATTAGCTACATTTCGGCCCAAAAAATTTCATGCCAAGAAAATCAGTAGTGCATACATTTTCTTCTGGTATACCCTAAGGTCTTCCCTTAACTATAAAACAAWTTATGCCTAAAAATTGGGCTGTCCAACTGTTCTATTAATTCCTCATTYTCATTACATACTAAAACATCCATTCAGCACTTTTTTCCTCTACTAATGTAAGAAGTCATCTGCTCAACGAAATTTACTGCTTGCTTTTTTTTTTCCTGTGTATACAAGAGATTGTTGTGCATTTTGTATTAGGTCTTTATTATCTAGTAATGATGGCTCACTAATTAAATCGGGGTTTAATGGCACAGTTAAATTCTAATTTATGTTTTTGGAGCTTTGTTTAATTCATTTAGTTAAAATGTAATCACTTTCTCACTATTACCTTATATTACACAGGAAGGAAAAATGAACAGCAACTTCTCATATCCAGCTGATTTTCTTTTATTAAATCTTGTTACTTATTGCAGGTGAAAAGGAAAGTATTTACTCCATGCAATATGTAAGAAAGACACAGTCTAACTATGAGGGCTTTGGAGAAAACTGAGTGCTACACAAGATTTCATCCAACAATTACTGCAGTGCTACAGCACATCTTGAGAAAGACGTATTGGATGAGTAAGAAAAACATTTGGATGTGGAAAAAACACTTTTGAAAGCTATACACTAAATRTCTGGTAAAAAGTAGATCCTACCATTCCAACATACTAATTTGGAATCAGTAAGGTTGACTGTAACCTGGTCACACCAACTTTTACTTTTCAGTCTATTCAGAAAGACAGCTCAATTTTTTTTCTTTTATGAGCCAGTCATTAAATACATCTAAGTCGAATGGAAAGGTACAGATATTTAAACTACCACTACCACAAAATGAGAATGATTGTGTACACTTAATCCTGCTCCACTACAGAAAGAGTAGAAACTTTTTTGATTTACAAATTTTGGTACTGTTTCATTTCATCTTCAAGACCTTTCAATGTG
Organism: Malurus melanocephalus; assembly: GCF_030028575.1. Taxonomy (NCBI): domain Eukaryota; kingdom Metazoa; phylum Chordata; class Aves; order Passeriformes; family Maluridae; genus Malurus; species Malurus melanocephalus. The sequence continues at coordinate 356,574 of NW_026623424.1, forward strand.
TCATTTCTAGAAGTAACACCAGAAAATCCATCAACCTGGATTAACCTTCTGTAATCTGCTGCTCCTCACAAGTCAATAAAGGCTCTTTCTGGGTGCATGTGATATAAAAAAGGCCCTGAAATTAATTACAGGCCTATATCCAGTCTAAGGACAGCTGCAACACGTGAACTCTTTTCTGACGTTAAAAGGACACCTTCTGTGGTTTAGGATTCATAAGTGTAAATTCCATTTTGTATGAGCTTGCATGTTCAATGTATTTAAGATTGCACACTAAAAAAGTTAAATTAAAATTTTGTTGCAGACGTGCAGTACAGAAAATTTAAGCTTTTTATCCTACTCTTGAATTATTATCAAAGCTGTTAACATGGGAAGAATTTGCATTTTTCAAAACTACATGTCATTCATCTCTAAAATTATCCAAATCCCTACCTCAGTGATAGCCTTTAACAATACTAYCAAGAGATGAAAGATTATCAATAATCATTTGGTAACATTATTTGAAAAGTTAAAATTCTCCCAGAAGCAAGAAAATACGTTACAATTCTGAATATATTTTTCATAAACATTAATATATTTTTCATAAATCATTATTAAAATGCTTTTTCCTAATAAATTTGTATATKTCTTAAATTTAATTTTAAACTAATTCAATTATATATAATTTTATACTCTTTATATATACTTGATATATTTTTACGATGTAGGAGACAACATTAATTTGGTCAGTTTTGAAAGCTTTAACTTACTTCTAACAGGCACTGCCATTTTCCAGTTGCACACTATGCAGAGAACATGCAACACTACAAATTCTTCATTTACCTTTGTGATAGATGCCAAAAGTATTTGGGGTTAAATGAGCCCAAATTTCTTCTTGTTCATGGAGGAAAATGAAGCCCAGAACCTTAACTGAAACACATAAATAAAAGTGTTAGACAAGAAAAGGGGAAAATACTCTCAGTATTTTAAATACAAAGATTTATCTTAGATTTTCTAATAAGAATTTCTTTCCTCCAAAATTCTCATGATCTGATTGTGTTACTGGAAGCAGCATAGTGTTAATATCCYGTGCTGCTGTATCCAAACAGAAATGCTATTATTTTAATTCCTGTCACACTTACTCTGTAGCTTAAGTGGTCTTCATAATCTGGACTTTAAACTACATCTTTTAAATATGAATAATTTGGTCAAAAATGTAGAGACTAAATTTTAAAATGTGGATTTTCTACATAAAATCTCCTAGACTACTGCCGTGATCTGGGCTGATATTATTATACCATTAATATCTGAATAGCTTCATGTTCTCAACTCTTCCTGCAAATCATCCCTTTTGAGAGGAGAGATTTATTGTCATGCAATAAATGTGTACTACACACAATAAATGTGTACTACACACAATAAATGTGCTCTACTTTTGCACTAAAAAGGCTGGATTTATGAAGAAAACTTGATAGAAGGAACAAATAAATTTTTCCAAACTTCAGAAAAGTACATTTTAACATCACACATTATGGSTCTTATCCTGCATTCTATAYTYTTGTACATTAGAACAGAAATTTATAGAMATTTCTCCAGTGGGCACTATTGAAACTCAGCCATTTTCCATGCCCTAACTTAATTTAGGAATTCAGTGCACTGCAGAATGGAATTCTCCAGTCATGGAGTATCTCTGACAAAATAAGGAGCTCTCTGTTAGGGCTGAAGTGGAGCTCCACATGGGGGAAAAAAGGAGGAGCATAAAAGAGAGTGTTTTCTTCTGAGCTAATTTTTTTTTTTTAATGGCAGTTATTTGCAATGCTTCATGAAACTGAAATGCCACTGTAAATCCTGGAGAGAGAGATTAAAGGCAAGTGAAGCAGTCAGGGGCACAAGATAAAGATATCAAATCCATTTCAGCTCCACATGCATGGCATGGGAACAGATACAGGCTTATACAGCCTGCATATTTACTTGACAGCACTGAAAATTTAGAGGTTTATAAATTAACTGCAATTTGAAGCCAGAACAATCAGACCTGCCAGCRYCAYAAAATCCATCAAACTGAACCCAAGTAAGCACATAAAAATAAAAAAGTAATAAGACCAGATTGAGAATAATTAAACAGTAATCTAACACTTAAATGTAATTTAGAGCCTTTACAAGGTGATCCTTTTTTACAGTCACCTGCTCTTTTGAACAATGAGGGAAAGCAAAATTCCACATTTTCTAAAATGTGTAATTACAACTGTTCACAAAGCTGATTATTAACTGATATCAGAAGCTCCATTTACCTGAAAAATAGAAAATTCATGGACAAGAAAGTGATTATTATGAATTCTAGTGTTCATGTGTTATAGGCCACACTATCAACATACCACACATTTTGCAGAAATCCTACAGAAACAGACCTACAACCAAGCACCTATAGGAAGGGAGATCATTTCCAGCACCTGTGGAGTCCACAAGGGACAAAAAAAATACCTGCTAGAGGAAAGACAATATGCAAGCAYAAAATCTTTTCTGCTTTCTACAGAAGCAGAAAAAGAGAATAAATTATATTGAAATCAGTCCCAGACTCTACTTGCAATTTTTTTCTACTAAAAAAAAGTGCACATACCTTGGTTTCTATCAAAGATTGCAAATGGTATATGTGTTATCTCAACAAGAAAATCACACAAATGTGACAACAGCAAATGATGTCATAAAATCAAATGCAAGGTTTGTCATCTTATCATTTTCAGGTTAGCCTACAAGAAGAACCAGAACTTTAGGACCCAAATCTTGCTGAAGATTACTCTCTCCATTTTTCTCCACAAAAACCCACAGAAATCTGCTCCCTTACTGAATTTTTTGTTGGCACCAAATGTTAAAATGACATTATTATATGGTTTTAAACAATGTTGAGGATAGTTTCTAAGCCTCTGCATATAATATAATAACACATAACAAGTCACTGCCTTTTTACTCATTCCATGCTCTGCTATAGAAACTAAAACTCTTTCCACATTCAAAAAGAGCTCCAAACATATGCAAGCAGACACTCAAGGATTTTTCAAAAACTGAATTACCATAGTAAAAAAATTAAAGCATAAGGAACGATTTTGAAAATGGATGGTACTACTCTTCTAAATCACATTAACAACTCATAAGTGTCAAGGGTCTGCTATATCTTGGTACCAAAAGAGCATTATGTACAATTGCCTTTGACTAATGGATTTTTTATGCTGAAGGGTAACTTCTAATTCCACTGCAAGAAGTACACACTTGCCATTCACTGCAGACATTAGGAGTGTAGGTTAAGATGTACAAATGGAAGCCATCCAGGGGGAAAAAAAAACCATACAAACTTAAGGGAATCCACACTGGACATTASAAGTAAAACTGTGAAGTTTCAGGAATAACCAGCAGAACTCAGAGCTGAAAGAAAAGGGAATTTTGAGTCCTGCCAGATTTTTTTGTGTCTCAGTAAGAGACAGTATTTATAAGGACGTGTCAATTCCATCTATCACTAGGTAAAACGAATCCTAGGAGGGAGTCAGGAAGAATTTCCTCAAAAYAGCATCCTAGTTTGTTAAACACAGTATGCTATGACCCCATTCTCATGCAGCAAAAAACAGATTCTAGTAGCAGTGGGAGGTACACARAGTATGAGATTTCCAGTTTTTCTATGACAGTCAAAATTTAAAAAAATTGGCAATGGATGCACTTTAAAAGGGCAAAGCTCATCTCCTTTACTTCCATGCTCCCCCAGCCTATGCAGTTCAAGCCTTACAAAAACAATATTTTAAAAATCAGTATTTCCATTATGAAATATGGAAAACTCAGAAGCTTTTTCTTCATCCCAAGTGTGGTCACTGAGATTCAGCAGGACAAATCCTGAAAACAGGGCTTTGAATAAAGCATTACAATAAGGGTGCAGTCAGAAGCTGTGTCTATTAAAAATAAATGCTTAATCTCCACCCCAGTAGCACCTGAGGATAAAACATATCTCTGCAGCATCCCTTTTCCATTCCCTATGCCTTACATTTCCATTCCAAATTCCTCCTTAGGAGGAAACCGTAGCCTGAGCTATTATTCAGCTCCATATTTATCAATAATCAATCCCCTCAAGGAAGCAACATTACCATTTTTTCTCCTTTATCTATAAAGCACAATACAATTCCTGGTGTTACAAAAACAACAGTAATGTYCTGATTGCATTAGCTTGCCACTCTTTGCCTAGAATAGAATCAGCCCCTCGAAAAAAAATGTTATTCTTTGAGGATGGAAGGAACAGAGTGAATTTTAACTGTATTTGATATTGGCCTGCATCACCCATAACATCATTTCACAAATCTCTGGATTCAATCTGGGCTCAGGCTATGCTCCTGCAGTTGAAGTTTCTCTTGCATAATTCAGAATTTCCTGGGTATAAGATATACAGATAAAAAGTTTCTTCATGCATAAATAGTACAGCAATCACTGCTCCCTCAATATCCATTTTTCCAGTTTGCTTATGAAAGGCAAGAATTATTTTAAAACAAGTTGTCCTTAATGYCTCACACCAAAGAGTGTTTTCCAGTTTGGGAATGTAGTAAATTTTCCGTTGTCTAAATCTAAATAAATTCTGTTCCTATAATATTTTATCCAAATTTCTGAGAATTCAGTTTAATACTGAAGTATACACTACTAAATTTTTGTACATAATGTATCTAGGTCTTCTTTTGCATGGCTTCCACATTTCCAAGGCATCCTCCATGTCCCTCAGAAAGGTAAAYTTATACAAATTTTCTTGCATGAATATTATACAAGAATATATTAGATATTCTTTTGAAGGAAGTTATGCAGCCTTGTACACTGTCACTTCCAGTAAATGCTTCCTTATAAGTATGGATYATTGACTGTGGTTCTTTTCCCTGAGTTCCAGAAAGAAGATGCCAAGAGAGGTGGATGCCAGTGATGTTACCCATCTGTGATAGCTCTGTTTGCTCCAGCTGTGCAAGGCTGAAACTCTAGGGGAATTAAGAGGATTTTACCATATGAGTTTACAACAGCTATCCATCAGGCAGAAACCTCAAAAGTCTGACAGTTAGAGCTTTCCCACATTTCCACTCTTCTTCCCTCCCCTCTGAAGTGTTCAGCCCAGTTGTGAATAATTAGGGGATAAAGGAAATCTTAACAGAGCACAGGAGCAGATTCCAGGAGATGAATATTCAATTCTGTCCTTTTCAGTTCTAAAGTGCACAACAGTGAAATCATCCTATAGACCGTGGAAAAATTAAAACACAGGAAAACAAAGCAAAGCCCTTTGTTTAAACTCCAGCATTTTCTCCAAAATAAATCTCAGAAAATGTTTTTCTCACTTAGGCCATGTCTTGCCTGGATAGGTGGAAGAAACYACATTATTGTCATCTCCATCACAGATGGAAAAATTTGCTAGAAAGCTAAAATATCTTACCTCTCCTGTCTGCTAAGTGTCCCATTTGCTAGTGACTGATACAGAAGCAGATGCTGCTCCAAAGCCATGGCAAAGCACTGAGTTTGCCATATGACAGTGGCAGTAATGCCAAGCTGTTTGTGAGAGAAGGGAAACTAAACACCTGTAATTAATTTCCTTCACAGAACATTCTCTGGTGACATCTGCACAAACCTCCCTGAGTCAGAAATCCATTCGTGATGCTTTGCAGTTGGTTCAAAARCCAGTTTTGCACTGCAGAACTACACCAGCAACAGCAATTTAACGAAGATGGAATTCAAGGTCTCTCAGAGCATCTGCTGGGGGTCAGCCCAGCCACTCTATCTGGGAAAACTTTGGGAGCTTTTGTATTTTTCTGCTTGTTTTCCTTGCCAATTCATAAATTGTTCTGTTTGGCTTATTTTCCCTTTCTTTAAGACTGCCACTATCTATACAAAGACGATAAAGATATATTCATTTATTCATTTCTGAATGTTTCCAGAGCCATATCCCAGAATGTCAAATAATGTTGTARTAGAGATGAGGACAAAACAGGGGGTGCTTGACATTTAGTATAGTAAGAGCTGCCAGCCTGAAACAAGTGAAGAAATGTACCATGCATATATTTTTCAAATACAGAATGTAAATGCATAACAGAAAACGAGAATTAAGTGTGTTTCTGTATCTCTTATCTGCTACACATTTAGAGGAGGAATGCAGTTTGGAACATTCATCTTCTCTGCACCTCTTATCCTGCAGAGATTTTTCAGAATTGGAACTAAGCACAGGTGAGCAGGTAGGACCAGTTAACCAGACCCATTTGTGGTAAAACACTGAAATTACACTTCCAGGCTAGACTTAAATTGGCATCCAGATTAAAATGCAGAGTAATTTAATAATTAAAAAACAAAATCAGCATGATCATTAAGRTCCTTAATACACTATGGGAGTAAAAAAGCAACAAACCTAATGTACTTTCCTACAGCACAAATCCCTGAAAGAATAAATCCCCAGTTTGGATGACAAAACAAATTTAACTGACAGACAAACCAAAGAAGGGTTCAACAACCTGCTCTGCCACCTTATTAAATGTATTTCACTGTCACAAGGAGGTTTCAAAATAAAACTGTTCAGCAACATCAGTAGCTTACATTAAGTGGTCACAATAGCATTCCTTGATCTTCTGCCTTCTCATTTTTCCAATACAACCTAATATACAATTTGCCTATTTTACTGAAACTGACATCAATGACATGATATTTTCTTGATCACTGTGCTGGTTGATTGTTCCACTTAGAAGGTATTCCCCAGATTATTTAATTCCTTTTACTTTTAATAAGCTTGAGCTCTATCTGTCTGCTGTTGGCCTAGTCTCAGGAGAAACACTTCTTTCTAACATTGATTGCACTATGCATTATTTGTTTTGCCTCTAATCCTGGCACATGCAATCCTGGGGGGTTTGTTTTCAATATTCTATTTCAAGTCAGCTTGAGTGATGTCAAGAAAAATGGCTCATCCAGTTCAGAAAAGAAATAAATGTTTTTGGAAAAAAAAAATTGCCTCTATATGAATTTAAGTGCTCTTCAGTAACTAAAAAATTGAAGTTCATGTTTCRTAGAACATAAGAACTATAAATTACATATTGTCATAAAGAATCTGCATTATTATAACTACAGCAGCCAGATAAACATTACCTTGAATCCAGCACTCATTCAGGAAGGGAGGAAYGTGCTTTAGACAGACCGGCCTTGAGGTCCTTTCCAAACTGTGTTCTGAGATGTTAAAGCCTTGGAAACAGATGCACTTACACATGTCATTTCCCTAAAGAAAAATGCAAAAAATCCTGGATGTGACTGGCACATTAGATATTTTTATATCTGAAATTTAGAAGATTTATTTTCCATTAAAATAACTTCASGAAGAACTTCAAAATACTATGAATTCTAAACAATTGTAAAACACATATGTTATYATGGCAGTGCATCACAGGTACCTTGCAGTGACTCTTTGTGTGCCCACACTCCTTGTGTGCTTTTGCTATGGCAAAYAGGGGAGAAATGCTGCTCTCTRATGTTTAAGTTCTTTAGATATCTAAGTAAGTTAGGCCTGTAAATAAGTTTAATTTAARTTATAAATAAAATGCTGTTAAGTGCTGTTCCTTYATTAAATYRYTAAGTTACAAGTTAAGTTYYAAGTACTGTTGAGTGCTKYTAAGCCTGCTGTCAGGCCACATTCCTTTTTATCTTTGTCCTTTCTCTCCTTTTGTCACATCACCTAAACACACACACATACAGATAATTCTGTGTTTATTTCAGTTTGGATTGACTGACTGGATTTTATTTCTTGCTTTTTTCTCTCGTTGTGCCTTAACCCTTTARTAAGWRGCAGAGTGAACCTTGCCAGTCAGCTTTTTCRTGCTGTTGCTTAATATTAAACCCCTTTTTTTGCTGAGACCCTTGCCAGTCATTCTTTAAGAGATCTCAAACACTCCTTCTCAACAATTACATCTAAGGAAAGATTGTTAATTTAAACAGAGCAGCTTTTGCTTTCAAAATCAAGTTTTCTAACACGCTCTCAAATTGTGAGCGACTGCTCCATCTGGATGGTGAGGTTTCGAATGCATTTACATTTGTGGCCTAATAGAACACTCTCTTTAAAATTACAGCYTCCTTTAGCAATCATATTTCAGCAAATTTCCTGAAATGATGAAGCACTTGTTCATCTAATTTCTGAAGGGCTTTGTTTAGTTCAGCCACAGCACTGATTATGCCAAAAAAATTATCAGTTATCTGGTATTATTATCRAGCAGCACCATCTTCATACATATTTACAGAAAACTCTCTCTCCCTGGCTCTTCTACTTGTTTCCACAAAACAAGTGTGTTTACTTGAACACTGCCTTTTGAAAAACATCAGAGAGATCAGTTAGATGCAAAATCATGGTGACTGGGCTCTGTGAAAGCTACAGCAGGGTTTCTGCTCTAGCAGCCACCTTAGCAGGGCTTGAATTGTGAACAGCAACTCTGCCCTAGTGGCACAAAGGAGCTGGCACAGAAGCGTGGCACTGTCCCACAACTCTCCCTTATCCCTCAGCCCCCACTGGCATGGGTTTCCAGCCAAGGAGGGCAAGTGCAGGCAGTCAGTGCCATTCCTCAAGCAGCTTTAGTTCTCCATTAACTTCCTGCCAAGAAATCTGCAGGGTCGACAGGGAATGTTGTTAGGAAGGCACAATGCTTGGTGGTTGGGGTTTGWGCTTTACTGCAGCGTGAACTTTGCTAAACATTTAGAATACCTGAAGAAATACACTGTAAGCACAGATAAGAGGTATCTGCATTGTACAGATTATTCCTCTCACTCCTTTAATAATGGACCAAACTTGTGTCTGTACTTACTTTCCTCCTCCAGAAATTCCCTATCTTTCTATTTCCACATTATTATCTGCTTCGATTGTGAAATTTTATTTCATTGTTCCTGCCATTCTGGTACCAGCCCTCTACAAGTTGAGTCCCATTAGACAAACTAGGGGATTCTTTCCCTTTCAGTGACCTGTACATCAGTTAAAATGGATAAATGTATAAATAAAAGAAGCAATGCCTTCGTTACATTCTGAGACTCTCAGAAGCCAATTTCTTTAACAGCTTCTTCAAGCAACATACACTGTTTCAAGTACAAGATCCAGAMTGTCTGCCTGGAAATGCCTCAGGGTATGGAATCTGTACTAGARTGGTATGGAGCCTTTACTAGATTAACTGCCAAATTAAATCTCTGATTAAAGCTACTCTGCAAATTCTCCTAGCATCTTCATCAAGCTCAGGCAAATACTATGCATTTCCAGAGATTTTCATGTTACAAATGTGCAAAGACTCCAAATCATTCAGTGTGAATCCCACAGTATGAGGGTTGAGGTTATTCACACTTAAYCAAGGCAGCAAAGCAAAGTGTGCAGTAACCATAAGCTCCCTCTATAATCATTAGAGATAGACAGTGAGAGAAAGCAGTTCAGGTTTTCAAAGGAATGAATGACTTTTGGAGTGTGCTCACCTCCTCTGAGTGACTGACAAAACAACAATCTAATGTTAGCCACATCAGCACAGTGCTGAAACTTAAGTAGTAGGAGGTTCAAGCTCTTTCTGACTATCAAACATTGCTCCACTAGATAAAAACAACATGGGCACACACATTTCTCTCTCAGCATCAAAAATATTAGGGGATCAAATAGAAGGACCTTACCCAGATAATTGACATCCTTTGCACGTAAAGGAGCTATGAACTGCCCAATGGCCAACAACTGTTTATCCTAACCTCATTTTGAGCTCTCCCACCTTTTGTTATACAATTTTATGTGATACAATTGTTCCTAACTTCATTTAAATCCTTGTATCTGGGTGTAAAGGGCCAGCAGTAAAACAGCCCCCGAGGTTTCCCTGAAAACCTTTRCCCGTATGACCTGCACATGAAAGGAGGGATGACTCGCCCAAGTGTTTATTCAGGAACATGCTGAACGAGATCAAGTGTAGTTAATTGTAATAAAATCATTACAATCATTAATGCCACTCGATGTTCACAGTGAAGTGGGCTCATTAAGAAGAAAAAGTGGCGGTGTGTCCACACCCTTGTGAGGAAACAATGATTATTATAAATCAACCAACTTCATTAGAAAACAGCAGCATTTGTGACTCGGCAGCACCACTAGACAGGAGGCTAGCTTATTTGATCCTGTTTTAAAATCCCTTTCTTGAAAACTTCAGCTACTATTTCCAACAGTACAAGGTTTAAACTGCTTACTGTAACACAAAATCACCTTCCGCAATGTATAATTGAAGAATTCAATAAATGAGGCAAGTAATGGAAAACCGGGCACTATATGCAACAGTAAATATTTGACTGGTTCTTCAAAAGCAAATTGCAGCATTTCAATATTTACTTGCACTCAGAATTGCTGATGGCTTCCCTGCTGCGCAATAAAAGAGAAAAATTACAAGTGCATTCATAATCACTTGACCTTCCTTCTAAAAAATTATATTTGCCAAAATATTCTCCGCATTCCCATTGTTTGTGAAACAGAAAATGTAAATTGCAAAWGCATTTGGAAGCGCTACTGGTTCGAAACAGTGCCTCAAACTTTGATTTTCCTCTCTGCCTTCTGCCCTAAAGCGAAGAGCAATTCCTCACTGTGACAAGACAGATCTGGCGTGCTCGAACTGCACCAGCATGAACCATCATCAGCTCTTGCCGAGCATCCATCTCATGTTAGACACAGCTCCCACACGTTYATGCTGCAATGGTAATTATAGGAGTGACATGGGCTGCCTGCAGATGGCTCTTTGATTCAGAACAAAAACAAGTCCTCTTGTTTCTTATTTTCACTGGTGTAAAATCTGTGCAAGACAGGTAACAGGTTTCTTATCTCCTTAACTCTGTAGTCGCTTGATAGTAACCCATCACCATACACAGTGATAAGGATACTTCAAAATATCACTTCAGTWTTTATCAGTCAAAATATTTGGAATGCATCTCACCTAAAATAGCAACAATAGCCTGCCTGCCCAAACCTTCCTTCAGAATTAAATATATCTTTAACTCAACCAGGTGACACAAAAATTCACCTGATTTTCTGCCTCCCACCTGGCAGGCACAAAACTGGGACCAATTTATGAATCTCATCTTCATCTTCACCAGRGAAATAACTGAACTAGGCAATGCACACTTCCTAGGACTGATAGTGTGATACATTTTATTTTCTTTTAAAGGTTCAACCTGGCTCTTATTCTGAAATACTTATTCTATAAATAAAGGGCCAAATCCTTAGTTATGTTTGAAAGCATCTCTTCAGCATTACCCCTATTTGTCCACATCAAACCTTGAGTTTTTCATGGTGAGAAGTGAAAACAGAGTGCTGTTTTTTTCCCAACTTTGACTACCAGAAATTAGACCAGAGGCTAAGCAAGACTTCCAGGCTGTCCTTTGAACCAATATTGAGAAACCAACATCTCCAGAGGGCATTCCATCCCATTCCACAGCAAATGTCACGATACAGAATTGCAGTCACCTGCCTGTTCACCACTGAATAAAGGAGATAATTGGTTTTTTTCAGATAACTAAAAATGAGGAAGTCATCACAGAGAGTGTCAAGCAAACCATGTAACACATCAGTAAAAGCAAACCTGAAGCTGCATCCGKGGAGTGGTGGCTTCAGAAAACCAGTAATTCCTGGCCTGATTGTACATCAACAGCTGGAGTGTTTCAGAGAAAAACAGAGAATATGTTATGATCAACTATAACTATGCCACAGATATTTACGTTCTGCTAAAGATAAAATGCTATATAAATGTAACAGAATATTTTTTCTTCTACCATCAGAACACTGTTTTAAAAGCTTTATGAAGGAAAATGTGTTCTTTTTCAAAATCTTGGCTGAAACCCTCGGCTGAAAAGCATTAGCCCATCACTTACCTAAGAGACTGGATTTTATGGATGACTATAAAAGGAAAAAAATGTCAAGCTTAATTTTGCATTTTCTACCTTTGTCAGCTTGCATGAGTAACTTCTATCCCCTTCCTTACAGCTTTTAATATATTAAAAATAATGAAAAAAAAAAGACTCTAATGGGAGAAGTCAAATATGACAATATAATTAAATTACTAAGCATCCAGAAATCTCTTGCTTTCCAGATCTATGAGTTAAATATATGGCAATTCAATTTCCTTAAACACTTGACAGGACCTATTTTCTATGAGATTTCTTGCTAACAGCCTTTCAGTCACATTAAGTGCTCACAAAGTGCACAGAAGCTGTATTTTACTGCACAGCCTTAATTGAGCTGTCTGGGCTAGAGTAGCTGAATGTTACAGAAATGTTTATTATACAAATCCATTTACTCTCAAACTAGAAAAGGAMATTCCTGTACATTTGAGTGTAATTTATCCTAGAAAAAAGAAAGCAAAAGGTCTTYTATCACCCTCTCATACCAGTGAATTATGCTTATGGACTTCTTTTACAACTCAAAATCTGATTTTGCTCCARACTGCAAAAGAGCAAAGTCTCAAATACCTCTCAGTTATTTTTCAATTACATTTAATCTCTTTCTCAACAAGAACAACACAGTTAATTGCAGCATTCAATACCTCAGCAGCACTCTGTGTGAGAATGGGGAAATTATATATTTTTGTTTTCAATGAACACCTTGTCCATTTTTGCTGTTTTCCTGTAACTTCATTTAGCATTCACTTTTCCAATTCTTTTGAAAGAGAATTCTTTTGAGCATCCAGACATCCAATTTAAGTGAAATGTTTAGGCAAGCAGGAGTCAAACAGAGAACAGAAGTAAAAAATCCTAACACCTGCACGTGAAACACAACCGTGGTTGAAATGTCACATCCCCAGAATCCTTATCTATCTATCTATCCCCAGAATCCTTATCTATCTATCTATCTATCCCATAGGCTTTCCTCATGGTAGCAAAGGAGGTAGAGGATGGAAATCAACTTTTTTCAAACAAGGCAAAGAATGCTAATGAAAAGCAGAGCCTGAGAACTGTGTTCATTTGTAACCATAATATTCCTAAATAAAGTAATCTAAAAAGTATTTTTAGTAGGCTTCCTTCCCAATATACCATCAGTGTGATTACAGGCACGGATATTAGATCCCAAGGTGGAAAAGAGCTTGCACACAGGGCCATAAAGCAGTCTCTGCTCTCCTGTCAAATCTTCTTTCCCCTTCTGTGTATAACCTCTGCTTTTCAAACTAATTTTATTTCATTTACTTTTCTCAAGTGTCATCTGATTACAATTCAGCGTCTACACTGGAACTGCATCTTGACTGAATGATTTTTCCCCCTATGTCCATGCCTGGCAAGCATTTAACATGAATTAAAAATTCCTCTATTCAAAGGGTGTGCAGATAATCAAGAGGCAGTGACTTTGATTGATAACCACTGTCATAGAAACTGGAGGATGAAATTTTTGAGTGAATTTCCTTGAAGGAAAGCTGGGTAGATAATATGCTCCARACTATGACTGAGACATATTTTTACCACATGCCATGTTGCTTAGAAAGATGGTACAAATACCAGAGATTGGCACAATGAAARAGATTTGCTGCAGCCATCTGAACTCCTCATGCATCTCATTTGATCTGAGACATATCTTCTCAATATTACTTGAACCTCTTTCATTGCCTGACATATCAACAGAATAAGGAATAAAACTGCAGCAAAGCAACTTTCATTGAGGAGAAACTAAGAGAGGAACTGAACCTCATAGATTTCAAAATAATGAATGTATATTCAAAATAATTTATCAGGAAGGAGTAGTGTCACAGGGCATTCATAAAATGCAGGTGGATGTAAAACTGAATGACTTCATGGGCTGCATCTCAAATTCCAGCCTGGGAATGCTTAAGAGTTTCAAAAGGGAGAAAACACAGGGAGCTGTCTTCTTCAAATATTACGAGATGTCGGTTAACTCAGTGGATTTAAAGGCATTTGAAGGTGAAATCTACCATTAAGTTCACCTTTAAAAAAWCCCTGATTTCACACAGAGGAATTCAGAGCCTCTAATAACAAAGAGAAATTCTGCTCAAAAACCTCTAACGTGTTGAACACATTCCTGAGTTCTGTTTATTAATATGTTAAACAGGACTCCATAGGGTAAGTGGACTTTCGTTTTTTCATGTTAGGCAGGTGCATCCCTTTTCCCTGTCCCAGTAACTACTTGATACAAAGTTTTAGTGTGCTTATTGTTTCACACAGACCAAACATCAAATTTCTCCTGCACAYGACATCTTTTGATCTTCTGAAGTCTTTCACACAAACTGGGATTTAGGCACACAGGTAAAGCGAAAACTGAAAAGTTGTTAGACTATATTCCTTACAAAAAAATAACCCATTTAGATCTAAAATGAACTTCCCTACTTTAGGCTGCTACCCTGTAGAACATTCTGGCAGCAGCTTTTATCAATTCCACAAAACACTATTTTGACAAACAAGTTTCACATTGAAACCAGCAGCTGCAATTTGGCAGCCACGGGTTTTCTGTCTTTCATTTTAATAATGTTTCTAGCCCAGCACTCACAGTTCTTGTTATTTGAGCTGCAGCAGCCATAACTCATGTCTCTGGGGCGTTATTGTGTGTATACTTTGGAGTAAAGAGGCCTCGTAGGATGTCTAATATGATGTCCTTKGCAATCCATTATTACAGTATGAATCACCTTGCCAGTTAATCACACCATTATGAATGCTGCAGGCATTAAAAACCAAGAGGGATTGAAATACCTATATTTCCAGATTAAGGAAAGCTCTTTAAAAACAAAAAATGCAGGCAGACTAGTGAATGTAGGGTTTGAACTGAGCCAGATTGGCACACAAAACTGGAAAATTTTAATCAAAAAAGCTTTTTGTCTTAGTTGCTTGTAATGATAGTGAAAAAGAAAGGGCAAAATACACAAACTTCCATCTTCTGCTAAAAATGGATATGTTGAAGTAGGAATTCAGTGCAGTTGGAGGAAACTAAATATAATTTTTAAAATAATAGATAAATACATCAACCCTCTATTTACCTGTGCTGTTATTTGAGGTTAGAACAGACTGATGCATTTGGTCCAAGTCATCATCTTCAGCAGTGCAGAGCAACATTAATCTCTCACTTTGTGCATTAGTGAGCTCCTTACTTCCCTTGCGTGTACTTTGCTGCCACCTCCAGGACACAGTGGATTTTAGCCTAGAAGTTAAAAAACCTTGTCACCRCCCAAAAGTTATTATGCTCTCAGGTGCAATATTTCAAATTGTAAACATGGGTCCAGTTTCATTTTAAAATTAAACCACCAAAAATCTGTTTGCAGACACCATTCACAGGCACTGGTGTCAGAAGAGTTTACAGATGCCAAAGTTGCAGTTTCCTTTTTCAGAAAACTAAAATGCTGCTTTAAAATAATGGCCTGTTTAGCACCATGCTAAATTACAGAGGAAACCCTATAAAAAAAGAAATTTATGGCATACACTCATTCCAGAGTGATTCTTGAAAGTGATCCACTTTGTGATTATWATTGCACCTAATTCCTGGAAAAGAAAACGTAAACAGACAGTTCTTAACTGGAAGTATTTTACAAGGCTGAGATTWTTTTTTCTTTTTTAAAGSTGTGTKAGGTCATTCAAGGCACACTCCTAGCCCCTTAGAAGCAGGCAATAATTGCAGTAAAAAAAGGTTCCAAATCCTTCTCAATGAGACGGTAGTAATGGTATCTTTCTCCTCTTATATTAATGAGAGGATCAGGTTCAAGTGGATGGAGTGCCAGGTCTCATTAAGAAATTCATTYTTCCAAAAGCCACAATGAGGTGTCACAGTGCAGAGCTGTACACAATMGACTATGGAAAATTTGTCCTAAAATTAAGACTAATATTAGACYAGAGGAATTTTTTTAAAAGACACCAAACAATTGGTAGTATCTGCTTTATCTAAGCAATGTAAATAGATTCAGAACTTGCTACAGCCAACAATATATTCTGGTTCTAGACATACCATCTACTTTATTTTTCGATTTCTTCAAAAATCTAAGATTTTGAAGTAATCATTCACAACACTGAAGGAAAGCTCACCAAAAAGACGAATTTTTATTTAAAAACAAGGTTCTATGAAAACTAGGGTCTTACCCTACAAGGGCTTTTGTTTTTATTATGAACCTTTCTGTCTCCAGAGTATGGGATGAAGTTTAGCTCCATTGTCTAACATGTACATTCCAGGTTTTTCTGTGCCTGATTAAAGTAACGAGGGGAAAATTAACATATGGCACACCTTGGCAGAAATGGGCTGTACCACTCACTGGATTAGGCACTGCCACACTCTTTCTCTGCAGAGGTCAGCACAGGTATTATACACTATAGAAACTACAAAAAAAGTTTAGTGACATTTAAGCAGGCTCCATAATTTGTTAGACTTTTGCAGAATTTATCTTATTGGCACAAACCATGTCTTGCCTGGCTTTTGCCAAAGACTGTGGAGATGGCAAGCTGCAATGCAAACACAAACATCTTTCCATGGTGTAACTCGAGTGCTTTGCTAAGCATCATTAAAATTATGTATTTAGGGTGAGTTAATTGTCTCCATTTTTCTTTATTCTTACCTTTATTAAATAAAGGCTTCTGTTGCTTAAGATGARGTCTGTGCTCACTGGACTCTACGAAAATTGCTTTGTAATAATCCTGCCAGAAAAAGTATATTATACAACTTCCATTGATTTCCTGTACCAATSATTACAAATTTATCAGAGCCATAAAAATGCATAGAATGGGTTCTCACAGGGTTTACAGAAATGCTGAACTACACTTACCTTTTGGAAGTCAAAAGGCTCAATTACTTTTCCTCTATTTTAGATGAATTCACTTGCTTTCCAATGTGACCAGAATGTGAAGTAGTTATTAATTTGTACACAGTARATGCAGTATTCCTTTATGGTTGAAGAGAGCAGTCTGAAAGGAAGAAAAGATAAAAAATTCAGTGGAATATTTGCACATAATCTGATAAAATTTGACCCTTGATCCACAAAACAGTGCAATACATGTAAATATTTCAGAGTATTTCAGAACTACTASAGAAGTTATACCAAAATAAAAGAACTGCACTCAGAGTAAAGTCTCAGCTGCCTGGAAAATTAACCCACAGTAGCCTATATTGAAATACTACTCTGGCACCTTGGACTAACATGGTACTTTCCAGAAAATCCCTTTTAAATGACTGACACTTTTTTTCATATCCTGAAGATACTAAAATTTAACACTTATTTATTTTGTTCAAAAGGAAAACCTGTGCTAATTCACATCATACCAGCACTTCATCAACAYGGCACATTGGGAAAAGGGTGCATCTCCTAAAAGAAATTCAAGTAGTAACAAGGATTTTTGGGATCATTTCCCTCTGGCATTTTTCTGTTTGCCTTTTACATGCTCTTTAAAATACCAGAATTTACACTGAAAAAAAAAAACAAACCAGTACATCAAGAAAAGGTAGACATTAAAATGAAAATAGTAAATAAACTGAGACTTCCTAAAAAAGGCAACTTTCTTTTATTCACATCAACTTGTTTTTCCTACATAGAATGGAAATAGAAGGCTCATATAGACTGCTGAGTTTTAAAACAGGTTTCTAGAATACATTATTAAATCCATTACTGTTACAATGCTTTATCATCTTTTTCACMGCAGAAAGCTGGATCACTTTTGTCTCACTGTTGTAAATTTGGCTACAGTTTCCCATGTAAACACMATCCCAATTAGCTGTTCATCACAGGCAGTCAATATTCCGTGTGGCTCTTCACCAGGAGCCATCAATATGACCTGCACACTCCATTTTCTCACTGGCAGGTCATGCATCAGCCCCATGCTGTTGATTTGTTAGCTCCATTGATTTCTTCTGCTTTCACCTGCACGTCCAGGAGGGAGATGATATTATCAGAGACCTCCCAACACAGACACAAAAACTGCTSAAAGCAGGCTCACCATGAGATGAGCATCCATGGCTGGAAGAGCAAAATGCAATTACATTTTCTAAATACATCAAATGCTTCTGCCATCCTGATTAAAGAGGAACAGGCTTTCTGGAATATACATCCCTAACAGAGTTTATACACTCCATTACCATCTAGTATCATCAATGTCCTCTCTTTCAGGTAAGSTCTCATTTTTTAAAATATAAAAATGAAACCTCTTTTTTATTTGATAGTTTACACTGTTGTGATGGGACTGCTAATGTAGATGAGACAAAGCATTCCAGTCTCCCGTGTGGAGAATTAATCCCAATTTCTGACACCTTTAAACCTCTTCCTCATCACATGAGGTTGATTTGAAACAGCATTGCTTTGTGTTAAAAGGAGGAGTTAATCCTTCCCTAGCCTTGCTTAATAAATAACATTCATAAGATTACAGCAACTACAAAAAAACCCAAGGAGGTATAATTTATAACTACACAAAGGTGGTTAGAGACTCTAAATTCTCTGAACACAGCCATAAAACTCATGATGTCAAAGAATATGGAAAGAAAATCCAGATCAAGATAAGCCACAAAGRAAAAAATTAAATTAGTGACCACTGCGGGCATAGTGAGACTCCTATTTCAGTCTAAATCTTATTGAGACGAGAGTCCCAAGACAGTCCTATTTAAACTAATTTAGCATAAAACACTGCTCAATACAACGGTGGCAATATCTAGTCTCAGCTGTCTCCTGCAATTTACTTTTAATCTGTAACGTTCCCCACCTTCTGTGCAATTTCACAGCAGAAAAATAATAGTTATAAAGGCTACTTTAAAATAGCCTTTCCAGTTACAGACAATTAGTTGTAAAGACATTGAAGTACCCTGGTGCTTCTATTCAAATGTAAATATTTGTGATTTTAAGAGCTTGCTATTCAATGCAAGATAAGTTATTCATTTAGCACACCTCCTTTATTCAGAATGCTTTGAATAATATTTGCAGTAGAACATTCTGAATAATATTTACAGGAAACATTTTATTTTTCAAGGAAAGTAAATTTTTYCCYTTACTTCATAATACATTGTCTTTCAAACGTTCTTATCAGTATTGCTGCTAAATACTATGGCATCTCTTTCAGAAATTACAACATCTGCTGGAAAAGGAAAAATATTTCAATTTCAAAAGCACATTATAGGTAATAAATTGCCTAGATCACAACTGCTGTGCCTCAAGAGGTGCTGAAGGCAGGGCTCTTGAAATAATTGTAATTATTTCCTTGCTACCTTTTGTCTCAAAACCTTTATCAGTAATAGGATCGCTCTTCCCATTTGCCACCCTTCCCCAGTATGAGTTAGAAAGGCCAGCACAGCAAAAGCTAAAATTTAAGTGTCATTACCCACTCTCTCAACTCACCTCACTCAGCAAAAGACACAAGAGACTSCAGGAAGAGGCAGCTGAGAAAAAGAACCACCCAGGAGAGTGCAGTGAAGATCCCTTTTTCCCTGGTATTCCAGCCCTCAGCAACCATGGGAGTCAAGGCTGAATATCCCAATAAGATCCCACTGTTTGAGAAAGCAGTTGTGTGGAACCTCTACTTCAGCTGACAGAAAATGATGCAGTATTCTATTATGTACAATGACAAGTGATTTACTGGTTTGCTTTTTATTCCCCAGAACTTGTTTAGGTGTTAGACTTCTCCACAACTGCACCAAATTTCTAGTTCTGTGCAATTCTATGTTTGAACAGCAATGCTAGATAACCTTATTTGTTAATTTTATATTAGAACAGCTCATTTTCTACCCAATACATGCTTCCTTAGGAATATTTTTACAGCTGCTCTCCAAGTCCTGATTTTGTTTTTCTTGGCAGATTTTTTATTTGTTATAGGTGTCTTGCTTCCCCTTCACTATCAGGTGCAATCAAATGGGACTGGAATATTTCTCTATCAATATTTCACTGCATGACCATGCAGTTTAGCACATAAAACAGACCAAAACATTTCAGGTGGTCTCTAGGACACTATCTAGCTGAATATAAGTAAACAAGTTTGGAGATTCAAGATTATTCCATCCTATTTTCCAGTCATTAGAATAGAATGGAATTCAAGGACTGAACTACCTTAAGGGGAAGGAAGACAAAGTAAAAATGTTCTCCAAATATCCCTTGTATCAGTCACTCCTTATGCCTCTGCCTTCTAAGTCTTTTCTGTTCTTTTCTTTCTTACTTTAGGGGAAAATAATGGACTTTGGACCATCTGATTTTCAGGCCAGCCTGCTGTGTAACAGCTATTTAAGCCAGGCTCCCAGAAATGGGAATGCACAGCAAACAGCAYCCTGGTTCCAGAGTCAAATTTGTTGATTATTATTTAAAGACAAGAAGATTCTAGATAACACTGAAAAGTTAAATAACCATCAAGCACAATTCCCTTTTCACTGAAAAAAAAACCAAAAAAAAACAAACAAAAAAAAAAAACAACAACAAAAAAAACCACCAAAAAAAACCAAAACAGGTAATGTCTGGAAAACTTTTAAATGCAAATTTTGTTATTTCCAAATATTTCAGCTCTTAAGGGATGTTATTAAAGGAACTGAACTTTCATTGAATTTCAGTAAGCTTTCAAACATTTCTGAAAAACACATCAACCTATAAAAAAGTGAAGCTTTTAAACTCCAGTTCACCACAAATACCAAAACATCGTGCAGTTGTGTGAAACAAGTTCTCCATGAGCTAAGTGGGAACATGTACATCCACAACATATCACCTAATTGCGAAGACTAAACACCTCAGAAAAGTTTAGTTTTAATTTCCTATTGTGTTCTACCTTTCAAAACTAAAGCTGAATTCACAGAAAATTTTCAAAGAAGCAGCAAGGTCAACTTTTGGTGATGGTATGGTCTTAGTTACACATGAACCCATTTTCAGACCAGAAATTAGTTAAAGGTGCATTTATACTTTAAAACAATGCAACACATTAATTTTATGTAACCCATTCTCACAAGTTTCACAAAAYCACATTGTTTCAAACTCGGTGGGAAGGTAATAAGATTCCCCCTTCTGTTCTAATTTAACAGAAGGGAAAGAGATGAAATTAAGAGGTTACGTGATGATACCTGAAGTCTCCCTAAGGAAAAGCAAGTTATTTTGTTGCTAGGGCCACAGCAGCATGCCAAACAGCGTCTGTGAACTTGGATACCCTTCCTAAAATTGCAGCAGYGCACTTAATGAGCCGTACTTCGGAGGTGCATAAAATTAGGACTGAGGTAGACTGCAGACCTAATAAATCTTTCATTAGGACTTGTTCAGATATCACTTTGCCCAAAGTCATAACGAAACTGARACCGAGGGAAGGCCCATTGATTTCAGGGAATAGTCCCACTCCAACCCACAGTGACCTTACTGCTKTAGAGATGCTACCAGAGGATTAGTTAAAGCTCTGCTTTTGACAMCAGCCTGTTTAAGCATTGATAGAGAATCACTGGTTTACCCTCTGCARCCAGGGTTACAGTATGTTCCACATGAATCCACAGGAATTAGCAATAAAAGTGCTTCCCAGATATTTCCAAGGGTATTACATTGGGATTTTTCATGAGCAAACTCAGTGAAATGGAATAGGGTTTACCAAAATAGTTGGCAATTATCCAAATAGCAGAGAAGTGTTGACGGTTAGGGTCTTGCCTTCAAGACCCTAACTGAGCAGCAAGGGGTTAACTAGAACCTAGTTTAGTGTGAACTTACAAACAAAATAAGTTTACTGATAACAGAATAAGCATAATAGATACAGAATAAACCCAAAGACAACTCAACACTGCTTCCACCTGCTGTCCTGTTGACATATTTCACCATTTTAGGAACAATTGGTAGATGGCAAAAATCTACCAGGGAACTATGAAGCTGGTCTAGGAGTTTAAGCCATACCACTACATCTTTTTTCTCACTTGAGAATGACCAACCATGAACCCAAATTCCACAATTTTGAGTCATCATAAAGACATTTCATTCCACCATCATTATTTACCRTGACTCAACAAATATGCTGAACTGCTAAGAATAATGGCATCTATTTTCTTCCAATTTTTCTGAGAAAGAAGCAAGAAATGTACAATGCTTCTAAAGGACATGTGTCATATCAAAGTATATGGCACATCTGAAAACTCAGAAGGCAATTTCAAAGTGAGAGTTTTRGAAGACTTTAAAGTCTTTATTTTAGTATCTTCTATGCTACTCAGGTTCAAGTCATTTAATAAATTCAACAGCTTAAAGCTTAAACGATTGAAGTAAGGACACRTAGAAGGAGAAGACATATTAAAAGTAAAAGCCATAGTCAGATGTAACCACGTTAAAAAACAGAGAAATTGCAATGAGCCCTATGCTTAGGAGAGAGTATTGTGCAGTTAATGTAAGTAATGAACCTTTCATGTGAAATGATGTAGTGTCACAACTCATTTGCATCCCACTTAAAGTGTAATTAAGTTTCCCTGACAGCATGGCTTATGGCTGAAAGAACAGACCTGGCTGCTAAATTAATCCAGAATCCCTCTAGTTAAATAACACTCTGCAAAGAAAACTTCACACACTTTCATTTAAAGTTCCTAAACTTCCATTTAAAGTGGCATCATACAGAATTTYAGAGAACATTTTTCAAGACTACAGGATATACCCAATCACATGTCTGACCTGAAAATAGGYGTGCTGAATGCACAAGCAGCTCTGGCCTAAACCACAGTGCACAGTGCAGTAAAATGTCTAAATATGGTACCATTTTGGGGTTTTTTTTTTGACCTATGTATTGCAGAGACTTCATTACCAGGACAGGGTTCTCAAATGTAGAGAGAAATCAAAAGACACAGTAAAAAGGCGTCACTAAACTACAGCAAAATAGATGGCCATCAGCTGGTTCATCACTTGCAATGACACCAATGTCTGACTTTTTGATAGAGTAACATCCAGTAATAATAAGCTTGATATTCAACAGGTTTTTTTTTTGTTTTAATTGAAAGAAGCCTGATTGTTAATCACTCTTTTCAGCCACCTAAAAAAAATCATTCCCTAAAACTAAGTTAATGAAAACAAGATAGCAATGAGGAATGAGAGGCTTGTGGTCTGAAGAGTCTCAGTGAGAGTACTAAATGGAGGATTACTATTSCTAAACCATGACAGGAAGTAATATTTTATGGTTTATTTATCAGTTTATTCTTTACTGATTTTCATCTTAAAGGTTCTATTTAGAGTAAAGAAAGTTGAAACACTCCAGAGTACACAAATCCTGTAAAATACACATGCATCTACAAAAAGTTAAACCAGGAATGAAGTTAAGCACTATGAATCAGCCCTGGACCTTTGAAGTCAATTTTCACACTGAAGGAACACAGCTAAATATACATTCTCTGGCAGTTTTTTGCATGTAGCTGTTGCATTTCCTCCAAAACATTTATTCCTGTTGTTATTGTAGTTGTATAAAAATAATCAACTTACTAAGAATGTTCTGTATTCTCATTAGAGGAAAGGTCCTATTGCAGATGACATTCCATTCTGAATTTAATCCAAAACACCTTCAAGTCAAAAGAAAAAAAAATATTGTTGGCCTTAAAGCCAAATCTTGCTTTATTGACAAAAAGAAACTGTTCCTACTCATAAATTAGGCCCCTGACTCAGTTCAATCTTTTCTTGAAACATTGGATAAAATGATTATATATTCTTCCACTCAAATAATGTAGGATTCATTCTTCTTAGTTGACAAAGGCGTTCAACAAACAAATGCAAATAGAATCACAGAATGGTTTTGKTTGGGAGGGATCTTAAAGATATCTYATTTCAACATCCCTGTCACAGACAGGGACACCTTCCACTATCCCAGSTTGTTCATAGCCCAATCCCAYRTGGCCTTGAACACTTCCAGAGCTGGGACATCCAGAACTTCTCTRGACAACCTGTGCCTCATCACCTCTTGATGAAGAATTTCTTCSTTCCATCTAATCTAAATCTGTCCTKTTAAGTGTGCAGTTAACTGAAAGTCTGAGATACTGAAAAAAGCATGWTTGTATTCTGCACAATGTGGTACAGTGAGGAGGGACTTTGTGACAATTAATAGGGAAAAATCAGCTTTGTATTTCAAAGAGCTTAACTGTAAACTTGAATATAAACAGCTACTCACAGAACAGTTTTCTGATTTACTGGATAACCTGAGCCAATTTACAAGGGTTACAGAGGTGTCCTGTTAGCACTTGAAGGGCATCATTTCACTGTGCTTTACTTTAGCACAGCAAAACAAATTAAATTAAATTCACAGGTTTTACTAACCAGATGGAAAAAAAGATCACAGAGGGGAAGATGATAAAAGGAACAACAGTTGTCAATTAGAAAAACTCTCTGTAAATGAAAAGCTGAGAAAAACCTTACAAGATACTAGAGAAATTGATTTTACCATGGTAAAATCAATGGTTCTCACCTGGTTTCACATAATTAAAAAATCCACAATTACTAGAATATTAGATGGGATTTCTTACTAATCACAAGCTTGCAGATGATGCACAGCAAATGTCRGAATTCAGCCTAAATTTGACTCTGACTAGATGCTTGGAGACTTTAAATCCAATCAATATGCAAATCATTGTAGCAAGGTAATTCTAACAGAACTTTCTGGGAACAGAGCTGATTTAACAAAGCTGGAATGGACATTTAAAATTACAAATCTCATCATCTACCACAAGTTCCCTCCTGTCCCCATTAAAAATTTGGTGTGACTTWTCTGATTTCAGTTTTCAAATTCACTTGCACTCAAGAGTGCCATATTCCAAAGGGCTGTGCTGTATACAGGGCTGCTCACTGCAACTTAGGGCCTGACACACCTCATCCCAGGTATTGACATTCCACACTGGGTAACAGGTGGCATCATTTGTTTTCTCAAAATTAGAGCTCTTCCAGTGTGCAGTGGCTTTTAACACCCAGCCTTTCAGATCCACACATCACTTGAGACTCTGCCAGCCTTTCACCACAAGATGTGAAAATACCCTCCAATACCAGTGCTAATGCAGGTTAAGCAAATGGGAAATGCTTCAGATTATTTTCTGCTTCAAGAAACCTTCTAAGATGTCAAATAAGCACACAGACCCTACTGAAAGGTGACAATATGCATGCAAGCTAAGGAAGTTAATCTTTTTTTTAAAAAAAAATATTCAACATACTCCTGTTGTCTCCATTTGTATAAAGGCAGCAATGGATACCCAGCAAAATCAGAGTCTGACAGCAGTCACAAACTCTTCTAACAAGACCCAAGATTCTTTGGTGACTTCTAATGCAGTGGGGAAGGGCTCAGGGAACATGGAACACAAATCCAGTGGAAACTAGGCTTCACAAAACAGCTTTTAATTAGGATGTTCTAATTAGATGCTGAAAAGACACACAATCATCCACAATTAATTCTACTCTTGATATGGCTATGGGAACTCACAACGAAGTCAGAAAAGATAGAGGCAGTTTAACACTTTAACTTTCAAACCTTAATCTTCCAAGAGGCAATGGAAAAACATACCTTACTTTATACTGGTTCACTTAAATGTCTCCTTGCTGTGTGGCCTACTGAAAACCAAAAAACTCATCTGGTGTAATACCTGCAATTTATTTTAAATAATCCTGTCCTCATGATTATAATTAGATTCATTACATCTGCTAAAATACTAGGCAATTAGTAGTCCTAATAAACTAGCCATTAACTTGCACATATAAAAGATTCTAATAGCAGTATATTTAATAGTTTAAAGGAATAATCTCATTTGTCAATTAGCACTATCATTTTTTAATTAAATGATCTTTCCCTGAGTGGAGGAAAAAAAACCCCACAGATGTTTCATTCAGTTTATATGGAACAGAGAATTCTTCTGACTAAAACACAATTTGTAAGGCCTGTATTGGCTAAACCAATATTTTGAGGTGTAAATGTTGATACACAAGCTAAAGCTAGAAAGAAGTTGCGCAGACCTTTGGACAAAATTCTTCTCTCAGGAACTTTTTGTGGTCTTGCTAA
>NW_026623424.1:382618-418927 GCF_030028575.1 Malurus melanocephalus
AGAGAGAGGTGTTAATAACCAGATTGCATTACAGTGGACACAGTCAGTCAGTGCTCGTGATAGAATCTGTGCAATAGTCCTAATTCTAACAGACAAATGACACATAAGCAAAGCCATCAGGATTTTAAGCACTTCAGGCATTGTASACTCAGGAGGATGAAAGTAAAGACTTGGCACTGTGAAGCTAACACATGCAGAATGTGATTAGTCTTTCCTGTATCATTTACTAAACATGCTAATTAATCTGAAGGGCCTCACACAAGCATCAAAGACACAGACTAACTGATATGGAAAGCAGTCCATTTACTCCTCTATTATAACTAAACAGGTGCAGAAATAAAAAGAAAAAAAAATCCACTTCTCATTAGCTCAGACACTCTTTTCCAATCCTGAATGCTAAATCTCAGTAAGTCTTGACACTTGAGAGACGCAGTATGTGGAAATGGACTCATGTCTGAAGGAAATTACAGTATAAAAAAAAAATTCCCCTGGTCTACAACGACTCGTTTTGTGACTTCAAAAATTCCACAGTGAGCTCAAAAAGGCRTTTCAAGCCAAAAACACTGGCAGGATMAAGATGTCTCCTTTTAGGCAGCAGCCTGCACTTAGACTTCCAAAATCATCTTTCATGCCAAAGACTTTGCTGATGACCATCTCATCAATAATAGCTGAATAGATAAAATAYAGTCCCCACGTCCAACTCAAAGAACAGTATACAATAATCTGAAAGAGCTTGATGTATGAGAACCCTTAAAGGRAGGTTTAACTCTCTTCCTGTGCACACAGTTTGTATCAACAATTTAAAAATACAAATAAGACAGTCAGATCTATTTAACWATGTAAGAAAACATGACTGACAGTAGATTGAACAGTGATTTGTGATATACAGGCTGGTAGCACTTTACCTATGTCTTCAGGACAAAAGAGGCTGCAGAGGTGATTGAAGGGATCCATCCAAGAATATAAAGGAGYATAGAAAGTTATTGTTGCACCAACTACACAAGGGTTCAGAAGTGACCAAGTACTCTGCAGCCTTAGACAGTCTACATTTAGTTTATATGATACTATTTATATGATCCTACACTCCTTTGAACAACATATACCATGTGACCTTCACTGAAAGGGTTATCAGACAGGAACCAGAACTGTCTGCCCARTTCAAGAAAATGGAAAAGGCTGTCCAGGCAAGTGGTGGAATCACCACCATTCCTAGAAGTGTTCAAAAAATGTGTGAATGTGGCACTTCGGRCCATAGTTTGGTGGTGAACATGGTAGTGTTAGGTTAACAGCTGGACTCARTCTTAGAGGTTTAACAATTCTGTGATTTATGCTATACTCCTACTTCACATGAGCATGAAGAGAATGAATCTGTTACCAATAAGACTTCTGGAGATTTTCCACCCCCTCTTTATTTCATGGGTTGCATTTGACCCAAAACAACAAAGTCTAAGCTTCCCAATTTCCTGAAATCTGGCAGCTTTCTTCTTCCACTTCTCATTACCTTTGCTCAGCAAGAGATTTTTGAGAACATCAGCAAGGAGCTCTGCTTTGCCCCCGGCTATTAACACACAGTTCTTGTAAGTAATGTAAAAGCACTGCAGGGAATTACAAAACAATTCCTTCAGYTGTGTTTCCAGCTACAAGAACAGCTGCAGTGTTTCAGGCAACAATCCATCCAGCACAGTGACTTTTTTTACATAGGTAGATGCCKAAAAATGAGTAAGAAAGAGAGTAAATGCTTATCCTATTACACTCACAGGCTCCAATTATTTTATGCTGAGAGGATTCCTTTAATCTGATATACTTTAAACCCATCATGTCGTCTTTGTTCCACATACCTTTCTCAGTCTCCCACTGAGTCCACAGAAACTTCTCAAGTACACAGTGACAACAGTGTTAAGGGAAACACCAACTTGCTCTGCTCTGAGCATGGCTGAACACAGCCCCAGCCTTAGCAGCAGGTGCTCACAATAAAAGGGCATTTCCCATCACGTAACCTGTCACTGCAAGGCAGAAAAGAACACTTCCCACTGAAACAGCCAAACCCTGGCAACTCTACCTGCCAGGGGTGGATTCCCACTCCCAGCAGAATCTTCAGACAATCCACMTCTCAAGCTGCAAAGAGCTCTTCTGTAGTTGTTCTTCCTGACAAGCTGTGTCACAGAAATCACAAAAGGCTCCTGTCAATACAGACCTCTCACCAAGTCTCAGGGATTCATTTTAGAAGTTGTAAGAATTTAAGGAGGTAAGGATTTAAGGAGTTGTAAGAATTTAAGACCACAGTTTTGTCTTCTGACATCATGAGCTACCCCTCCTCTGAAACCACAAAATACTTTGCTGAAATTAAAAAGGTTTAAAGCAGATGCTTGGTGTAAGAGATTACAGCACACCCTGTTAACATTTTGGAAAGTAATACACAATTTTAAAACAAGAACCAATTATTTAAAGTGCCAGATACAATTAAATATAAATGCCATGGCTTGTATAAGCTATAAAGCACTGAGAAAGTACCACTTTCCAAACTGTTCAATTTGCTGAAGGAAGCAAACTCAGCAGTAAGAAGTGAACCAATTACATTGCCTAGAATTAGAGATGAATAATTTTATGACAGCTACTATTGGCACTGAGATATAAACTTCAYTGCCTGCAGAGACTGAGTTCAAGAGAACCAACTCATGAAATGAAAGACAAGATTAAATTGGCAACAAGTGTGCTTTAAAGGGGAATTTCTGTATTTTAAAAAGGTAAGTTCTGAAAACTCTTCTTTTCCCCCACACAAGAATTTTTTGCACATTCCAAGAAAGTCATTGGACTAATCTAGCTAGGTTGGTTTTGAAACAGCGGAGAGGGCATGGTAATGTAATTTTACTTCACTACTACTTTAACACYATTTAGTCAGTTCTGGCCTATCATGTGCAAAAATATATTTGTATTTGCAAATACACTACAAAACTGGCAGAGAGTATTTACACACAGACCTTATGATAGTCCACAGCATAGTTTCTGAAAATTAAGCAGGAACACATTATGGTATGTTCACAGCCAGTGCAGGTACAAAGCAGTGCCTCCAGATCCACAGACCCCCTGCAGCCAAGGCTTTTACTTGTTTAAAAACAGAATAAAGAAATCAAGAAGCATCAAGCTTGGATAGAACTGAATCCTCCTGCTAATACTAATTTTGACAGACAGACAAGTAGATGGRAAAAGGCATAACTGCAATACAGTTTATGCTAAGTGCTGCTTTGATCTYACTGAGGCTGTTTGTATGAGCACGTGCACAGCTGTTTATTCAACCTGTGCAAATAATCAGGCTTAAAGCACTTCCCTGYACTTCTGCTGAAGCACTGCTCAGAGGCACTGTAGCAAACTAAAGCACTCACCAAAAGCAAAAGGAAGGAATCACCAACAAAATAAATGCAGGTTAACTGCATCAAATTTCAGTAGCACTATTCTAAGTGTACCATAATTGAATGCAATGAATTCAACTTTAGAGATTGCTCTGGTAGAAAGAAAGAATACTTTCAAATTTTATGTGCAGCAAATTATGCACTGTGCCATTCACATTTYGAAAGGATTTTTACATGGTCAGAATTTAAAACACAACAAAACACTTTGTSCTGTGCCTTTCAGAGGCACAAAACAGCTCAGCCTAGAAAAAGGAACTGCAAACAACATAGTACTTATCACATCCAACTTAACATCATGGTGCCTCATGCATCTAATAACTAGAACACATAATACTTAGCTATACAGAGCAGTCAGTAYATTCCTGCATGAAATCAGAGCTTTCTAGATCTAATATCTGACCTGGCATATCAGAAAAACATGTTTAGAAGCATACAAAGACATGAGGAAAATTTTACTCCTGTTAACAGCTTTTACATAAAAAAGCCCCACACTGTGCAGGATCACTACACAAAATATTAGATGTTACCTGACAGCCTAAGTTGCTCCAGCTTTGTATTTAAGATGAAAATCACTTCTACCAGTAGCACACRTTACCATTCAAGTTCTCTTTAAAGACAAATATTTTGTTTAATTTTTGCATAGGAGAAAAATAATTTTCTGTCCCACCTGAGCCACAGTKTTCCCCTTGTTTCACTAAGCTTCACTGGAGACTTTTGGAACCCCGGAACCTCACTCTTAAGGGGTGAGCCATCCCTTACAAATCAGGCTGTATTGAAAAAAAATTAATTCCTTCCTAATCCTAAACAGYGTTTTTGCTCAGTTTGCAAGAGACTATCCAAGATATTTGCAAAAAAAATAAAATCCAAATCATTTGTATACCACAAATGTATACTATCTTTTGTACCACAGATTCACGACATTACAGATTCGTGACACCTCATGGAATTTATCTTCYGCTGATTTTGTCTCAAAAATTCTTTTTGAAAATAGCTCTGCAGGAAAGCAAACATTAGAACTGTAACTAGACAGCATGGCAGTGTTTTGTAGGATGAAGAATGCTCAACTAAATGAAAATAAGCCACCATCAGCTTGATTGAAATATCCTCTTTCTAAAATCAAGGATACAGCAAGAAAGAATGATCTGGTTAAGGATAACTAGGCTGGCAGCACCAAGGCACAGTTTAGACAACCTTCTTCTTCCACCTAGTGGCAAGAAGCAAAAAGAACAAGGTCTTTGGGAGTGCAAACAGAAGATTTGTTTTCAACTCTAAAAAGATTCACTGAACTATAAGCAGGATTGAGTCACGCACAATTCCGGGTTCTCATGTTTAAGATCACAATAAATATGCAGAAAAGAGTTTTTTTTTCATCCTGTTATCAAAAAAAAGGAGAAAGTTCAGGAAAGACAGAATATACAACTGGCCCCAAATACTCACAAAACACACTTAAAGCTCAGAAACACCCAAGTGAACCAACTGATGGCAGCATGGAGTAGCACAGGCCTTGAAWAAAGTCTATATGAGAAATTCCATTTTCAGGAGCACCCAGCATTGCATTTTGTACTGCAAAGACAATGATTTTACTTTCAATTACTTATTTAGGAAAAGGCATCTATTTTCCTCCAAGTTTATAACTTACACCCCAAGTCAGATCTAAAGCAGTCAGTTTGAAGTAGGAATAAACATGAGATGGATAAAAAAAATTTATTTACTGTCCTTTACATAAAAAGTATCATTCCCCATATGAAAACAACATTTGTGAGAAAAGCAGTACATTCATTTTGAATCCCTGCACACACTTTTTTGACAAACTGTTGAAAATAAAGTCTAAAAGTTTAGTGAAATGCTCTTCTGGTTTTGACTAAATTTTTCAAGGCAGCTTTGAAATGTCACTATCTAGACAATATTTTAACCAACATTTACGGGATTATTCCATATTTCAGACTGATGTTGCTCTTTAGAAAACTGTACATGGACTGATGGTAGAAAAGAAGCCAAACAAATGAATGTACAATACTTAAAATTTTCAACAGATGGCACTATTTTATAGCAAGGAACCTCTATTGTCTAATTGAAAAAGAGCAAAAGCAATTGGATGGCTGAGTGCATCAGAATGCCAAAATCTGCARCAGAAAAAGCCTGATTATCCCCAAATTTGAGAGTATAGTTCTATAAAACTGGAAGTACAAAGAGGGAATCTGAAGCCAAACAGAAACTCCAAACTAACATTCTATCTCAGATATTAACCACACTGAGATGCTCTTCACGAAGGCTGGGATATAAGATGGGATATTCCCATCTTCTTTGCTTCCCAAGGCAGAACTTCCAGCTAGAGCTGAAGTGAAAGGAAGCAAAGAAAATATGATCATCAGACTGTGATTATTACTGCAAACATGCAAGGATATAGTTAGGGGACTGCTTCCCACTTCCTAAATTAATTTATATAGGATTAAGTCAGCAGCCACAATCAAGCAGCAATTGCTATGCTAGACAAAAAAAAAAGGAACATGTCATTTGTAAATCTTGTGAGGGTTTACAGATTAGATGCTACCATCTGAAAACATTCACTATTGTTAAAATGACTCATGCCCATATGTAGAAAATATAGGCACATACACCTGGAGTATTTCCAGCTCTCAGTGGCACACAAAAAAATTCTCAAGACATCTGATCTGAATCCTCAAAGCAATAAGTCTTAAAAGAAACCAGCTTTCGTATGCACACAGCTATAACAAAAGATTTACTAAACATGATTTGTCCCAGAAACTTTACCTGAAATACATAAAACCTTTTGTAAATCTATCCTCTGCACCGAAACACCATTAGAAACTCCACACAGGGTTTTGCAAATTCCCCCTTTAGCATTTGGGATGGGAAAACTTCAGGGACAGGAACGTTCAGGAAAGGGCAGTGTTACACCTCTTGTAGGGCAAGTACTGAGCCTCCAAAATCCATCATAGTTACATTCCTCTCTGTTCCTGAAGGAGGCATTCTTCCTCCTGATTGTAATCAAAAAATTTAGGCACATAAGAATCTCATTCAGCAGCCAAGAAACAAACAAGCAGCAGTGAAAACATAGCAGAAATGCAGCAACTACTGGAAACTAAAAGATTTCAAGCCAGMTATTGGCCTTGTCAGACTTGAGAGCCCTCACAAAAACACAGCTGTAATTTTAGCACATTTTTTCTCCTTCACTGGTAGCAGCAAATTCATCTCCTGCACAGATGAAAAAACTCCATACCCAGATAAATTGAAACACGAACAATTCATACATTTAGAATCAACAGATCCACATCCTTAGCAGTTGATTTTAAGACTGATCAATGATTTG
This sequence comes from Malurus melanocephalus, assembly GCF_030028575.1. Classification (NCBI taxonomy): domain Eukaryota; kingdom Metazoa; phylum Chordata; class Aves; order Passeriformes; family Maluridae; genus Malurus; species Malurus melanocephalus. Next base: position 389,357 of record NW_026623424.1, read on the forward strand.
GCTGCCAAGGAAAGCCTTGCTTGTTTGGTATTTCAAACTCTGCTCAGAATGAGGAGGTTGTTTCCATACAGCTTCATCCARCTTCAATACTACAAAAATTTATGCCTCATTCCATTCATTTAGYGAGAGATTTCCATATATCTGATTCAGGCTGCTTCCAGTCTTCGCCCATCAGCTCTTTCAGGTTTAAGTCTCTGAAAAATTCCAGACGATGACTGCAAAGAGAWGAGAAATAAACAAAAAACAATCATAATCTCATAGCTTGTGCCTTAATAAAAGGCAGTATCCTCAGTATGTTTAATTCATCTTTATTTTCAAGTTTTCTTGGACACGAACATAACCATAATTCCCTGTGTTTCTTTTCCAAAACCTCAGTTTACAAATAAAAACCACTACTATGTATCAGATATTATCAACATTATCTACATCTGAAATGTATCTACATACATAAATCATTGAATAATATGAAATTATTTTATTAGGAAGTAAGAGTAAAAACAAACTAAGAGCAATGAGTAGCAAGGAACAGCCTCTTCACATAATTGCATCGGGTACCAACGTCTGAAAATAACAAGGGATTATTTTGAAAGGGGTACTTAAGAAAAAATTCCTTCTTGAAAACTATTCCAGGCATTCTCCAGTCTACCACAGAGAAAAAAAAAATTCTCACGAAACATCAATAATGTATTTTATTAGCAAAAGCTTTAAAATTTTTTAAATGAAGTTCAGAAGCCAAGTTTTTCTTAARTAAAGGTGATAAAGGGTAATTTATCTAAAATTTACCCTACTTGACCATCACTGTATGTTGTATGACCAGTCTGTATAAGAACTATAGTGTGTCCTTAGAGCTGGTGCATTAATATAAAACACCCAGAAGTAACACGCTTTATCAGATCATCTCAGCCTCAAGGCCAAAGAAAATAAACAGGCCCAAAGCATAATTTAAAYATCCAAATTCTCTGGGTTTTTTTCTATTGATATTGGCTATCCTTCAATGATACTTTTTCAGTTCAGTCTCTCTTTTCAATTTTTTCCACAGCATAGAACAACCTGTAGAGGTGAAAGCTTTTAGAACAGTAGGGGAGAAGCAAAAGASATTAACTGGAAATGTACCTGGTGAAACTATTACTAAATGGCACTTCAGGAGGTGCTGAAGTCAAGAAAGAAAGGTAAAACCTATCCAGGATTTAGATGAGGAAGGTGATAAAGCAGATACCAATGGCATTGAATGTGTGCTTTTCTATGCACCTAACATGGTAATCAAGCATTAATTACAGCTCTCTGCCACAGTGCTTTATACAAAGTACAGCACCAATACACCCAGAACTAAGTAGTATAATCAAAATACCACTATCAACCCAAAAACCAGATTAGCTTTTTAAGGTATTCCAACCACAGTGCAACCATATTACAGAAGAGGTCATTTCATGCTTACAAATCTGGTTTCTGTCCTTGCTGCAGTTCATGTCGAGGCACAGGATAAAGTGCTTCATATTTTCTCTCTTCTCCCGAGCCATGAATTGCAAATGCATTGAACTTGTCAGTGCATGGTGGGAAATAACTCCAAGGAAGAAGAGCTTTACCCTCCCATTTGGTTTTCATTCTGGTCACCTCAAACTCTAAAGGAAGTTTTTCCTGTTAAAAGAAAGGGGGAAAAAAAAAGATGTATTGGCCATAATCTGATCAGAAAATAAGTAAATAAAAGTCATTTTGAATGTACTTGACTACTTACTTTCCACACTTTTCTTCTGCCAGAAAGCAGCAGCAGTAAGTACTGCCCATGGCTGTCAAAGAATCAGAGCACAGTTTTCCTAAAATTATGTCAAGTTATTAGTGCTTTATACCTCCACAGATATGTACATTCCCCATATTGAAATAATTTCTGTGTCTAGTCTTCTCCATACATGTATCTCACAAGCATTAGAACTGGAAGTGCAAACTAGCATTTGTGACTTTTTCAGTGCTGTACTTACGGACAAAGCTCAACTTCTAAATACTGCTCAGTTCTGTCACTCAGAAAGAATGCTTCTACAACTGAAAAAAAAAAACAAACCAAAACAAAATACAAAAAAAAATCCACCAAGCTGTCAGTATTTTATAACAATTTTGTAATATCCTGAAATCTTCATATCCCATTAATACAATTCTATTTTCATGATTTTTGGCCTCTGCCATGTCAGAGTTTGACTCRCTACTGACATGTACACAGTAACTATAACCCAACTATTCAAAATGTTGTGCCCTAATTCTAACTCCAGGAGCTTTTTATTTTTAATTCCTATGACCACAAAGAGCTTTATAAAGTACTGCACTAACTATTAGCTTCATCAATTCCAGTTTTTAAAACAATCATCCTGATACCACAGGAAAATAAGGGAAAGAGGATCATAATTCACACCTCATAACTGAAACTGTTAAATCTCAGAAACAGTAAGAAAGCATTTAGCTCTTAAATGGTTTTTTCCTATAGATGGTTATTTTGGACTGAAGATTACTGTTGCAGGTATACCTGAAAGCCACATATTACAGCTGAGTCAGGTTTCAGGAATACAAATTTGAACTACAGTGGTGTTTCTCACATAAAATTACAATGACTGCAATGGTGTTACTCATGTAAAATTACAATGGTGCTTCTCACAGCAATGATGTAATTAGAATCACATGATGACTGCTGTCTTTATTTATTTTTACTTAATATTTATTAAAACAATATAAAAAAGGAGCTAATACTCTTTTAGTAGAGCTTGAATCAGAATAACTCAGTAACCAGGAAGCAAAGAACTGCTGGGAAAATTGAATTCTTACATTATTCAAAGCAATGGGTAAAAGTGGCAGTATGGACAGGAAAGGTGCAAAAAAAAAACAGCATTACCATGAGAATTTTCCCCATTCCATTTGGGTACGATTTTCAATTGCATTTCATGAGGTGTAATTTCTGTGTTTCAAACCTTTCTATTTCTCAAAGGAACTTCGGAAAAAGGATTAAAACACTTTGCTTCTCAAAGCATAAGTAGAATCTCTCTTTAGGATTTCACTTCTCCTTCYGTAAAGGCATTTAAATAGCTAAATGCCACAAAATTATTTTGATATTCTAATATGTCCAGCCTCTTGATAGTTCACAGGTTATATGAGTAACGCAAAAACTAAGTTTGAGTACATATACTATTGACAGGATCAGGAAGTCAGCTTTACTGGATCAGGAACTTCAGCATTACTGAAATCAACCTGAGCTCCAGTTTTGGGTATTTTTGAAAAAAAACAACTATCACAGAGTCTTAAAAAAGACTAAGCATATTAAATACAAAGGAACATCAGTGCCTACAGAAATCAGATATATTTGCAGAAGAGTTACACTTACCCTCGTAGTCCCACAGCCCACCAAAGGGTTTTCCTGGCTCTCCGGGTGGTTCAGGAGGGTCATTAAAGAAAGGAGCACGAACTTCCATCAGCAGCCCTGCCTTGTCCGGCCTCAGCCCRATCGTGACCGGCTCGTGGCTCACAGGCAAACCATCCCACGTGTGTTTAATACTAAATTCCATCTTCACAGACTACACCAATGAAAAAGAAAAGTTCTGTCAAAGAACATCTCAGATTCCGTCTCAGCATGAACAGCATTGTTTGCCCAGGAAAACAAAGAACCCCACTTTGGTATGAAGTCAACAACCAAATCATGGTTTTAGACATCAGAACTGAAATAGGTCAGCGYTGTAAAAAACTAATTAAACTGTTACATAAACGCTGCTTCTCATGTGTTTCTATGCCCGCAGGAYTACAAATGACTGAAATCTTAGCCTACAGCTTTTCAACCACACATCTAAATAAATACCTTTCAAAACCACYAGAAATACTTATCCACAGAACAGATAAACAAAACAGACTTAGAGAATTTGGTAACACCAGAAAAACATACTGATTGAAAAACCTTTGATGCTTGAGACACAAGGAACTAGCTAAAGCTTTCCTCACGGCAAACCAGCCCTTCCTTAAACACCTCCAAGGCCGGTGGCTCCACCACCTCCCTGGGCAGCCCGCTYCAAAGCCTAACCACCCTTTTAAACACAGAAATYCTTCCTAATATCCAACCTGAGCGTCCCCTGATGCGGTTTCAGGTGTGTCTTGTTGTGTCCTAATCTCCTGCAGCTGGTTCCCCTGAGAAGGGGCCGAGCCCCGCCCGGCCACAGCCTCCAACGGGCAGCAGCTCCCACAGCGCTCCGCACCGCTTTCTCCTTCCCTTCCCCGCGCTGCTAGTCCAGCCACACACTGATTTTTTATTTTTTTTTTTTTCTCCTGAAGGGAAGTTCAAACACATCAGCGCCTGTGCCTAATCCCGTAAAACCCTCCAAGAAAAGTTRACGGAGGGATTTCCTCCTGCCGCCCCCTCAGCGCCGCGCCATGTCTGCTCGCCACGTGACGGCGGGCCCGGCGCTGAGGGCGGGCGGCATCCACCGGCCCCGCCCCGGCTCTCGGCGGTTGTGGGGCTGYTCTGCGGGGCCTCGGCGGTGCCCGTGCCTCCGGTAGCACCGGGGCTGCCTCCTTCCCGAGGGCTGAGGGGAGGGAGCAGAGGGGCGGCTCTCCCCGCAGCCCCCGCCCCAGCGCACCGGCGGCTGAGGGGAGCGCGTCCCGCCCCGGCGCCTGCGAGCCGCCTCAGCCGCTCCTCCGGAACGGGGCTCGCCTTTGCTCTCCTCGCCAGCGGCCGGATAATCCGCTTATCCCCGGGGGTTCCTGGAGTTTTCYGAGGGCGTCTCTGAGAACGCGGCACAGCCAGGTGAGTGTTGGTGGTGAAGGTTTATGTTCCGTGGCAGCGAAGGTTTGTGTTCTCCGTCGCTTTCGCGGTGTTGGCTGCAGTGAGYAGCAGCGTGGATAGTAGTTTTAGTYAGCTAAACGCTAATAATGAAAAGCTGCTAATGAGGGGGATGGCCAAAAGCACATGCGTTTTTGTATGAATGYCTCTTTCGTTATGAAACCACGGCGTTTCCTAGGCTTTGCTTACCCTTGGAAACTCTCTTGCCAGTTGCTCGTGAAATTTTCTTTACAGGCTAAAACCAATATTTTTAATTATGTGTTATTTGACACAATTATGGTTTTAATCCGACTTACTCAGAGTACAACTCAGTTATTTACCAACAAAATAGAAAACTGCCGAAGAAAATTGCTCCTGCAAAGTTTATATTGCTGTAAGCAGGAGATGGAGTGGATGCGTTGTCCCAAGGATTGTCACTGTCCCCAGTTAGTGCTGCAGGAAAACYTGGCAGCACAGCAGCCACACACACCAGGGCACGGTGCATGCCGTGTTAGCAGTTGTACTTCGGTGAAATCTCCAAATTTTGGTGATTAACAAGTTTCGTGTGATGGCTTTGGGTGGCCAAAGGTGAAAGACCAGCTTTTGACTCCAAGGATTTCAGTAACAGAAAAACTTACGTCTGAGAGAATAGGATCATTCTGGCAGGGGGATTTATTATGCTGAGATATGAACAAATTATGTTGTTTTGTTTTTTTTCTTTTCAAATATTGGAATATTGCGTTTTTATATGTATTTATTTTGGCCGTAGCTTGTTTTTAAAATCTTTAGACTTCATCCTTTGGCTGGTAAGGGCAGTAACTTTCCCCATCCTGTTCCCTGGCATTCCTTTGCTGTTACCTCCTTTCTGTCCCCACTGTSTTTTTCCTATATGCTGCTTTAAAAGTTTAGAACTAGACAAAGAACCGTGGAATGTATATAAAAAATTAGTCAAGGAGTTGTTTAAATCAGAATATAGCCATTGCCTTCCCAACGTCCTTTTTTTTTCTTCTTTACCCATTTACAAAAGTGTTACTCAGATCCTTGCAAAACAGAACAAAAATATTTCTTAAAGAAAACAGAATATGAAAGGAATGGAATTCATTATAATCACTATTATAATTCTCGTAGGCCTTTTCAAGTCCTAGGTTCTTTTAAACAGTTGTGCTAAACAGAAGAGTTTTAGAAGCTTTTTTTTTTTGCCCTCAAAGCGCTATATTGTTAAACATATTTCTGACTGCCAGTGACATTTATGTAACTGAGGACCTGTGTTGTAGCCGTGATTCTCAAACTTGGTGTTTTTCAGATAAGAGGCTAAAAATGGCCCTTGGACATGATGAAACCGATGCGATTCTGAGAGTCACTGCTGAGCAGGTTTGTGAACTCAGGGATGGAAGTAGTAGGAACTTTTTTTACGAGGTTTTGTGATAAAYAGCTTTGCAAATATAGAACACAGACCGTTTCAGTGTTGTCTGGCCCTGTTTTCAGTCCGTCATAGAAGACAACAGCAGAACAAAACTGCCCTAACGGTGAATAGTGGCATTTTTGCTACGTTTTTAAACATTTTATCCCTGAAAGAGCACTTGGTTTGTAATTCAGTATGACTTTTCACTTTTGTAGACTTTCCTTTCCTAAGGGACTGGTCTCATGTTGAGGTAATTTTTTGTGCTGGGTACCGTAAGCCTGTCTGGAAGCTTGTGCAGAAGTAGGGCTTCAGCACTTTGCTGATGCTGAGATGCATGGAAATGAACCAAGCACTTACACAAACCTATGATTGTTCTTTTAAGATCAAGATTATTTTCCCTCAGATGTAATAATGCTTTAGATCAGAGCATCTCCAGGAAAAAAATCATTTTTTCGTGTTGGGCCAGCACTTGAGGGTTTTTGAGCATAAGCCTGAAAGGCATTCTGTAGCAAGTTCTGTACAGATCACAGTACAATTTTGGGTTTCATATAAATGTTTAAAACTACACACAGTTACGTGCAAGTGCTAATAAGCAAATTATTCCATTACAGGAACACACCCCTGCTGGTAAGGCCCCATCAGGATCCAGRATGATGGACCAAAGGTAACTGATTCCAAAGGATAAGTGGGAATACTACAGTGTATTTGAAGGAAATTGTCATGTGCTCATAGAAGTGTAAATATACAGGTTTTATGTATACGTGTAGAGGTGTTGCTGTAAAGGTTGTTTTTAGGTGGTATTGTGTTTATTCTGTAAATTGAATTACTGATTTTGCCTCCACAATCTGTAAAATAAAATGTGAGAGATGAATGAAGGAATTCTCTAGTCTAAAATTTAAGATAATAAACAAAAGTCCTGGTAAGATTGGACTGATYTAGGTAGCACAGGTGACTGCTGTCTCTTGAGATCAGGTGGATATTTTTAAAAATGTACATTTGACAATTTTAAACTAACAGTTGCCTGTCAGGAAATGGTWTCACGATCACTGTAATTTCCTCTTAYAAAAATAACCTAGCTTTTCTTGTTRGCTTTTAATATAGAATTTTCAGAGAATTTATATCAATTCTTAAAATATTAGGAAAGAAAAATATAGAAATACAGTGTTTTACATTTTCTTATAGGCCACTTCACTACTGTATGTGAAAGTGGCAATGAAGTCTAGTCTTTTAATATTTGGGATTCTGTGTGAGTCTATGAAGTATCAATATTGTATTCATGATCATTTATAATATCCTATTATATGTTCTATTTCTGTTATGCAGGACTTCTGCTGTTAATGATCATTATTGGAAAGTAGTAATTAAATTTGTTCATTTGCTTCTGGAAATGTTGAGCTTGGAACTGAAGCAAAGTGACTGTTTTGTTCTAATCTCTAGATTAGGAATTCTTTAAAACTAGTTACTTACCAGAGCATTTCAGCATTTACAAAACTCATTCTAAGCATGTTTTTCACGTTTTCAGAGTGTCAACTCTAATCACAGAGTATGAGAAACATGTGGAGGAAATGAAAGACCAGCTGCAGTTTTATCAGGTAGGGACATTCCTGGCATTTCAGACTGTATCTTGTCAGTGGTCTGAATATGTAGGCCACTGGTTTTTGTGTGGCTTCACAAAGCTGCTGGACTGCAGGCTGCCTCAATGGGATGAACAGAGAACTTTCTGTGGAAAGGTTGGGAGATTGTCCCAATTGCAACAGTGTAACCATGGGGGTCAAGCTGGATGGGAGCTGTCCTCTCCACCACCCTAAATGAAACTTTTTCATGCTCCATAATATGACTGAAAACTGAAGTGGTGTTAAAACCTGTGGCATAGAGAAAGCAGTTTTTACTTGTGATCTGCATACAGAAGTTAGACATTGGTTTTGGTTTGATGCACTTATTTTTGAGCTATCCATCATAACGATTTTGCAAATTGCCTTCCAGCTTGATGAGTTTAGAAGGCAACGGAAGTACTGTGGCTTTCTTGCATTAGTAAACAAAGCTGCCAGTTTGATTCAGAAAATTGGAGTTTCTCCTCTGTTAATTCCTAAACTTTTCTCAAATGCTTGGAGGATAAAAGATGAGTTATGYACTCTGCCCCTAAAAGAACTTGAGTTAATTAAAAATCAATCTGTAAGAGCCATAAAAATTTCAAAAGGTTAAGTTTAATGCCCGTAATAATTTCTGAATGCTGAGGTGTAACAGGACTTGGCAGCTGTTAAATTTAAGTGGCATCCTGTGACTTGCCTTAAAAAAGCAATTGACTTTCATTTATTGCATTATGCTGAATTAAACGTTCCATCTTTTACAGTGTCAGTCAGAAATAGAGAATGAAAGTATTAGCAGAGTTTGTGTGATTTAAATGAGTGCTTACTCTTGCATTTGTCTCAGGCACAAATGAGTGAGATGAAGCTAAAATTGGAAGAAGTCATWAAGGAAAATGAAAGGTAAATAATTGCACTGCCCTGCTGTGTTACTACTATTGTTTCTCATGTTTTCTAAACATTAAAAAGTTTTTTTTCTAGGACCTTGAAATCTTTGAAATCTTCAACTACTAAGTAAATCCAGGATCTTAACATTAAAAGTTTTTAAATGATTAATACAGATTACATCACCAGGTATAGGAGATTTTACCATGTCACTAAAAGGACTAGGTGTCGAACTATTCTGAACTGTCCACTGTGTTTATAGAACATAATTTAATAAATTTATATTTGACTTAGAAGGAATTARTATGTACAGGTGGGAGGTACAGTATATTTCAGTTATTAAAAATCCCTTTTAAAGAAATACTTTGCTGAACTTAGTTCTTTGAATTTCAGGCTGCATGCAGAGTTAAAAGAGCCTCTTGAGAAGCAACTGGAGGCTCTTCCTTTCATGCATCTGGAAACTGATATTCCTGCAGATGACAGCATAGTGAGAACACTCCAAGAGCAACTACGGCTGGCAAAGCAAGTGTGTGAGATTAAGCATTTATATTGTTTTATTTCTCTTGTTGTGCCTTGGCACTATAAGGGAAGCTGTTTTATTTCTTGATTCAGAAATKATTTGTTCAGAGTTCATTGAGACTGTTTTGAGGCCTTCTTGAACTTAAAGACCCAAAGAAACTTCTTTCCTTGATACATATAATAATTTTTTTAATACTAATTTTTGGTAGTAATTTTACTGAGTTGACTTGATCCTTATGTTGAATTCACAATCAGCAACTTAATGAAATATTTCATTCAAGGCTTTTGTAGTAGCTTGTAGTTTTAATCAAAACTATTATAATGTGATATGAGGAGGGAAGTATRTGTGGGATACAGCAAATAATACCTAAATAAAAAAAAACCAAGCAAATTTTATCCAGCTTATTACAATATATCAGTCTTGTTCTGTATGATTAAGTTAATTTGWCAGCTGAATYTTGATATTTAAATATCAAAATAAATACCTGTAAATAAATAATAAATATCTGTACTGTAGGCCTACCTTAAAGACCTGTAAAAGTTTGAGCTCTTCAAGAAAAAAAAGGCAGAAAACTGGAAGTGGAATTTGAACTTCCAAGCATCCATTTTTCTGCACTTGAATTTAAATTTAAAAAAAAAAAGTGCAGAGAAAAGTATAGGTAATGGCATTTCTTCAGAACAGAATTTAAGACCTGTCTTTTTAGAGAAGGATAGATGAAGATAAATGTGTTCTAACAGAWTATTGTTCTGTACCTTAGGAAAAAGACCAAGCAGTGGAGCTCTGGCAGACGTTGTTRCAGGAGCACGATCGCCTTCAGCAGCAGTACCAGGAGCGCCTGACTGAATCACAGATTCAYGTGGCTGAGAAGAAAAGGCAGAATGTAATTTTTACTTATTTTTGTTATTTTTTTATATATATAAATATATATATACACACATGCACAAAATAAGCATCTGCATATAAATAATCCTGTGTTTTGAATTGTACGGTTCAAAATCTTTGGCACAGAAAAACATCTGAAAAAGTTACTTAAGATTTCTGAGTTCTGAGGTGAAAGTCTTTCATGTGTTCTCCTGTGTTGAAGAAAAATAGTCTCCATTTCCTGCTGTTATTCAGTAAAGAAGCATAAGTAAAAGATTAAAAATCAAGTTCTCTAGTATTTGTCTAATGCTGGCTTGTGTTTAGCAGCTGTTTCTCTTCTGCTGTGTCTGGGGAATGCCTTTCAGGAAATCTCAGAAAAGCTGTTCTGCTCTGATGAGCTGTGTAAAGATGCTCAGTGTTTGAAGAACTAATAGAAACTTGATGCTTGAATGTACCTTGTTGACTGCATTTTCAGGCCTGTAAAGAGAACCTACAAATTCTTTTAATATTTCCTCTCTATTTTTAAATACATTTCACCTATGGGCATGGTTACAGTTCACCTCAAATATTTTTTTACTGATTTTGGGATTTTTGTGGTGTTAAGTTCACCTTGGCAATGTGATCTTCCCTGAGAAACCAGGTAAGTGTCTGTGCAGCTGTTGTACTCTGTCAAGTTTAATGATTATTGCAAAGAAAATTATCTTCTCTTTGTGTAGTTCCAGCTCTCTGCTCCTGCTTCTTCTATTAGRTTGTTTCTTGTGTTGTATTGTCAGGTACTAATAATATGCACAGCAGAGTGCAGAGAGTCATTGGTGGCTGTTGGAGGGTTTAGGGCTGCCAGATTCCATTTTTCATTAGTAACTACATTTTTGGTGGGTTTTAATGCCATTGTGACAAGAAGGAGGTCAAACAGCTCTTTATTTATAGGTACTACTGGTTTCCTAGAGAAAACAGCTCTGCAGTTAAATAAACTTTTGATTTTAGGTTTAGTTTTAATGAAGGAGCAGCAAATACCTGTCAAGAGGTAAACAGAAGGAGGTAAGATCAAGGAGAATGAGAACTGACAGAAAGCAATCTAACTGAAATCTATAAAGACACATGGAATTTCCTGCTGCATGTGTAATTTTTTCGAAAACGTTTTCAGTGCACTATGAAGCTTTCTAATTATGCACTCTTTATGATTGTAATAAGAAACTCTGAATTTTCTTCTTAGGATCAACTGACTAGCATTCATCAGTTGAATCGGCAGCTGCACATAGCCAAGGAGCAAATAGAGTTGGTGAGTAAAACCTTCTGAACAGTGAGCTAGTAATTGATTTATTTTCCTACTAACTCCTCTGGCAACCAGAAAGTAGTGATGGCTTTATTCCTGAACTCCAAACACCAGGCCAAGGTAGTTGAAAGGTCTGCTTTTAGTTTTATGTGGGCCCTTTCTTCTGCAATTTGGTGGTAAGTGTACACTCAAAATAGTAATATTTAAGATAAAGATAATCCATTTGTTTGCATCCGAAAAACATTTGGCACCATCTGTTACCAAAGGCATAAAGATGTAATGGGATAAAGCATCAAGCCCTTGTTTGAACTAACAAACTGAAAATTAGGAAGTGAAGAGACATGTTAATTAGTAATGTGTTTTATTTTGGTAAAACAGCTGTGTTTCCTAGATGTGCTCAGGTTGGAATTGTTCACCATATTTATGCACATTCTGSAAATGAGATTCAGTATTGAGGCAACAGCGTTCACTGCTGATATTAAAATATGTAGGGTAGTAAAAACTGAAGTAATTTTGAAATTTGCAGGAAGATCTCMTTGATTATCTGAGTTCATTTTATCTGACATTTCAGTGATATTTATAAAACCAAAATAATAAATGTGGGTAAGATRGGGTTTTTACTTTGGTTATTCTGTGGTGGTCTTGAAATTAACTGTTACCACTCAGAATAGGCATTTTAGAAGTAGGAAGTGCTTGAAMACAATTCTTAGCAACAGTCAAAAAAGCAATAAGAACATAGCAATTAATAGAAGAGAGGGGGGAAAAGGAGAATATTGTGCATTTTGAATGCTGCCTGCCACTGTGGTCATCTTTAATATCTCAGTGTAAGGCATATGCAAACTTYAGAAAAAGCTAGTTTTATAAAATATTAAATGGCTCTTATATGGGAAGATGATTGAAGGAGAATTACAYGTCCATTGCTTGCCTGGGGAARAAGGARGGATGAACAGTTGCTCATTATTCCYTGTCCCTAAAACACAGGAGTTCTTTGCAGCAGTGTGTGGTCTGCTGTGGTACTCAGTGTCACAAGGGATTACAGGCACCTAAAATAGATGAATGAGAGTGTAAATGACAGKTCTGAGCTGCTACAGTTTTTGTCTCATTAAGTTCTTACATTACCAGAGTATGGGGAAAGAAGGTGAGGAACAGCSCTCTGCTTTCACCTTTCTAAAACACTCTCCATAAACCCTACCACTTGAAGACCAGCTACACTGTGAAATAGACCTTACTGGCTCTTTTCATGATATTATATTCTGTCGAAATATCCTATAACATTTTCAATACTATTATGAACTTGTTACAAATATCTCTTCATTCCACAGACCAATCAGCAGTTTCTGCAAACTGTGACAGAGCAGAATGTGGAACTAGAAGAGCTACGAAAAAAACTGAGGTATAAACCAGCCAGTTTTGAAAAAATGTTTTATATCTTTTCTATAGTTTTTCCTAACCTGCTGCTGTATCATGGGCCTTTTTCATTCAATAGTGGATTTATGGACTGAGTGAAAAAATAAATTCAGTCATTATCCCTCTTGAATTACAGGCAGTGATTATGCTCACTTTCCTCTCAGGTCAGCCTAAACTCCTTGAACCCCTAAAAACAGTGTTGCTTTTGATTCCCAAAGTTAATAGAAGCACCTCTAGGTAGCCATAAGGTAAGTGCTGCAGTGGTTCTCCAAGAAGTCTGGAATATTTTCACCAATTTCTTCTATAACATGAAGCTGTAGTCTGCGTGGATTATAGAGCAAACAGTGCAGACATTTCTAATCTTTTGAGGTGTTTTTAATAGTTTTACATGATTTATGGCAATAGAGTACTAAGTTAGGAATGCAAAAGCAGATTTAAAGAAAAAACCAAACAACATGTGTGTTAGAGAATTTAGGTTTAAATTAGGTTTGTATGGCCTGGATAAAACACACAAACTAAGAAACTTGGCATTTTTAAGGCATGGATCTGCATTTCAGAATCTTAAACCTCCTAAACAGAGGTAACTTGTCAAGAGTAGGCTAAAGATATACTGTACATTATAAAATAAATGCATCTTTAGAATCAATTTGTGGTCTGTAAAATGCATACCTCTGAATTCAATCTGAATCTGGTTGTTAAAATGCATTTCTAATACTTAAGGTGTTCTGATTTTTATGACCTTTTTATGTTTTTCTTTTTTTTTCCCCTTCTTATGCTGCCTTTTGAATTTTTCCTTTGTTTTACAACACTTCTAAAATGTTTGGCAGGAAGCAGTTTAGTGTCCTCCTGGATTTAACAGTACCTCTTGTAGGAGAAAAATGCAATGGTACAGATGGAGTAAGGTCAAAGTTTTTGATCTGCAGTGAAGACTGCATGTTTAGGAATAATGTTTTTATTGTAGTTTTTGCATGTTAAAGAAATGGAACCAAATAAACTTTTCCAGTTAATTGGGTTGAAATAAATTATTTGTTGTAAAACTGATTGGATTAAGTATATTTTGCTTAAGATTTTCATGTAGGTACAGCATGCTTGACTTATGCCCTTAATTCAAAATCAGTATTTCTGTAAGAAATATTTCCTTGAAGTTGATTTGTAGAGGAAGTTAAATTTTTTTATAGCTTCTTTCATGCCTATCGGTGCTCCAGTTTGCATGAGCTAATCTGATACATGTTTGCTCTCTTTTAACTTTTCCATACAGTCAGTCATTGGTTTTTAAATTTAGCCTGATATGCAGCCTCAATAATTGGGTTGCACCCCAGGTGAAGGCTCTCTGTTTCTTTCTGTTCCCACGTCAGAGGAGCAGGAGGGTTGCTTATTTCAACAGACTTTCCTACTGAGGATGAAGAGCCACTAGTCATTAACATGATTCACTAACTAGTCCTTGGTTTTTTTCCCTCTTCCTCAAAATCTATTCAGATTACAAAGCACATTAGCTAAATTCTTTAGAAGCATACAATGATTTTAAAATTCCTAGTTCTATTGCTTTAAAAAGTAAAATCTAATTCTGCTAAAGACTTCCCTATTAAGTATCCGTGACTAATTAAATTATAGAATCACATAAAGTTTTTGATTGCCTAGTCCTCCTCCTTTGATCAATGCATACAGCTTGCTCATAATCTGTCTTTAAGAAGTCATTTCCACAGGAGTTTGGAATTTAGTATTCCTCTCTYTCTGTGCCACACAGTGAGAAGGAGAAGGGGGAAACCTCTCCTGCCTTGTAAGAACAGTATTGTGAAATTTGTTTGCTCTTCACAGCTATTTCAACAAGGTTGTAATAAATTTGGAGCTTTCTTTTCTCCTCTATAATAATTGTATTCTTTATATACAGGCAAGCCAAAATAGATCGGCAGGCAGCAAATGCTAAACTTGAAGAAATGATGAAATTGAAAGAGAGACTTCAGAGCCAAGTGGAGAGAAAGGTATTCTAGAGAAAATGATAATTTCTGTTGCAATTGAATGGATGTCATTTTCTGAATGCTGATGTTAAATTAATGCAAGTTGTTACCTAGCTTGTTTTATGGGAGTGTATCTTTATTTTGTTCTGGGAAGCTCAGATCATGTCTGGATAATTCTTTTACTCTTTCCAGGAAGAAGACAGGATATCTGCTCAGGAGAGAGAAACAGCATCTGACAAACGCTTGCAGCAAATGCAGTCCAGTATAAAACAATTAGAGATAAGGTAAAGAGAGCTTATTGAGTGCTACCAACAAACAGGATACGTGCAAAAATTATTCCTTGGTTCTACAAAAACAGGGTGGTTKTCTGTCTTTGTATGCTTTATGACAAACATGTTAAGAAGTAACAAAGAGATTTTTTTGATGATCCCTCTGAGGCTCTCTTGTCCTTTCTCATGCCTGCCAATACTGACAATCATAGTTAACAATAAGAATTCCTGAGCTGTTGTAAAATTACCAGTGGTTTTCTTCCTCTGCTACTACATCTGCAACCTCATTGCCCGCATCCAATTATTCCATTTCCTCCACAGAGGAAAACTTTATTTCTTCTGGGGCTGTTCTGTACTGGTTTAATATAGAACATTTTCAGTGATGTATCCCAGGACATCACTGGGATTCTTCTAAGGATCTTCTGAGATTAGATATCTGAGTTAACTCCTTTAATTCTGTTTCTTGCTAGGACTTGATTAATAGCAAGCTCAAAATACTCTGTCCAAAAACAAGCAGAAAGCAATGCAATTTGGGCAATTTATGAASAGATACTTCCTAATAGCTCAGTTTGAATGGATTAATATCTTCATTAACCATCATGCTGTTAAATTACTACTGTCTTGCAGATTATGTATGACTGCTCAAGAATCTGAACGGCTGAAAGCAGAGAGAGCAGTTCTGGAGGAGCAGATCAGCGAGCTTCAGGCCAAGTCTGCCACTCTAGAAAGTGAGAAGTACGAGGCTGTTGCAAAAGTTCAAGATTGCATACAGCTCTTGGAAGAAGCTACCCTGGAAAAAAATCAGGTAGGTCATTGGATGAAGGAATTTCATAGAAATTGGGATATTTAGGATACACAAGCATCTTTTATCAGACATTTTTTATGTCCATTGTACTGTAATTATTAATACGTAGAGAGCAAACTGGGATGTGACCACACATCACTCAGACTTGTCATACAGGAAAAATTTCAAAGCATATGTTGAGTGCCTGGATAAAGATGATCTAAATGATAATACTCTACCTGAGCATGGATTTTCCAAAATTTTTGACAAGAGTTTAGCATTCCTTACCAAATACTTACAAAGTGGTTGTGTCACAATAAACAGGAAGGTTCTGTTATGAATTGATAACTGTTTCAGAGAAGACAKAGGAAACAAGGTAAGTGCATCAACAAAGAAATCTAGAGATATGGAGAGGCCTTAAAAGAAACTTTTATGCATCATGTATGATTAAACTGTTATAGAATATTTGTGCCAAAAATACAGATACGAAAATATGGCTCAAGGAGAAAACAAAGCAGATCGTTCTTGATTTACTGCTCTGGCTAAAACATCCTGAATTTTTCAAACTGGGAAGAAAAAAAAATAAAAAAATGTTTGGTTAATGAACAGACTAAAAGAAAATGCACATTAATATACATATCTGTTAACACTTTGTGTTTTAAATTGTTTTTTCCCTGCTCTGTAAAAGRTTGAGGTGGAAATTATGATAACATTTCTGTTAACATTATAAAGCACATGAAGCTAAGCTTATAAAAAGACATTCGGAAGAATTTTGAGAGYAGTTTGAGTAATAAAAAACAAAGTTGCATTGTATGGGAGCAGTAAAAGAAAGCATGACCAAGGAAGTGGCATGTTTATTGCCTGGAGTGAGTAACTTTCCACAGGTTACTTTTTCATGTCTTTCTCCCTTCATGCATATGCACATTCTCTGTGTGCCACCTAGGGTGCTTGGTAGGTGAGATCAAAAATCCTGTATTCTGTAATCTTTTCTCCTATTACACTGTAACATCAGAAGCTTTTTTCTATCCCCCAGAGGAAGGGTTCCTTGCTACACTATTCTTCTGTAATCTCTGTAATTCACTGTTACCCCACATGAAATGATCTGCATACCTCTTCCTTAGTTGCTTATAAAAAGTAACATTTACTTTTAGTTTTCTGGGAGATGAGTAATTTTAGTGTAAAATGCTTGGCTATATGTAGGAGTGTGTATAGAGATTTTCAGTTTCCTGTCAGAGACCTTTGCATGCATCATTGTCAGCATTTTTTTTATTACAGATCCTGGCCCCATCTAGAACACTGGAGAGTAGCTTTGCCTTTTGCTCTGGGTTCTTCTGCTTTCTTCTGTGTAATTCAGTGCTCAGCCAAAATATTCAAGTCCCAACAGAAAAAGGCATCTACTGACACCAACTCTTGGTGTGGTTCTGATTTACAAGAATGTGCATTTAGTGCAACATATTTTCACTGTTGTTGTTTTCTTGTTGAGTCTTACTGTCAGCTACTCCAAAGTAAAAAGGAAAAAAAGGTGTCTTTTGAACAGTGACTGTGTGGGGGTTTTTCTCTCAGTGCTCTTTGTGTCACACTGAAATATCAGTCATATTTCAGTTTGTTATTTTTCTTCTAGGCACTCTTTGAGGAGAAACAGAAGGAAGAAGAGATCAAAAAACTGAAGGATGAAATGTCTCAACTTGCAGAAGATACTGCTGCAAGAATAAGAAAGGAAGTAAGTTACCATGTTTGCAAAGAATGGGAAAATGTTTTGGTTTTCCTCAGACTGGAAGACCACAATTTTTGTGATGTCTTCATTTGTGCTATTTTTTCTCTTAAATACCCTCCTTTAAAGAAGTATGGATTTATAATAATCATTCTTCTAACGTTTGAGTCATAAGATTTCTCTGTTATTGCAGTCCCAGATATTTTCMTACTTTATGCACCACATATAGACTACAAATACATACATGTCAAAAAGCAAGGTGGAAAAATAGTCTGTGGGACTAATTTTTTAGTTTTGCTTTGTTTTTGCTTACAGGTAGACGCTGCAAAGAAGCAATGTAACGTGCAGGTTTCTCGACTAACAGAAGAAGTTTCAGCTCTTCAGATGGTACAGTGTTGACTCATAAAAAATATTTTCAGTGTTAAAACATTTGAGACTTCTAGTTTTTGCTRATCAAATACTATTACTAGGTTTTAGTATTTTAGGTCAGCTGTGATTAATGAGACATTTTTTAGGACAATCCTATATTACTGTATAGCAGATTACATCCTACATGTTTCCAGRGATGATTTCACATACAATTTGACAGTGAGATCTGTGCTCTAGAAAATATTTTCCATGTGATGGCATTTCTTAAGTATCCCTGGTTCTTTCAGAGATACACTAAACTCACTCTTCTGTGTTTATCTGTAGTTGTGTGTGCAGAAATGAAGTATATGAAAGCTGATAAAGTATCCTAAGAGAGTCTATGGATGACAGTCATCATATTTTTGAATGACTGTAATAGTAATTACAGGAACTTGTAATAAATTATGCAGCTGACCAACAGAATTTGGTGCTTATGCAGATGTTTATGCATTAAATTTATTTTTTCAATGTTTCATTTTATCTTAGTCTGTGTATTGAATGATCATGATCCTATAGGAAAAATAATGAGCAGGTAAATACAATCGAATGCATCCATAGCAGTAGCAAGAATGATATTTACACTGGGCAGGGGTTTGGCTTTAGCACTTCTTGAATTTTTATTTTGATTTAATAAATCTATTTTAAAATTACTTTTAAAAAAAGGAATGTGGAGAAAAACAGAGCCAACTTGAACGAACCATTAGAGAAAAGAGAGCAGTGGAAGAGGAAATTGAAAAGGTAAGGCATTTGTATGTATTTTTAWATCACATTTAAGATCTCTTTTCAGAAACAAAAGATACATTGATTTCTCCCATTTTTCATGTGTTTTTCCATTAACTTTCTTCCTTTATTTTTTGAGTAGATTTTCTTAATTGTAAACTTTCATATAGTTACTTTAGGGTTGTTTGGTTGTTTGGATTTTTTTTTAATCCAGAAAGTCTTCTGAGGCTTCAACACCAAACTCAAAAGGAAATTTCTGTGAAAAGTGTAAAAATTAAAAGACAGATGTTTAATGTAATCCAAAAGAATGCTGGAGCATATTCGAGTTAAGATCAATAGACAGAAAATTAAAGAAATGCCCAATCAAAACCTTCGAAACTTTTTTTTCTCAAGCAGCAGCAATAGTAGAAATCCAGTTTTAAATCATGGCAAAATAGGATGCAATGAGAAGTAAACTTACATATAAGTTTACTCTTCAGATTTACAGGGAATACAGAGAGCATGAATCTGACAGCAGAAAACTTGAGCAGCTGCATCAGAAGTATTTACTGGCAGAATCTGCCAAAGAAGGCCTTCAGCTGAGTCTACAGATGACACAAAATAAACTGAAGCAACTGAAAATGAAGTAAGTGATGTCACRGATGTTTACAGAAAAAGAGACAGCAATGGAAATAATTTCAGACTATTTAAATTGCTGAATATGTGTTAGGGTTTTGTCAAGTCTTTTTATTAGGTAGCAGACATAGTATAAAGATATCATAATTCTAAAACTAAGATTGATTTTTATCAATTCCATCGTCATTATGAAGTTCTTTGCTCACTTGTGCATAGCTCCCAGACTGTTTTTTTTCCTTTGGTTCAGGAATTGTTCAGTTCCTCTGCAGCAAGACTTTCCTTCTCTTTTAGCTCTGATGAAGAGAAATCTCGTTGCCAGGAAGTGATCAATAAATTGCAAAGTACTCTGGATTCAGAAAGACAAAAGAGCACCTTTGTCAGTGAACAAAGACTAAAACTTCAGCAAGAAAATGAACAATTGGAAAAGGAAATGGAGGGTTTGAGAAAACTGGCAATAGAGGTTCAACAAAAAGCTAAAATAAAGGTATGTTTTATATATTATTGCAATGTAAGACTGATACTTGCTTAATAAAGCAGCAATTCTAAGGCAAAGGCATTAAATGTTTAAATTAAGGTTGAGAGTTTCAGTGATGCTTCCTGGTTGCTGCTTAAAAATAGTTTTATTGTCGCATTGTGCATCCTCAGAATCTATTGGGTAACTCAAACTCTGCTAATTAAATAATCTAATCTAATCTAATATGTATTAGATTCTCCTTGATAGGAAGATCCCAAATGTTCTTTGCTTTAAAGAAGATGAATAGATTATTTAATACTGCAGTTTTCGATCTTCATTTCTTTATTGTCTCTAATGTGTTAGAAATCTTTGTCTGACTTTCTGCCCAGAGTGTTCCTCTACTTGTGTGTCCACCACACTGTCAGGGCAGTGTGTAACTGATAAATAATTTAATAGTGTGGCTGTCAAACTTTGGCTCTGTATTTTCTGGACAGAGAAGATTCTTCTCTGTGCTTAGCTGCAACAGGATTACTGGCTGAGAGCTGGTTTGTCCCTTTTGAACATGTTCATTAAATGCCCCTGAGCAGACTGCAGGTGGGATGAGGAATCAGTAGTAACCTCAGCAGATTCATGGTACCTGTGGCTTCTTCAGGGAGGAACAGCTTTGATCCTTCATGTGCTTCCTGAACATACAAAACTGGTACATTCCCCTCTGCAGTGTAAAGATCCTAAAAAAGAGATCTGAGAATCTGGAGCAATGAAGACAACCTCAGTAAGCAGTTTGACAAGTTATGAATGGGAGCCATCTCAAATCTGGTTTCCACTTTGCACTACAAGATAAAGAAAGCTGTCAAATTTAACAGGAGATCTTGTCCAACTCCAGAACTCYTTGCTTAAACAAAGGATCAGAATCTTGTAACAGATAGGCAGCGGATATAAAGTGCATAAAACATATACTAAATCTTTGTCTGTCTCATTTTTAATCAGACAGGCTTCYATTACAGTCACAGATAAGATTCACTGCTTGCTTTCATTTCCCTCTGATGTACAAAGGATTGCAGATGCAGTTAAGAAACTCCTAGCACATTTAGCTAGATGAAAAAGAGCAAACGTGTTCCTGGGGAGAAAACAYGAGGGAGAAGAATAAAGATTACTTACAAAAATAAGCATCCACAGCTCATTATCCTTTATTGTCAGTTGTACTATTTGCTTAAATTGGCTTTGGGAAGATRTACCTCTGAGCATGTAATTAGAAGTTTAATTATTGTATGTTACATGCTTTCAACAAATGTTTATAAATTTAACTCAGGCATTGTAAAACAACTGGAAAAAAAAAAGAGAGATTTGATTGTACCAGATCTGTGGGTTTTTTGTAGATATGCACAATGGAGCATGAGCATGCAGTGAAAGAGAATGGGTATGAAGCTCGACTCAAGGAGATGGAGGACACCAGCCTCAAGTCCACTGCTGAGCTCAGACGTCTCTTGGTGGCTCAGCAAAAAGCAACAAACCGRTGGAAAGAAGAAACAAAAAATCTCACTGAAACTGCAGAAGCCAGGATCAATAAGCTGAAGTAAGTGCAGTTTTGTTCCCCTTCTGCAAAGTGTTTCAGATACTGTTTGGGTGAAAAACCATCCACACTCAAAGATGAGCTTGCAGCAGAGGAAAGAAATATCTAAACAGAACTTTTGATGTTCTCCGTGAAGTTAGCACTGAAGTAAAAATTTCACTGTCATTGTCTTGTTGATAACATGTGAGTTTTTGTAATGCCAGAAAGTAAATGGTAAATGGAATATATTACTTTCGATTTTCAAGATACAGCACACTCAATTTAGAGAATTTTAGCTTTGGATTATGAAAACTTCTATATCTCTTCAGAAAAGCCCTAATATGAGTTGTGGAGTGATTCTATAGACTTCTAAAATAAATTAGACCAAAACCTCTTGAAATGTATATCTAACCTTCTCTTCTGAGTAGTTGCTGTCATGAATGAAGATACCAGTGGGTTGTGTGATTGTYCTAAGAAAAACTTGGGTATAAATTTTACTTTTGTCCTAATYMATCCATATTTCTAGGCTGGTACTTSTATTTGCAGCACAGAATATAAGAATATTTGAGGTTTGCAAGTTTCTCCCATGCTTTATTTAATTTCTAGGCTTAGGTAATTTTGTTAGTCTGATCAAGTAGATTATTAATTTGAGATTAAATTAAGCCTGGTGTTTTCATACAACTGCAGAGAAGTTTAAGTCCTCAAGATCTCTTTCTCTTCAGAATTGGTTGAAAATTGACACACTGGTACACAGTAACTGCTAAACCAGGAAGCCTAACTTCATAAGTGTCATTTTTTTAAAAATTAAAGTGGTTAGAAAGGAATATAACATTGCATTATCTTTCAGTAGGTTTGAGAGCAAAAATTCAGGGTGTGCAGCTCTGTTAARTAGATACATTTGWAGCAATTTACTTTGCTAAGGTAAAYTTTAGCTCTGAAATTTGGAGTTTATTTTCTGTAAATCAAAATACAAAAGCTCACAGCTGAGCATCTAGGTTCATCACTAGATCCTGGATGTACTTCAGCAAGTTCCAATTAAAAGAAAAAAATTGCAGACTTCCAAAATAATTAAAGTTGTCTGTGAAAGAGCTGTTTTCCCTCTAAAACCTTTCATGTTCAGTGTTAAAATGTTGTTACAGCAGACCAAAAGATTTAGACCTTATTTATCTGCAGCAAAATGCTGACATAGAAAATGCAAGGAAGTCTGCTTTGTGAGCCTGGATGAAAAATGGGTAGTAAATTTTGAAAATGTCCCTATTTATGTGACTTCAGTAGATATTTTGGTGCAAGTCTAAAAGCTAAGTCAGTTACTTTATGATAYGATTTGGTATTTTATGCTTTTTCATACAGTATAAGCCAGAAATAGAAGCCTTTATCAGGCATCTGCTCTACCTGGCAAGGAAGCTGGCAAYAGAAACAGGAAGGTTTCATTTAGACTGACATCAGGAGTTTCATATTAAATCTGCAGTGATGCTCTGATATTATGGTTACAAGTAGACTAATGGAATCTTATCACTATTATCTGGAAATATTAAAATGAGCTTATTTTTCACATTTTATGCATTGCCGGATATCCAGCAATGTAGTGCAGAATGCAGTTGATATGAAAATTAACTCCTGAAGTAGTTATTCAACACAAAAGTCCTTGCTTTTATTATAAATGAATAATTATCATATTTATTTTCATCTATCACAATAACATTTTGAGTGCAAGCACAGAATAGCAAATCACTTCTTAGTGTGTTGTGAACTAAAATCAAGTTGCTGATTACTTAAAAAGCAGAATAATTTTGCARCAAATGCATTTATCAGGGAAATTTCAGTAAGAACACAAAATAACAGACTGATAATGACGATAGATTAATTAATGTATTATTAATTAAAGGCTCTGTTCAAAAAGTCTGTCGAGGCTAATGCAGGAAATGTTCTCACCAAGCCTCATGGTGGGGTCCAAGAGAAAGGAGGRTTCATGTAAATCTGTGAGCAAATCCAGAGGTTGTGTTGGTGACATGTAGCAGAATTTATTTTTTTTAAATACAGTTTTTAACAAGAATCATTACTCTTGCACCCTATTAATGTGTTTTATAACTGAGTGTCTTTTTAGGAAGTTATGAACTTCCTAASCAAGTGCTATCCATGTGTATGGGGGAGGTGGTTTACATGAAACATTTTAGATTGCATTTCCCCAGGAGGTTTCTGTTAGTGCAGCTCTCATAAACACTGACTCAYTGTCCCATTTGTTAGTGTAGGTGTTTCCCATTCCTTTGCCTTAAAGTTCATGGTGGCTTTCCAGTTCTGTCCTCATTGCTTTCATTTCCCATGTGAAGGTGTCTGAAGCATTTTGGCTGCTTTATTAAACTCACCAGCAGCAGCTGCTAACTTTTCCACATTCTGTGCTGCTCATTTGCCATGTTCTAAGTCTGCAGTGTTTTGTTGGTGAGGTGTAATCCACATGCATGAAGGAAGCATTAAATAATTCTAAGGAGTGAATTTTAGCAGATTTTTGATCTTTAAAAAAAAAATAGGAAGTAAATTTTGCAGCCTGTAATGGTAATGTAAAAGACGTAAGAATCTAGTAGGTCAGTGAAAAACCTGTAGGTAGAAATGATGATAAGTAAATTGATACTTCCAGGCTTCATTGAAAATTATTCTGCACTTTTCTGGACCTTTGGATCTCATTCAAGTTAAACACATAACTGTTGCTGATGAAACTGAACTTGAAATTCAGTGCTGAAACAGGARGAAATGCACTGAATACTTGCAGACTAAATTACAGCAATTTCTTCATACAAATGTGTTACAGTCTGCATTTATGAGAAAAGCTTTCTTCCCTCTGAGCATCTTAAGGAGAATTTRTTGGTAACAGACCCCACCTTCACCTTGCAGAAGAGCAAAGAGCCAATTTTGCTTCACTATCCTTGTGCCAGTCAACCCTGAAGGTAACTAAGAAGGTCAGTGCTGCTTGTGAMATGGGTCATCATTCCAAATAAAAACTTTGCTCTTGGCAGCGTGGCTAAAATCTCACTGCTGAGYTTATTCTCTTTATTCCTCCAGAGTATCCAGTCTGGCAGAGTCAGCAACCAAAATGTTCTGACCTCTGATTGCATCCATTGTAAATGTACCCAGAGTTCTAATGATATGTACTSRAGTGAACTTAGACAGCAAATGTTTRCACTARTARGATAGTRTCAAATTACTTTTTTTACAACTTTTAACAGTGATCACTCATCTTTCATATTCCTTWAAGGAATTTAATTGGAAAACAGAAGTACAGAAATTTTATAAAGCTATCAAACTTGCTTGAAAATGTAGTTTCTTTCATAAAACTAAAAGAGCTTTTAAGTCTTGGTGAATAATTGAAGTATTTTATGTTCATTAGTTTAACTGATACTTGAGTTACTATTTGATTTTTCCCCCTCCCCTCTGTATATCTGAAATGTTGTCCAAGTTATCTAAATAACCAAATCAGAATTAGACTTAAAAGTTATTTTTGATCTTCAGTGTCACTTCTCCACGCATGGCTGTAGAAGTGGATAAGAAATGGAAGCAATCCATGTTGCTGTTGTTGCTGATTTGGAGGATGTAGAGCTTCCAATTGTAAGGACTTCAGCTGAGAAGAAGAAATAGCAGCAGACAGAAAGTGGAATCAGCAATACCAAAAGAATGTTTAGGAAATTTATAAATTGGAAGGAAACAAACAGAACAGTAACAACAGAACAGAGGGTAGAACAAGAAGGGGTGAGAGAGACAATTCTGACAACAGAATTCAGGCAAAACCAGGGTAACTCAATCTGCCAGCATTTGCTCAAAGAAAAAGGAAGTGTGAGTCTGTATGCAAGTTTTAAAAATAAGGGTAGATGATTCATTTGTCCTGTAGAGTCCACCTTTACAGGTCTGTAGATGAAAGCACAAATACAACAGATGGTTAATCCCATCCCACTGGCCTATCAGTATTTTTTGTACATTTTTATGTCCTTATCCTGAGAGTGAAGATAAGAGTTGGGGTAAATAGAGAATTTTGCAGGTAAGCAGATAAACCCTTACCAGACCCTGCACCAGTGGCCAACGCCAGGAGCTTATTTTTGTTGAGCAGGAATCAGAATAAGATTCACATGAATAAGCCAAGTTTTATATTGAATGAAATTACTGAATTATCACAGAATGTCCTTCAATGGACTAGATCTGCACAACTGCAGGCAGGGAGAAAGGTAGATCCTCCAACCTGAAAACCTGACAGGAAATTGGCAGTTCCCTCAACTTTGCCATGGATATTGCTTTGGCCTGTCAGACATGGGGATGATTGCTTAGTTAAGGCAGAGTTTAGCTTGAATAGGGGTTGAAATAGTTATACACAGGTCTGTTCTGCTACTAAATAGTACATGAAACTATTTATAAACATTGGCTTTAATGATAAAGAGGTTAAGTTTGCTTCCCACATAAACATTGCATTTGAGGAGCTTTAAAAATCTGAACTCTTTAATTACAAAAGTAATAAAATGCAATAATAATACAYAGTATGAACAAACTAATAAATTAATAATCCTATTCATCTGCCATTATTGTCAAGTAGCAAGATACAACTTTTTTGAGGGGGAAATAAAATATACTTGTATTTATTTGAATAACTGTACTCAATGGCTTCATTTTCTTAATAGACACTTGCATTATAATGTCATTATTTAAAAAAAGGGAATCCTTGCTATATTGTTTTTAAATGTAAAGACTTTGCTTAGCTCAAGCCATCTGATTGCAGCTATTTTGGGTGTCTTTGTTCCTGTTTCTRCCTCTGACACATTTCTTTGTCACAGTTAGTCCCTGACTCATCTGTAGGCATGTGTGGGGTTTGGAGTTCCCAGTTTTTATCTTTTCTGTGATTGAGAAGAATCTGCCTCTGAGGAATGACCTTCTTTGGTGGCAGTATATGAAGTGTTGACCATGACTGCTTTCTCCTTTCCCCTGCATCCTGTGCAGTACATGGAGTGAATTGTGTGGCATCCTGAGATGAAGARGTTGCCTCTTTTTCTAAAACATTATTCTTGGCTGCACTTGTGTGATGTTTGGCAGCCATAGCTGCTTATTTTAAGATGTTCATTAAAGGAAAAAAAAAYTACCAGGATGAGACAGCTGCAGGTACTGGCAGTATACAAAATTCATAATTACTAAGAGTAACTGAAGCATATTACAGTATAACTCAAGCAAAAAAAACAGCTGGCACATGCTATATTTGTCATGAGAGCTTTGCAGAAAGCACTTGCTGCAGCTGGTGGATTTATCACCCGTCTGCTGAAATGCTGGGAGCTCACCTTTTGTTTCCTACTSACTTAGCAAAGACAATGTGCAGTGGGGGCTGATTTAATTATCCAGCAGTTGGGGTTATTGCTCAGTTCTAATATTGAGATCTCWGAAGGTGTGTTTGGGGGAGGGCAAACACTCAGAATGAATCAACTGTCTAGCTCAATGGCCATCACATTTCCTTATGCTTACAAGGTTAAACTGTTTCCTTTTAAATATGTGTTCAGTGTGATCTCATTATGAAAATAATTTCTTGATCACAGCTGTATATGAGCCTGTAAACTCTGTCTGTRGTCTGTGTTGCTAAGCATGCTAATTCCACACCTCAGTGCAAGCACAGGAGATGGGCTCTTTTCAGTAACTAAGAATTTTTAGAGACYTAAAAATTGATCTCCTGTATTGAAAATGCCTCATCTTGATGCTTGATACTGAYTACAGAGGACAAATTACAAAAATAGTGTTACATACTGTCTGGAGCCTGCAGTCTTGAGCCATCTTTAATTCTTCCTTTATATGAAGTGATCACATGTGGTAACAGTTGCAATCCACATGTAATTCTAGCTGTTTCACATCATTTAAATATCTGCCTATGTGCTTTCATTTTTATGAAAGTTCAGTTGTTGAACTGTTTGTGTGATACCTACCTGAAATACAATTTGCAGCCTCGTATTTCAAGCACCATATTTCGGTGTTCAAACTTTTATGCAACATTAGGCTTCAGAGTTTATAGAAGCAAATTATTGCTGAGAACTAAGTGTCATCATTAAAATAGAGGGTTTTTTTTAATATGAAGATCAGGGGCTGGAGGATCTCCTACCTTACCTCCATTCCCTCAAACAGAATAAATGCTTTAGCTTGCATTGCAGAGCACATAGCTTCAGCAGTAAGTAGAGTATTTAATGTGAGGTGTTGGAGTAGAGATTGGTCAGAGGTTTAGGGCAGCTCACTTAGGTTTGCATCTTTCCCTGGCTRAAATGTACTGGAGTTGTGTCTTGARCCATCCCTCTCCTTGCATGAGAGGAGACCAGAAATTTCCTTTCAGCACCAGCTCAAAGATTGTCTGCCACAACCCAGATGTTTTTTTGTCTTCAATACTGTGTAAATTAAGGATCACTAAAACTCATTCAGTATAAAAGACTGCTTTGAAGTAGGTGGTTATTTTCCTTTTCCTCACCAAGTGTCACATTGTTGTCTGTCTCACAAGTATAGAATGATTTTTTTTAGGTACTTCAAAGCACCTTTTTAAATGCCTGCATCGAGGTCTGGTTATGGAACACTAATTAGGATGTTAATCTCAATATTGAACTTGCTGTGCAAAACRCAGCTTATATTTATTACATACTGGATAGCGTGCTTCCAAAATAAGATTCAATAAACAGAAAAAAAACAAACCTGTAAAATGTCAAGTGCTCTTGACAAAGTCTTGCTGATTCCAACAAATACATCTTGTTCCTCTGCCATTACAGTTTTGAATGCACAGCATGAAGAAGTGCTGCGTGGTGCTTTTRAAATCGGCGTTTTAAGAATAACCCTGTAATTAAAATCCACCGTAAGCCTCCACAATTCACGGAACTATCTCTGAAATTATGTTCCAATAACTGAAGTGCTACTGTTTGCTAATCAGCATCTTTTCTTCTGATTCCCAGAAGTGAGCTGCGTCAACAAAAACTCCGTAGCCAGGAGCTCATTTCCCAGCTGGAAACRGCAAATGGGAAGGTAACTGAGGTAAGATAATGACTGATGTGACAGCTACTCTCAGTTATAAGCTGATGTGCATACACTAAGATCTTTGCAGAAACCTATTTAGGTGAGTTATGTTGCTGGTTTAGAGAAAATTAAGGATTTTTGACAGGGGTAGTCAGTAATAATTGGGAAGCCTCACAGTTTCTTGCTGACTGACGTGTTMCAGTGGCAGGAAGACAAATGAACTTTACTCTCAAATTACAAAAGTGAAAGGAGAAATTATCTTTCTAGGTGACTAATCCAGCAATTCTGGATAAATTCAGGAAATGTTGCTGAACTTACTTCTGCCTGTGCATGCATTCAAGCCTCTAAACAGGAGCAGGCACTGGCTTTATGGATAATGYGGGATACACAGAGACACCAAGTTCTCCACATGCAGAATTTACATTCTGTGTCCAKATATGCATATGGCTAAAAGCATTATCCATTAAAGATTAAGGGCAGGGTTGTTGTGGAATGTGCATTGTTCAATAATTAATGGCCACTTTAAAAAAGGRCTTTCCTGTCAGCCTTATAAATCTGGGATAACATCCAGCTCTGTCCAGGATAAGTCTTTCTGTCTTGTTTTTCTGTTGTGCTGTGTTATTTAGAGGAGAAAAATGGGGCTGATGCAAAAACAGATTTCTGTGAGGTTGGTTAAGAAAAGCTTTTTACAGACCCTTTGAAGGGAACAGAGGAGATCTGTAGCAGGTTTAACATCCCATTTGTATTATCCAATATATTCCTCTTGCTTTTGAGTATAGCTAAAACATTTACATTGTCAAGTTGAATGGATTAAAGAACCTGAATTAAAATGCCATTTTTTATGCATCTTGATGGCRAAATGAGTAGAACTTCCCCTGCAGATTACTCTGAGTGATTGGAGAAGTTCACATGATGTCACATTTGAATGGAAGTTCTCTATAATGTGTCAGCAGTTTGTCTTCAGGGTTTTGTAGTAAAGGAAAAACAGTTCCATTTCTGATGTTCCTCCTCTGTAAAGCTTTTCATGCTCCAGAATGTRTGGATTCACTAAAATAATTTGGCATGGAGTTGAGAAATTTTGTTTCCACAGGATGAGACCTTAATAACAGAATATCGGGAATACATCGACAGGCTCCAGAAGCGACTGAGCCAGGCAGAACAGAGAGCAGCCACAGCCTTACAACAGGTACACAGCTCACAAAAAAACATTATCCAAGTGTGTGGAATATGTAAAAGTACTCMTTTTCCATCAGTCCTGAGGCAGAGGTGATCATCTCTGAGCATTATTAGCGACAATTGTAACAAGCGGGGATTTTGGTCGTGTCACCTTCTGGCAGGATGCTTGTGTGAGAGTGTAGGTTTGATGTGAATTAAACCTGTGTGATTCAAAAGGTGT
>NW_026623424.1:419012-521029 GCF_030028575.1 Malurus melanocephalus
CTGAAGTAACTGCAGCTCCCACTGCATTTACCATCGGCTCTGTAACAGCAACTCCTGCAATGATAAAAACTGCAGACAGAGTAGGAAATGCTTGTTTTCTTCCAAGCCACTGGAAAGGTAAAGGAGAGATAGTGTATGTGTCTCAGTGTTTAATTTTTCCATACTGTACAGCTTGAAGAAAAATCCCATGGGGGTTTATACACTGAGTTCATTTTTTTGYCAAGGAAGTTCATTACTCAAGTTGGCCTCCTATTAAGTAAAGATGGTCTTTCTGCCTCCTGCTTTTTTTTACAGTGATTTAGGAAAACCATTTGCAAATTACAACTTGTTAATGTGGGTGACCCCATGTGAGCTACAGAGAGGAAATRTCTGGCTGACCTAAATTGCTCACTTAGGACAAATGGCATTTTTTTTCCCAACAGCAGTGAATAAATGGGCATAGCTGCCAAGCTGTCATAACATAAGCTGTGGTTCCTGGCTCTAAATGCTCTGTGTCATGACAAGGTCTATTCAACTGCTGAAGATTTGCTCTGAAAGAGGAATTTATTTTTTTTCTAACCTCCTGTTTGTTATGTGGATATGTTTAGCTCTAATGCTTCTGAGATGCTGTCTTTCCATAAAAACCCAAACAGGCTTATGTCACGTTTCAAAGGAATAAACTCATGGCCTCAGTGCCCTTGGAGGAAGAAGTCTTGCTGTTCCTGAAAGCATTGGTAATTAGCTGTTCCTCACCAGACTCTCTCTGAAAGATAACAAAGATATTTGCTGTTGGGCAGCCTAACTGCTGCCCAGATCTTCCTGCCAGACTTCAGAACTGCTGTGCCCTCTTGGCAGAGGCCTGGCTGCTCTACAGTGACTTCASAACTGCAGTGCCAGGCTCCTTCCTTTTTTTATCCACCCTAAAAAAGACATACAGGCATTGTCCCTGCTAAAGGCTGGAGAAAGAGAGGTCTCCAGTAGTGCTGCAAGAATGTCCACTCTTCTGAATCTCAATATTTATTCTCCTCCAGGCCTCAAGAGACTGTTCACATGTCAATTCCATCAGATTCAGAGTGCTGATTTTCTCTGTTCTTGATCTGTAGGCTGAGAGCTGCTTTCTGACATAATTGTGTGTTCTCACTGCATTATCCACCTTCRTTGTAAAATTATATTAAATATAGGCTAGAGCTGGGCTAGTAGGCAGCCTAGAAATTACACTTTCATTGTGGTCAGTGCAATGACTGTAAATCTTAGCTTATTCTGAAATAATAGTAATTTAGAAACATAAAAAATACAGGAYAATGTTTGCACAGGTTTAAAACACACCTACAGAACAGATGTTTTAAAGAGTCCTCCTGCTACCTGTCTTGAATTCTCTGGGATAAGACAGTTGTTGAATTGTCTTTGAAATAAGACAAAAGCAGCAAGTATCTACAGAGTACATTGTAAATTCTGATGTTTATCCTAAATTCACRTTGCCTGTGCTTGTTCCCTCTCCTTCGTGACATATTCAGTATGGAAGTTATACTGTTCCTTTGATCCTATGACAGATTATTAAGAAATTATCATCTGCTTGTGTTTCATTACAGCTCAGCCTGATAACTACACAGAACAAAAAAGCTGTTTCCCTGAAGGATCTGGAAAGTATTTAAACACATGCTTTTATCATTCACCATGTTGGGAGTTAAGAGGATTGCTGGAGAAACTTCWTATTGGAGCACTACAGCCAAATAGACAGCAAAGCTTGTAAAACTTAAATTCTGGTTTATTCCAGTAAGAAAGGGAGTGGATAAAAACCCTGTCTCTGTATGCACAATAAAGACTGGAAGAAGACTGCAAAATGTTGTCGTTAAGTCCTTTAATGTGGCAGATTAAAAAATCTGGCACAATGCTGGGGCACATTCATGGTTTTTTGGGTCTAAAATCCACCAGCTCCAACTGTGACAAGGTTGTGTATAGGGAGAGGTAACCCTTGTACTGCAATTCATCTCAGCTTTGCTCACGTGCAGTTGATACCTTCAATTTGTCTTTATAGTGCAGTAGTTATTCCTTTATGAATTGCAGTAAGACTCATTACATCGTGGATGCCAAATAGTTGCTGCATTTGACAGTCACTGTTTGAGCTGCAAGATGTCTCCATTGCCTTCCAGTTCAAAGAATTCAGTTCCATTTGGTCTGGTGCCCCTAGAATGCAGGTAATAATGAAAGATCTCGTTTGGACAAATAAACCCATGTGTCCATGGCAGTGGATCTTCACCATATTTTGCATTTTAGAGGACAGAGCTGGGCTGATCCCCTGGTGGAAGCAAGACTTTGTGCTGCCTCCTGCAATYTTGGCTGTTCAGGTAGAGCCTGCAAGATGGATGCACCCTCAGGAACAATTCCCGCTTGCTGCAGGGAAAGCCACTCAGTCATACACACCACAGCTTTTTCCATTTGATAGATGCCTGTATCCACTGCACTCTCTAAATCTCAGTTTTGCTTAAACGATGTGGAAGATCCTCCAAACCAACATGGATACATTTTCCAGAAGCTCCAGGTGTCTGTTGGGGTGAGATTTTCATCAATTTTCAGCCCTGTGTGTGATACAGAGGCAGGCAAGTAGCAGGCCCCTTGTTYCCATTTGCATAATGCACAGCTGAGATGATGACAGGCCACCTGGAAGATTTTGTGTGAGCTATTAATCCCCTTCCCTCCTCCAAGGCAGCCTCTGGCTGTGCACTGAAACCTGGCTGCAAGGGGCAGGCACTTCCCAGGATTTGTGTGTTTGTTCCTGGAGGCACAGAAGGGCCCCTGCCTGCATCCCTGCTAATTATGTGCATATTCATTTCACCTTGGGGGGCAGCTCCTGCRTGGTGGTGGCTGTTTGCCAGAGCAGGAACTGCAGGGATGACACAAGCACYTCGTGCTGAAGGGAAGGGACAGGAGAGCAATTCCACACAGGAAAGGAAAAGGTTTCCTTCTTCCCCAATGGAACCACCACCAGGAACGTGGGCACGTGGAGCTTATTATATTCCCTGGGGTGTCTAGAGGAGGCTGCTCCCAAATTGGACTTTGAGAGGAAAGGCAATTTGCTGAAGCAATTAAAACTTTAAGAAGTTTTGCTCCATCCCTTATGATGCCAGATTGTTTCATGGCATGGAGCTTTTCAGTCCACTGTGCTAGTTGTCTTCCGTTTGTTTCTAGCTGTGTATTTCTTGTCCCTCTTTCAGTGAAATGTTTTTGTTTCTCCTCCACTGCCAGGTCTGGAGTGGTTTAAAGATTCCCTGTTTAAAGATTCCCTTGTAAAATTAGTTAAACTTTACTCTTGATCATGGCTATTTAGGAAACATTTCTARGTGGAACAGTTCCTCCCATTCAACAGGTGAGATTTCATTTCAGGTCTTCCCCAGAGTCCTGCCCCTTGTGGCACAGGCCAGATGGTGAAAGATCTACCACTGCTGTTTTTCCAGATGGATTGCTAGGTGTGTGCTKTCACAGCCCTGTGCTTTTCTTGCTCTGCACCCAGCTCATTCCTGTATTTCTGCAGCTGCARTTTAGAGGAACCCTCATCTAGAAATCCTGCTATCGAAGCAAATGTTGTAGTAATGTTTGACCCCAGCCAGTTCAGAGTGTGAACAAACTTTCAGCTTAATTATCCCAAAGATCCACAGATTCAAACCTCATGCTCCTTTTCCAATGGAACACTCATGGAGATGATGGACTTTGCAGGGATACTCTCTACAAATGTAAATATTTTAARGTAAGCAAAATCTCTTTGAGGACCTTAAGGCAAAATCCACACACTGTTCTCTTGATGGGATGGGCACAGCTGTTCAGTAACAAGCAATCCTAAAAGAAATTTTTTAATTCACAAAACCTTGCAGCTGCAGTGGACACTGCGATACCTGCTCTAACCCAAATCAAGTGCATGTTTTAACCGTGAGATTGCAGTGAAGTGTTTTTGTAAGAATCTAAACACAAATAGTGGAAGGTCTAAAACCACTGCTGGCAAGGGTACTGCAAAAATGTACAGCATTTATTCACATACAGACAAAAGGCACAATTCTACGGAATATTTTAACAAAAAATACAGCTGTTTCAACTAGGTCTTTAGAAATACTTCAAAAAAGGGAGAAAATAAATACAGGATTGGGCCATGTAATATAAAATAGTCATCTCTACATATAGTTTTTATTTCTGTTTCTCTTCATGCACCTTTTTTTAATTTCAGCTGAATGGACACCAAAGCTAGGCACATAGTGAAAAATCTGTACAAGTTTTACAAATGTCATCACAATTGTCTCAGATTTCYGAAATCAAGGTTTATACACAACATGAACCCTTCATTTAGATCTGTGTGAGTTTGTAACCTAACAAATGGCATTCCAGGCAACTTCACAGACGTTCAACTAGCCTACAGTTGGACAACACACCGATCATATCAAAGATCTCTTGGTCAGTCAGCACAAGGAAAGGTAACGCTTAGGAACAGAAATCCAGCAAATCCCATTAAACAGGGGTGGGTTTGTCACTGCAGTACCTGCAGCACCTCCTGCTGAGCGCTAAGCACAGAGACAGAATCCTACAGAGCTGGTCGTACCACAGCTGGCTTTGGTTTGGGTTCAACTTGGCTGGAAACCTCACCAAGCCTTTTAGCCTCTATGCCAGGCATTCACTGCACAACATCAGTGTTCATCATAGTGCAAATTAACAAGGTACCTCTGCCCAGTGGGTGGGGGGGTTAAAGGGTTACTCAGAATCCAAATTTAGGGTGTTCCATCYATGGCTTGACAATTCCTCTGTGGTCATGAGCTTCTTTCTTACAGAAAATACCAGTGCCTGGCTGGAGAACGGTGCTGGATGTTGAGTTGAACTTACCCGCTTTTACCTTTTGTCTGTCTGCTGTTAATACTCAGAACGAATCCCCAGAGTGACCTCAGTCACCMGTGTCCTGCCTTTCACCTCTGTAAGTCATGTAATTATTCTGACTTCCTGGGACCAGAGATGGGATTTTGAAAGTCTATTACCTTACATAAAAYTCCCCTTCCTCAAGAGGTTAAGACTTCTGAGTTTTAAAACAATAGGGATGCATTCTGGTGAAATATTTAATTGATAATGTTAACTTGCATAGCAAGGTAGGGTGCTAAGCCTTTTTGTTTTCTGATTGAATCCTCTGGAAGACTCAGTCCTATGGCAGAGGAATTCTGGGTTCCCAGAATTCCCCTCCTCAGGAAGCAAGGGTCAGACATTCCCGAGTGGATACCCTAACAGCAGGCTGGGACTAGGAAAGGGGAGGAGAAGGAGGTTCTTTATGCCTGGCTCTCTGTTAACACATTGCTGCTAAAATGTTTTCACCAGTACGTACCTGTCTCATATCTACGAAGAATTCCAGAATTTACAGGCTCCTGATGCTCTGCTGCACTGTGTGCGCTCTGCTCGGTACAAAACAGTTTCCTCACAACCTGTTAATATTATTGCTCACAGCTTACTCATTATTGCCACTTGCAGTTATTAAAAAAGTACACAATCAGAATACGAGTTCCCTCTTCCATCAAATCTAATCCATAGTAGAACGAAATAGTTTTTCTYTGCTTGACTGTAAAGAGCTAATCCCAATGTATTGCCTCTGCATTTTCACCTATTTAAAAATATATATTCATGTCCATTTAAAGCAACCTTCTAGTGTCATAAGCCTGTCCCAGTACATATCATTAGTGCATCTGTGGTGGCCTTTGGGAAATCCTACTGYCTAGTGCCTTAGAAAACTTTTGTCTTGAATTGTCATCACACTCCCGCTGGCAGGTGCCTGGCTAAGAGTGAGGGTTATTCCACGGGGTGCTGGAAACCCACAAACCTGCCCCTGGCTCAGAACAGCCATTTGGGAACATCCTCTGGGTCAGTGCCATTCTCTGCCCTGTCCCTTCCTCCTCCTCCAGTACAATTCACGGCTGTGCCTGGTCATCACGTACATGTAAACTCTGGAGCATTTGGAGGGGTCTGAGCTGCCACCCGTGCTCAAAGTGAATGTAACAGAACACATTCTGCRAAGAGAGGAGAAAGAGCTGCCCCTGCCACAGGACAGGGAGCAGCTGTAATAGGATTTAGCAGTGTAGTGCAGGATGGTCTAACAACCATCTTCCATTCAATACACACCACTTAAATTATGAGCTTGTGCTTTTCCAGGAGTCAGGGGAAGGGAGTAAAATTTTCAGTGCCTTTTAGCTAGAAGGGATGAATGCAGCCTGAYTCCACCTAGCCCATTTTAAAAGATTTTTGTGAATTGCGTGCATCCCAACTCCTGTTTTAGTAGTGATGTCAATTCTCTGCTTACTCAGGAAAGCTGCAAATAAGGGAGACTCAAACTTCTCACAGAAACAGGGTAGGTGAGGGGATGTGGATGGAGCAGAGGAAAAAATAAAAAATCCCAAACAAAACCAAAGAGCTTAAAACAGCTTTAAGTGCATGTAAACATATTTATACAACTCAAAAGAAAAAAAAAAAAAAAAGGGTTTAAATGTGTCGGTCTGTAGCTCTAAGAATGCTCCTCTCTCCCACCAGGGAATAAGGTGGAGTTGGCTCGTAGGCAGTGACTCTACTGACCCCACGCCCGTGTTCAGTCAGGTTGCCAGGATGCTTCTGCGAATAATGTCCGTCCTCCTGCTGATGGTGCTGTTGGGACTGAGCCTCT
Source organism: Malurus melanocephalus (assembly GCF_030028575.1). Classification (NCBI taxonomy): domain Eukaryota; kingdom Metazoa; phylum Chordata; class Aves; order Passeriformes; family Maluridae; genus Malurus; species Malurus melanocephalus. The sequence goes on from NW_026623424.1 coordinate 425,662, forward strand.
GCTGCCTGCACTTCTTTTCAGCCACCTCAGTCTCCGAGTCACTCATTTCAGCGTCGGGCACGTACCCATCGTTCTCGCTGTCGGGCTTTAACTTGCTCCTTGTCCGCTCCTTGGCTGCAACTCTGCCCACACCCAGGAAAGGGTAGCCAGAGTTCTGCCTGCAGGCCTCCTCCAGGCTCTCCCCCTGCTGTTGCCTCTCCCCCTTCTTTGGAATTCGGAATCCGCCCCAGTTTTTCCCCGGGCTGGTGGGTGTCGTAGGCACTTTAACTACMGTCTGGTGAGAGTTCACTTTGACAAGACCCCCGTTACATTTAGGCACTATATCCCTCCGAGTGCCAGGCGCTGACCTACCACTGGAGTGGTTCACAGCCCTTTTGTTTTCTGATTGCCTCTGAGAGAGCTCCGTGGGCCTCAGCGGTTTGTGGTTGTGTTTGGAAGTCTTTTCCTTCAGTTCTGCCTTCACCACCTCGCACTGTGGGCGCTCATCTCTCCTTTTCCTGTGCTCTGCTATAACGATGCCGTTTTTCTGCTGCACAATCCGTGTCTCGGCGAAGGTCTTGTCRAAAGTTAAAAAGCTGCCCGGAGCTGCACCTCCTTCCCTGGGGCTGGGCTGCCTCAGTAAGGATTTGCTGCCAGACCTGTCTCTTACCCTGTCTCTCTTGTGCGGTTTTTTCAAGGAGTGGGCCAGGGATGTGCCCATCTGCTTCCTGAAGAACGCAGAATGCCACTTCAGATCCTCGATCTTGGGGGCGTTGGGGCCCAGCGATGGGCTGTTGAACAACACCGTGTTTTCCATGGAGGAGAACGAGGAAGGCACACCTGAATGGAAGAAAATGAAGCTCAAGTCAAGCAATTCCCTAGCTCTGTAAATACCAGTTTTGAGTGTACCTGTTTTAGCTCAGTTCCTCATGCCAGACGTGTTCATATCAGAAATGGGTATCTGGCTGCCTGTCCTGCACTGTTCGTTCACAACTCTGTGGATATGTCATGGTTTCACAACATCTTGCTGGTGGGGTTTTATCTTCCTGCACCTATACCTAATTACACTTGTAGCAAATACAATTTCTAGCACCACTCTATCCACTAAGACAGAGAGGGAGGCAAAAAGCAACAAGTGGATCTCACTGATGCCACCTAAAATATGGTTTGTTAGTTACTCCATAGTTTAAGGATGATCTTGTCACTGCAGTTAATTTTGACGGTTTTCATCCTTCTGAGGAATGACATGAGARCAAATGAGGTCCTGTCTGTCCTTCACAGCCTGTAACCAAACCTTGTGCCTATGGGCTAACACGAAAAAGAGAACTCTGAGGCATACCTGAAACTCTTTCTTGTTCCAACTGCTTTATRTAGCTATTAAATATCTGTTCTTGAACTTTGCACACAGATCTCTTGATCTTTTCTCTCCGCGTCACCATGTACGTGAGGTTACGCACCTGGAAGACAGCAAGGGGATGGGTTTTACAGGAATTGTGTTTCTGGGATGTTGCCCTACCTGCACTTTGAATTCCTTCCGATGGAGGAACATTTAAACAAGTCAGTAGTAACATTTTGACATCACACTTAGAAACGGAAAGGATACACACAGAATAATTTAAGATCCAGAGAACATGATTATAAACTAATTATTTAGCTGATCAAAGAGAAGATGATAAGAAACCTTGAGCACACGGAACAGGAACAAAAGACCCCAAGAAACAGCTAGAATCTGGGCCATCTGAAGAGCTAGAGGAGGGCCATGGGCTGCAGTTAAAACTAGGAAAAAAAAAACGAAAGAAAAACTGCAGCAATTCAACAGAAGAGAATTAGGCATCATGATCCCTTACGAAGGATGCAGTACATGCCTGAGCACCTGCTGTCCTGATTTAAAGATTAGAAAGCATTATGGAAAGAAGGCTCTGGTTCACCTACAGGCTACTGAGGTAGGACCTCCTGAGCCAGCTTTCATCCACGGCCTACATGAGCCATATGCTGTAGGGACGTAAAACACTGATTTCAGTGCTCTTTCTGGCTCTAAGAGCTCCTAAATTCTACTAAAAAACCCAAAAATAAAGGAACTCAGGATCAGATGTACTCCTTAAAACACCAAGCTGATCCTACTGCACTGTTCTTGAAATATTCAAAACCTAAATAAATCAAACATCCTTTGCCTCCCAAACCTGCACAGACAGTCCAGGGAAATATCACCCTACTCTGCTATGCCAATGAAAAACAGATATGCTGAGAATCAAGGTTAAATTTCATGATCTCTTCCAACAGATTAAAGGAGCAAGGTAAGTTTCACAATCTTTTCCACCAGATGAAAGGAGCCTAGGAAGCCCTTAAAGGCTAAAAAGGYTGCAGTACAGTCCACAGCCATCAGAAAAAAAACGCAAGGGAAAACACAGCAGTCCTTGCAGGCTTTTGAATGCTCCCAGCCAAGACCTGCCTGCTGTGTGCAGAGGGGAAGTGCTGTGCTCTGGAGAAATACAGTGTTCATGGTCTCTCCTGGCAGCACAGCTCTGAGCTGAGATGCAGCTCAGGGTTTGGGAACTCAGCAGTGCYGGCACTTACCCGCTCCAGGTCCTGCCGGAGGTGCGTGAAGAGCTGCAGCCTCCTGAACAGAACGTCCTGCTCCCGTTTAGCCAGATTGTCCTCTTCATCCTTCTTTGGGGTAATCAAAGGCTTATTGAAGTTGGATTTCCTCTTCAGCTTCCAGTACTGGTAAAGGAATTCCACCGGCTCCTCGGGCAGCCGCAGCACTTTGGCCACTTCCAAAGACTCCACGAAGGTGTAGAACTCGTCCTCCAGCTGCTGGAGCTTTTGCTTGCGGAGGCTGACCCTGTGGGCCTCCTCCTGGTTCTGATCCATGCTGTGGAAAGGGTCGATGTGGGCAGGARGAGAGCTGTCCTGAATGCCATTGCTGTTCTCCTGACCTGGGCTCTCGTTCAAAGGTTCAGCATCTGCTTTCTTGGTGGAGCTGTGCTTGGGGCAGTAGGAYTTGAACTTCACCTCGTCGTTCTCTGCCAAGATGGTTTTCATCTCCAAGCCGCGGTCGAACGCGCAGGTGACGTGAAAGGCCGTTCTGCAGTTCTTCACTGAACACTGGAGAAAGTGAATGAAAATCAATCAAATCAATAGAAAGTTAAGAAGCCACACTGCCTAAAACTATTTGAGCAGTCAGGGCTGCTTTGGAAGAAGAAATCTGTCACCACGCTCTGCCTTTAAGCTGCATGTACTTCCCTGCTCTCTTTAATCAGGGTTATGACTTAGAGCTCTCAGGCCAGGCAAGGATCAAGTGGCCCAGAGGGACAGGAGAGGTTAACCCTTCTCATTAACCCCCCTCCAGTCCCACCACACTATTCCATACCCAAAAAGCCCCAAGAGGAACRTTCCTACTGACATCAGAGCCATTTGTGTACGGCACCGTTACTAAAGGAAAGTGTTCCCCTTTGGACTGTGCCAGCATGAGGGGGGGAAAAAACAYTGTGGTGGCTCCAGGCCAGTCTGAGACTTTTAATTAAAACTCTTTCCCAGCACCTGGACCCATGCTAGCCAAAAGACCTCAGCTGAGGGGAATTTTTTTTTCCCATATCCCAGTTTTATAATGTCAAATATTAAATCACTGTCAACCACTGCTTCACTGAGTGCAGCCTTCACTTCACCTGGGAGAACAGGAAATTCAAATGTTGTAGTTTTTTTTCCCTCTCAGTGAACCCAGCCATCATTAGTAGTTCAGCTGATTTAGCACTTCATTTCCATCATACCTAACTTCCTTTTGCAAAATGCTGCCATAGACACCACCAGCCACCAACTGAGAGGTTWAAACATATATAAACATGGATATATACACAAACACACATACATTTGTGTTTGTATCCACTCACACCTCTGGTGAACAGATTTTAAAGTGGAAATGAGCATTAGTGCTCCTAACTAGGAAACAAAATTATGCTTCACCCAAGCCACCGACCCTGAAAGAGCAACACACTGCACTGGGATGTTTGTACAGCGCTTTGTAAAGAAGCCAAATCTCTCTCTCCTCTGGGTTTTCCTGCTCAGGTTGACTCAGCAGCCAGATGGCTTATAAAAGTACAGCAGGGTTTAAACTGCACACGTTTCAAATGAGCAGTCTTTAATAAAACCAGCATAGAAAAGGAATTCAAAAATGCCAAAGCATCTTTTGCCCTTTCCTCTCTTACTAACAAACAGGCCAGGAGCATCCCACCTGGAACACCGAGCAGCAGAGAGAAGTGCTTTAGCCCTCATTAGCTCTTCCTGCARCTCATGTTTTATTGGGAGAAGAGGRAAAGCCTGTCTCATCGGGAGGAAATCAGCTCAGCCTGGGAGAATACACAGTCCTGTTTTTCCCAGCTATTCCCTGAGCAGCCTCATAGACACTTCCAGCTGCCCCTTTTCCCAGTTATTGTGCACATATCACAAGGTGGTCTGAAGGATGGACAATACAGTTYCAGCTATGTAACAGCAGCCTAGAGGAAGGGGGACAGCTCTGCAAGGAGGGATCATGGCTGCAAATTTATGTGCTGTGGACAGATTTATTTTCTCTAGTTAACATTTACTATTTCATCCATTCCTTACACGGAAGTGGACTGTGCTGGGTTTCACTGGAGCTACTGCTGCCTTGCTGYTTTACAGCTCTTCCTGGCAGCCTCATCAGATGACAGGAGAAAAGGGTAATGGATGTAAAATAATTTCAAAGCAGAGTAGGACTTGAGCAATTTTTGTGTCTTAATGCTGGTCTGACCACCACGGATCCTGTAACACCAGGCTAGCCCCAAAGAAAGAGCTCTACTTCAGCTTCTTCATGAGACTGTATCTCAGGGAGCTTTATGAGGATTGTTTTGCTGCTAGAAGTGCTCTGAGGAGGAGGAGCACCCCCACAACACCAAGCTAAGTCTTACTGTCTTTTTCCACACAATCACAACACTGCCCCAAATGGGTCACCTGTCCTTACACTCCCCCTCATCATCTGTTCTCTTATAATGGAGATCAAAGTCTTGCCTGCTGTCTGAGGAAACAAAGTACCTCCTCTTTCAAAAAACTGAAGCTTGGTTATGTGTTTTCTCAGTCTTTCTAGATTTTAAAATCTTTCTTAAAAGGTTTATTTTAAGACTCCTGAGTGATTTTCCACCGTAAAGGATCTCCAGGTGCCTTACAGTTAACAACCCAATATAAACCTGCATGTGGAACAACACTGGCCAGTCTGAAATGCTCTGGTGCAGTTCAGTTCAGTTGAGCCCACAGTAACAAACAGTAAACACATTTTGTCATCTACTAAAAACTGACAAAAGAAAACACATGGGTATTTGTGTGGTTAAATTACCTGTATTGAAGCTCCAACTTTTTCATTGCAAAGGCTGCACACCAGTGCCCACCTACTGCTGGGAATGTGGGAAACTTTTGTGATGGGCTCCATTTTTTCAGGGCTTCCAATGCTCACCTAAGAGAAARATGGTCAAAAAGTGGAGTGACTGTRGCACTKTTAACTAAAAAGACAAACAATAATTKTATCAAAGAAGTCAAATTCCTTGTGTGCATACACAAACTTAGTGCATCCCAAATTCTTCTGTTTAATAAGAAGCTAAAATTCTTTTTCAAAAAAATCAGCTTCTCTCTTTGTGGACAAGCAAGTCTCAAGGTGAAGCTCACCTATTTAAGATTATCATTCAGGATGAACATTTGACTACGAGAACCCACAGGAATTCTGTCACMATCAAACCTTCCCGATTCACCTGTAATGTTCTGTTTACAAAGTGAACTGGTATCTTGTGTCCTTGTTAAGGACAAGARGCCTCATTTTCCAAGGCCTAATGCTGACTGACAAAGGGAACACAGTTGGCTTCTTTCAGGTGAAGCATCACCCCCCGCCAGAGCTTTTATCAAACCAAAAATCTTTCATACTGCATTTCTAAGTTGAGCAACACCTTTAAGAGGTCTTTTCCTCCCCAAGACCCCTGGAAGCAGCACCCACCTCCGGAATCCAGAGAGCACAGCTGACGTGCACCCACTTGGTGCCACTTCGGGTGGGTTTCATGGCGCCGCCCTTCTTGGGGCACAGGAGACACTTGGGCTGCACGCCCAGCGCGCACGTCCGGCACAGCCAGCTGCCCTCRGGCACCTTCAGGATCCCGTAGCATGCCTGCATCCCCACGGGCAGCACAGGCAAAGGAAACAAAGCAAACATCATCTTGGTTCTCAGTTTACACACTGCATCTCACAACTCGCAGAATTATTTCGTTTAGTTTCTCCTGGCAGGACAGCAATTCATTTAGATTGCATTTTTCAGAGCCCTCTATCCAAATTACCAGCTTTAATGCACTTAAGTTTCAGGTTTGATGTGATCAGAGAAACACTACATCTCTGAAAACATCAGCTTTACTCTGCCTATCTTCTGGGATAGCCCCCTGGGCATTACAGCTGTCACAGGCCCAGTTCTTCATCATTAGTACAAAAGAAGTTAAGTAACACATAGCAGGAACGTGTTTCCTGCTCACCACACAAGTTTTCCAAACACTGAATGACAAGAGAAATGTGTTAAAGCTGGGAAGCGAGGACAGGCTGATAGGAAGGCACCTGCCACAGTAAGAAGAATCCACAGAAACAAATAAGCTAAAATTGTATCTCTTCTTTCAGGTAAAGAAACTTCCTATCCACCACACAAAGGTGACACATAGTAGTGTTTCCTTGGCATGGTTCAGTAAATTCTCTGTAAAATTACCTGTAATAAATCTCATTTGTGTCCCTATTTTTTTTTGAAGTTTCTGTGACCACGCCACACCCTCCTGCTGCCATACCTGGTGCACACAAATATTGCATTTGTCACAGAACACCATCTCATTGCCATCCTCTCCATCTGGGGACTGACAGACATCACACACGACGTCCTCATCGTATTCAATGCCAAGCCCCTCCTCCGTCTCAATGGCGTGGTTCATGTTATCGTAGCAGCGCTGTTCAAACTCCTCCATCACCCTCTCCATGGTGTACTCATCCAGCTCATGCATCCCTGGAAAACAGGAGTTGTTCACTCAGTTGAAGAAAAGTGAGATAATAACTCCACCTTCTCTTTGAACAGCTGAGCAGACACAGCCAATCCCCACAGGGACACCTTTCAATCCTAGACAATCACCCCTATTCCAGCACAAACTAGGGAAACTGTAAAAAAAAAAAAGTCAAAGCTGTCTTGTAACTGTATTAAACTAAAAAATGGAATATCCAAATCTTTTAATTTCTGAGAAGAACTTTGATTTTGGCTTCCTGGTCTTGTTCTCGTATTTTCTTTCTGGGATAGCACCATCTATCTTTATTCCAATGCCAATAAAGGCTGCCAATTCTGCCAACCCAGATGTTGACTCTTTGGTGAAAGATTTGAAAGTATTTTGAACCAAAAGTGATCGAGCAGGGGGAGAAAATCAATGACAAAATTTGCTATGATATTTGGAGCAAATTGCAGTTTCTAGCAACAGTTGTTGGTTTATCTCAAGTTCCAACCCAGCAGGGTGCAACCCCAACTGAGGTCTCCATCACACCCTGCTACACAAATGAATTAATTTGTTGAACTTGTATGTTAAGAACAGGTTAATAATTAAAAATAGAATAAAATAATAGTGGTAAATTGTAATAATAATGAAAATAAAAAGGGGGAAAACAAGTGACACAGAAATTGCTCACAACCTGCTGGCTGATGTCAGACCCCCACTCCCTGAACCCAGACTGACCCCTCCTTTCAGGGMAAACACAGCACTTYTAACAGCTACTGASCARAAATTAACTCARTCCCAGCTGAAACCAGGACAGATATAGAGTTGACAACCTCACAACAGGTGTTTTAACAGGAAAACTCTCCTTTCAGCTCCTCCTGTGAAAAACTGAGCCAACAATTCCACACAACAAAGAATAAAAAACCTCTCTAGGTCCTCCAGATCAGAAGACAAACACTCCATAAAAGTACTTCCAGCTTCCCTTACCAAAGGTCTAACCTTGCAGCAGAGATCAATGCATCCCMTACTACCCAAACTGAGCAGCTGAAAAGCAGCAAGAGGGAACATCTAGAAAAAAGGCCTGGGTAAGAGACCACATSAAGGCATCATCTGTTTCTTTCATGTGTTGGTTTAAAAGGGAGAAATGGAGTCATAAATGGTCATTTTGTGGTTCACCAGCTCTTTGGCCATGCCACCTCTGGGCTACAGCCAGGTAAAACACGTTTGACTAAACTGCAACCCAAAGCAGGGAACTGCCACAATGYTCAAACAAAAACCAGAAGTGTTCACCAATATGTCCAAGCCTCTTCCATCTGGCACAGCACCTTTTCCCTCATCCAAACAATGAGGTAGAAGTTCCGTGCTGACTTTACATCCTGTTCAGTTCCACTGAAATCTTCTTCTGAAACCCTCTCCTTACCAAAGAAACATTCCAATTCACCACTCTTCCCTGTCCTTTACCACACACAGCCCATTCTGCAGAAAAGGGAACAGCTGTGACAGCTCCTCCTCCTGCTCTGGAACCAGAGCACAGTCCCAGAGAGAGATTTGGGAGCTTCCTCCAATAAATCACTGCAGGAATTCCTCACTGTCCCATTCCCTGGCGTAGGTTCTCTAAATCTCCAAAACAACCTTGGCTTGCCTTCTCCACACTGAACACCATGAGCTAAAATGATGCCACAGATTTGTGATGAACAGAAAAATAATTAAATTGGACTACCTAGAAAAATCACCTGAGTGGTCTACGTGATGTTTTCTTTGAGAACCAAATGGCAAACTGGGAATTTTTTAAGATAGAAAGCAGCACAGAAAAAAAAAAAAAACAAAACACGTGAACAGATTCTGACCAACTCTGAGCAGATACAACACAGGAGTTAGGAGGACATTTATCTGAGGGTTTAATCACACCAGGTCTGCTTTGAGGACAACACAGCAGACACAACACAGGAGTTAGGAGGGCATCTATCTGAGGGTTTAATCACACCAGGCCTGCTTTCCCATGGCTACCTCAACTCGCATGATTACCACCTTCTCACACCTCTACTATTTCTTCCCTGAAATTATTCTTAAAATTGCCARCTTTAAAAAAATAAATAAAAAAGGCAACAAATCAGTCATTGCTCACCCATTTCTTTGAATTCTTCATTGGCAAGTTGCAGCCAGGCCACGTCCACATCRTTGAGGTCATAGCGACACATGCTGTCCGCCAGCGTGCGGATGTCGACGTAGCCCAGCTCGGGAGGCTCAGCGCCCGAGGACACGATGTACTTCCTGGGACGAGTGAAGGTGACAGCCTTGGTGTCCCACACAACCCTGGAACAGACACACAGGCACCATCAGGGCTGCTGAGAGGTTCATCTCTAGACAGCTCAAAATGATTTATTCTAAGGGACTGACAGCCATCTAACCATCCCAGCAATCACTCAGCACCAGAGATGGGAAAACACCAATCCATGCACTTCCATAACACAATGGTGGCATTATAAGAACTTGAGTCGTCTAGAAATCCAATTGTCAGAATTATAAATGAATTTAAATAATAGAGGACAAAACTGTGCTACTCTTACCTGAAATTCACATTAATTTCAAGCTAAAGTAGGAACACTGTATTTACATAGTGGCTGCCATATACAGAGACTTTAAACTCTGGTTTGAGTCTGCTTTTGAATCAATCTGTTTAASTAAAATACTGACAACAAAGAACATTCAGGGAAAAAAGAAGTATTTCCAGCTGTCTCAGCAGAGGACATGGCCCCTTCTCTTAGTTAAGATCACARRCTGAAATWYRGTTTGGATRGAACCCAYTTSACCACACASCCCTGGCACCTCMAGCTCTCTGCTGGGARCAGCYKAAGCTCCACAAGAAGCAGGATATCYTCCAYCCTCTGTGCTATTTTGCCCCCATCTGAAGMCCAGAGTATTAATCTGCCACTACTGCAATTGCACAAACAGATCTCAGTAAATCCTCCATGTATTTCAGTTTTCAGCACATCCCCAAAGCTTTCCCGCTTCTGGCTTCTTTCAGACAACAATCAGAAATGGTGAGCAAAAGCCAAGTGATGAATTTGGGGCTTCTGAGGTGATGTGAAAAAATACAAACGTGAATGACCTTGCCAGCCTAACTGCACTGCCCAAACTGTTTCTGGYCATACTGCACAGTATTAAAATGTTACAAACTAATGCATCTTCACAGACAATGTATTTTAAAGTGGGCACTGCTCTCCAAATCTCCTTTATCATAAATTCCTTCTAGAGTACCTCTCTGTGGAAATCATAACCTCTGGGCAGCACCCTGCCACAGTAGTGGCACAGAAGAAACGAGCACAGTGACTCTAACCTCAAAACAACTCCCTTTCTTGGCTTTATTTTTGTGTTAGAAAGAAATAAATAAAAAAGGCAACCCTTACTACACACTGACAAGCATTCAGCTGGATTGTCCACCTGACCACATGCTTGCAACAGCCTCACTCCTTTCTCCTGCCCTGTCCAAACCTTTTATTTGTTGCTCCTCTGCCCTGCCCTGTCTATATCTTTTATTTGTTGTTATCTTCCTTACCAGCATCAGCTCCCTGTACAGCCTTGCATTCTATCCTACAACATCTATGGTTTATTTATTGTCTATTCAGTGTGCAGAACACCCTCCCTTCCCTCCCAAAGTCAGGCAMAGAGCAGTTCCTGCACTCCAGCTGCACCACAGCAGGGCTCTGTGAGTGTCCCGTGCAGGAGAAAAGGGGACAATGATCAGGCATCAGAGGCCACTGTGACCAGCAGGTGCTCASCAGCTCACAAGGAGTGATGCCTGCCAATACACTGGAGATGCCTTCTTTTCCTATCTTCTAACATCCTAAATTTAGAGCAAAATCTCTATTGGCCTTTGGCAGAGAAAAGCTCTCTCCTAAGTGAGTGCCTGGACCTGCTACAGCCACCAAATAACCTCTCTGACAGATACAGAGAGATTTTTTTCTCTGCTCAGAGGTGCCCTGGCCCTCCCACAGCCTTGGGAAATGCTAAACAGAGAAATCAGTGAGAAGCAGGCAGCATGAGTGCTCATGTACTCTGTGTCTGTCTCTGCAGGGACAGGCTGAGGTCAGTGTGAGCAGGGAAAAGGTGCTTTCCCATGTTCTCCAAAAACTGCAGAGAGTAAAATGCCAGGTTGTCCTTGGAGTTTGGGGTCCAATCCTTCAGAGAAATGAAGGACAGGGTTCACCTGGTGTGCAGGGAAGTTCCTCACTGCACAGACCCAGTGGGGCACTCTGCACAGAACAAAAACAAACTCCCCTGTGGTTCCCCTAAGCCAAGGCTAAAGCTGACACTCAGCTGACTAAACTCAGACCTAACAAGAAGCAGTGGAGCACCATCACGATTTTTTTTGCTTTGTATCAAGGATGGAGCTGTTCTGGTCCCAGCAGCACTGCTGGGTTGTTTGGTAATGCCTTATGGGCCAGCCTGACTGACTCAAAGAGATCTACAAGGATTAAATGGCAAAAATCCTTGTTCTTATTTTCTCCAATCCCTAGTAAGCATGAAATGGGCTGCAGCACACTCCTGCCCTYAGAACTGCAGTGTTTAATTTGAAACAGGAAATAGTATCTAAGTGTAACAAACACAGCAAGGAAAATAAGGGGGTTTTGGATAAGAGCTGGAAAATCTCACATTATTTAGTTACATACACATCTGGATGGTTCTTAAAACAGACGAAATGTTGTACAATCAATTTCTTGGGTTAGTAAATGAAATCACAAAAAAAAAAAAAACAAACAAAAAGAAAATAAAATAAATGCTGTATTTTCTCTAGCCCTTAAGCCTGTTTTGTCGAAGTGTTCCTTGAAAGCAGCCTATGGTTTGGAAATCAGCAGAGAAAACACCAGACAAGGGCTCTTCCAGCAATGGTAAATGAGCTCAAGTCTGGCTTAAAAATAGAAGCTATTTTTAAGGCTCTCATCACACCCACGCTAATGTATTGCCAAAATCAGTTCTCTGACATTCTGATTTCACACGGGCAGAACAAGCCTGACTCTTGACCTCTCTGACCACTCTCAAAGGTGAGGCAGGCTGCTCTTYACCTCTGAGAACCAAGATTTTCCTAGCAGGGCACTGTGCAACAAAGCTCAGGAAGCCAAGGCAACACAGACATAAGCTGCTAGCACAAACGTGTGTGTATTTGTTCACAWTCCTGCAAATTATACCTGGCTACTGGTTCTGGGATGGTCCCTGGGCTAACTGGCACCTGAACTCCCTTTTCCCACTCCTGCCTCCAGGGATCTGCCAGCACATAGTATTCATCAGGGTTCAGCTGGAAGGAGTCATGTAACTTCATGGCAGTGATCAGGTCCGTTCTGAACACCTGCAAAGAGAGTGACCAAGAGAGAAAAAAAATAGAGACACTGACATTCGATATTGACACTCTACATTCACAGCTTCAGGGTAACCTGACAGAAATCAGGTCACTGTACCACCAGTGCCCCAGCCCAGCCCACTGCAGAATGGGAAGGAAAGGGGTGGCTGAAGGCACAAACAGTGACAGGAGTTAAACTTTCATCTGACTCCCCTACAGCTCCTGGCTCTCCTCCTGCACTGGAGACAAAATTCTAAAAGGTGTTACCCACTTGCACCTCAGTGTCAGCTGCAATAAAAGCTGCAGGGGCTCTGAGTCGTAAAACAGCAGCACAAGGAAGATTCATTTTTGCCCCAAGGCTTTTTGGATTTTTTCTTTTAAATTATTGGAGCTCTGACTCAGGAGAAGACATTCTAGAAATTCCCTGTGGTAGAAATCAAGGCGTGACTCCACCGTGACCAGCCACAAGAGGAAATTCTAAGGAAATGACTCTTTGTGCAAGTACTTAGAAAATATACCAAAAGACCAAACAAATAAGATCCAAACTGGAATTCTGGCAGCAGCTCCCTGTTCAGCACAGGTATTATTCAATCAGCTCCAGACACCTCTGTGTCACAGATGCAATTTCACTCTGCCCTTGCAAAGGCATCCAGCTCTGAAGCCAGCAGGATGTTTGGCAACCTTTGGGCTAGCAGCCACCAACAAGCAGCCATGCTGTCTTCAACAAGGCACAGAATGAAATAAAAAAGGCTTCMCTTCACTCCTGTGGCAGGCCTGCTGTGGCAGCTCCAGCCTGCTGGTGCCACAGAATGTCATGAGTGCTGCTATCACAGCCATCCCATTGCACTTGTGATGTGATTGATATCTAGCCCTTCCCACACTGCTCCCCACAAAAAGCATCCTCACCTCCTCGACACRAATTTATAACCATTCCATGCCTCAYTCAAGGCAAAGGGTTAAAAAGCTACCAGGTGACAAAATAGGCACCACCAGGACAGGGAGACAACAGGGAACATCTTAAAGAGCTTCCTGCACCCTTCTCAGTCCCACCAAGCCCCTGCTGCAGTTACAGAAGGAAATACTCTAGATTTTCAGGGCAGTGCTCCCAGATTCCCTTATGAAGCTGCAAAGGGGGCTCAGTGACCCATTCTCCCAGCCCCAAATCAATGGCCCCRCTGTCACCTCAGCCCCAGCCCAGTGCTCATGGCTGAGGCACAGCCAGGGGTACACAGAGCTAACCAGGCAGGACTCCCCAGGGCAGCCACTTCTGTCATCCACTGCTCACACACCCTGGGATTTTTGGGAAGTGTTTCAGTGTATCTCATGGCTAATTACATTCCTGAGAATATTTTCAAGTGTGATTTGCCTTACCACACTGCACATCTTGAAACCTTTCCTCACTCTGAACACACACACACTATCCCACTTCTGTCTGCTTATGTGTCTGTTTCTACCCTGCTTTTGTCATTAAAATAGCATAAAATYATGACATTGTTCTTAACACTTGTCTTGACATGTTCAGAAAAACTGCCAACATGAAAAAGTAAAGAAAAATATTACCGTGTGAAGAACAGGGTGAATGCTGGTAATGAAAYATGATAAAATGTTTTAAACAATTCAATTGCAAGTCCTGGGAGGCTTCAATCAAGAAATGAAAAGTAAGCCACAAAGTAAATGGGCTCACAAAACAAACAAGCACAGCTGGCCAGGGGATTCTGCGCTTTTAAGTGATTTGACTTCAAGCAATCAAAAGTCAAATTAAAAGAAGACTAAAAATATAAAATGGGACACAAAMCTCGCTCAATCTCTGAGCCAAAATAACTCGGGCTCTTGGATAAATTTGTCACAGAACTCCCTCAGAAGCAAAGCTAATGCAGCACCTGACAGCCAAGAAACTCCTTCCCAGGCCAATGGCCCCGTGACACCGTTCTTTCTGCTCTAACTGCTGATGCAATCTCAGTGCCTGGAGGAAAGCRGAGCTTCCAGAAGTGCTGGCTCTCAGAAGCACTGAACACTTCAAAGCTAAAGGGTGAAACCCTGGCCACGCTGAAGTCAATGGGAATTTTGCCACCAGCTTCAGTGAGCCCAGGATTTCACCCGGGGAGTTCACAGAGTGTCACTTGCCTGCCAGGGCACTTCTGGGAACYACAAGAGAAGCTCATGCAGACTGAGAAAACACTAGTGAACAGCACAAAATTGCAAAGATTCTGACAGCAAAAGCAAGGTGAGGGAGAGAAGAAAACAGAAGAAGAGCAGCAAGACTATTAATTATCTCAGATTATTTCTTGATAGCCTTTCACCAGGCAGCTCTCAAAAGCAGGTGTAAGGGATGCACAAAAGATAAYTAAGAAAAACAAGCCTATTGCTAGCTAGAATAAATTTACCAGGGATCTCCACATTCATTAAAAAAAAAAAAAGTCTTTAATAGTCAACAATCAAAGAAGTTTGGRAACCATAAGTAGCAGGTGTACTTCACACTGAACAATGAATGGGATTCTTGTGAAAAATCTTCCCGAGGCTCAGGTACACTGTCATTAGAGAGATTAATGAAGCACATTTTTCCTCAGCACCTCTCACTAATGTGTAAGAAATACACACTGGGCAAGTACAATAAATGAGAAATTCCATCTGCCAGACCTAACCCTTTCTTTGCAGCTTCTACAAAGTCTGCAGTGTAGCATTTTGCCTGAGGACAGGAAGATTCAGCAAGAACATTTCCAAASAAATAACAGCTGATCCATCCTGGAAAGTTCAAAGATTTCTATCTCCCCTGGTAGGATTTCTTCAAAGCACTACACAAGACAGAACTGTCAGGAAGCAGATTTCTAGTGTGACAAGCACTTTAGCAAAGATCACACACCAAGCACCAACACCAACTATGAAATAAATGCACCTAATGTAAATTTCCACTGTTCACAGATCAAGCTACAAATAAMCCCCCATGTCTAGAATAGCACAAGAGAGACTCTGCAGCTATGCTGAATGGGTGTCAAACTACAGACAGAAACTGGTGGTGGCAGGAGCTGTGCCAACAGCTGAACTCTCTAATCTTCAGGGGAGGGGGAGAGGGGAAGAAGGGGTGAGGGAGGCCAAATGTAGCAATAAAATTGCCAGCCAAAATGTAAGGGGAAAAAAAAGAAAGAAAATGTACATTGGAAGAATTGATCCATAACCAGGAAACACGTATGTATACATTGTGTGGACAGGTACATTGACAGATACAACAAAATGCAAATCAAATTCCAGAAATACCTCAGAAGGCTTCCGGTCTTCATCTCTGGARCACGAAGTCCGATGACGGCGAGATCTGGAATGCTGGGACCAAGTAGACAGACCTAGGATACAGAAATGATCATTTGCAGGCTTCTGTGACAAATGTCCAGGAAACTCCTTCAAAATGAACCAGAAAATAAAAGKCACTCAATCCTAAACTTTTGTGATCTCTCTCTCCTGGGTCTGTTTTGCTCCTCATTTCCTGACTGAGGTATTGGCTGCACTGCACTTACCTGCCTTCCACCCAGCATTTGAGAAAAGCCACTTCATCAAATCCTTCCCCTGAGCAGCACTAAATGATTTCCTGCAGATTAATAACTGACCAGGAGCRCTGCCAACAGCCTGGGATGCACTCTTTGAAGTTAATGTCCTAGATACCYACATTGGTCACCTGGTTCCTGCTGGAATGAGCCTCTGTAAAATGCAGCAYGCTGCCACACTCACACAGCAGAGCCCACGGAACAAGCTGTTGTCTCTTCTCCTGAGCAAATCTCCCCGTGTGGGAGATTTTTGTCTGCATAATTACTCACTGCATTCCAAACAAATTATACCTTTGTGCCTTCAAACCGTTTGACAGAGTCTCTGTCAGCTTTCAGAAATATTGTAACAGGAGGGAAGGGAAAAGAGAAAGAATCTGCACTCCTTTGACAAGATAGTGCTTTGACACTAGAATATATTATACCTGGGCAAATCAACTAATTTCAGCACAGTAAGATTTACAGCTACAGCAGCTATTTTCCACTGCCAGCCTCACAGCAGTCATGAAAAAAATAAAGCCAACAAATCCTTCTGGTTGCAGAGATGGAGGACTTGTAATAGGTCTATCTGATAAGGAAGCGAAGACCTATGAGCTCTGGAGGATGCACTCAGAATTTGCAAATTTTTTTTTTTTTTTTGTAAATTTAAATTGTAGACAAATGGAACCAAACAGATGCAAATGCCTTCCCACACTGCTCATTCCTTGACTGCCTATGCACAAACGTGGTGGGAGTAAAAAGGGTAAGGCTACAATCTGTAAGGGCAGCACCACCTCCTATCAGCCAGCAGAAACCTCCYGAGGATCAGAAAGCACTGTTCAAAAGCACAGGATGGGGTAAGTTCTCTATTAAAAACAAAAAAATAATTTTAGCAGTGAAGCAACTGTTCAAGACTTTCAYAGGAAAGGGATGACTGAATTATAAGTCATCAGAAGAATTCATTATGYTTTAGTTACCCGTTCATCTTCTCTTTTCAGTTAGTAATACATTAAGGAATCTGCCCCAATAAAAACTCCCTGGAACACAGCAATGAATAACAGACATTACACAGAATATGCATAATGGTCCAAAATGAAGCAATGTTAACASCAAGTAGCTAAAAATCTTATTTCCTGAGGTAAGAATACAGAAAATATTATTTTAAACGAATGCTAGTGTTTTAATATAAAAGATGCTGAAGTTATTGGCACTCTTCCTCCTTTCTATGAAGAGAAAAAAGGAAGAAAAAAAAGAAAAAAACAGTGACTGACTGCCATTTATTAATCCATGAGAAAAGTCAAGACTCCCAAAATCATTCAACTGCCATTCCATTTAAATGTTCCCTTGAAAAGTGGAGAAGAAACACAAGCAGRAGGATGAACTTCCTGTGAGGCTCCTATGAGCCCATGCCCAAACTCCATTTAAGGTCAGAAGAGAATAAATAAAATTCCTCAAAAGCTGTGAGATATACAGATCAAATGCGCAACAAAAAAGCCAAAAGACAAAAAAAAATCCCAGATTTTTTCCCTGCAATGTAGCAATGTAAATATTAACATTTTAACACTCAAACAGATGTGATTTCTTTAATCAACAGCCCCACCAGAAGACAGACTACATACATACCCACACAGATTAGTATTCAGTTCTCATGGGGTCTGATATTTTCCATTGGCAAGACATTAATATCTGACCAACTAGCTGCCACTGAGGTGTTCAGCCAGTTAAACTGCTGCACCAGCGAGCCAGCACTTGGAAATTTCCAGTTCAGTTGTGGATCTGAGTGGTTTTGTACACTGCTGGACCTGGGAGAGAGATCCTGCACACAAGATAAAGAATTGAGAACAACAAGCTGTACTGGAAAGGTGTGTGGGATTCAAGAGTCTGGGAGAGATGAGCTGGTGAGGCTGGAGGCTTTAAGGCAGTTGTTCCCAAGGAAGTCAAGCATCTGGCAAAATCAGTGTGGTGGCAGGGTGATGTACTTCTGGGTCTTTAGCAGGGTCCTTTAATTCAGCTTTTATGACAACTTATCATAAATTTAATTAAAAAGGAGTATGAGCTGCTGGTTTGGTTTTTTTTTTAATGCATTAACAGACAGATTTCCAGGTCTCTCTCACACCACGAAGAAGCTACAAAGGTGAGGAATAAAACAGTCCCTGCCCTATCATCCATCTCAGTTTCTTCATAGACATCAGAACGAGCATCTCAAATGCATAATTCTGTGTTCACGTACACAAGTGTGGTCACTGCACTAATTAACTATTCCATGTTATRCAAAAGGTTAACTATGMTCATCAAAATTACAGGAGCTTCACTTGAAATGATTTTTTAACTGCTGTAGGAAAGCRAACTGTAAAATTTCCAAGCCTAAGTGACAACCCAAACGCAGCCAGCCTCCCTCAGGATCTGCTCTAATGAGTGTTTTCTCCTCACCACCCTGAGTAAGGAAAGGAAAGCTTCTCAGGTAGTTCTGTAACAGCCGCTTCCTCACACACAAAATTGGAGAATTCACAGTGGAAACACTGTTACTGCAGAGGCTGCTGGATTTTTCTGAGCAGGGTAAACTTGACTGTACATAACACTCAGAGAAAACGGTGGAAGAATTCCTCATGGGACTGAGGTTTTCCTACACACTGCAGCTAATAGATGACCTTTGGCAAGGGCTTCACGTCAACAGAGAAAACATTTACTCACTGAATAAACAAAGCCTGACTGTAAGCCTTGAATTCATAGATTCAAACCAGCACCACTACTCAGACACCAAAGTAAGAAAGTGAAGGAGCCAGCTGAATGAGAGAAAAATATCCAGCCCAGTGRAGTATTGAATCTAGCTACTTTTGAAATCCTAAACATGAGTTTCAACTGTGCTTCCATCAAAGCTACTGGTAAAATATCACTGTCTTCACCAGTGTCAAGTCCAGGTCACAGAATTTCCCAAAGCTGCTCTCATTAACAAGCCATCCACCCACTCTACCCACACCAGTAAAAGCACAGGAGGAAAATTAAGGATGTTATTTGTCTAATAAGCATCCTTTCCATATTTTCATTCCTAATCCAGAAAAGGGACCTCACGGAAAGCAAAAATTCACAGCAATTACACCTACTTCAGTGGTTAATGGTCTGATTTGTACATCTGAGTGCACCAAGCAAGAACCACTCCTGGATTATACAGAAGGAAGAACTGGCTGCGGTCAAAACAAAACACAGGATTCRAAACAGCTCTTCTGTGCTATAAAAAGAAAATTAACCTAGTTCAGTTAATTTCGAAAGATTCCAGACACTTTTCACCAAAATCAYTGAGTATCCAAAAATCATTGTATTCATCAAGTTTTCTGAGTACTAGCCCTAGTCCCAAACTGGATTAGTCTTGGATCACCAAGACTAGAAAAACAGTTAAAGATCAAGACAAGAGTTAAACTCAGTTTTGGCAAAATAAAATTAAAATTTAAAAATCATAAGGGAAGTCTGAATTACTGGGATTTGGAAGATGTAAAAGTTCTGCAAAATAACATTATATACCTCATGGGAAGACTGAGTTTCACAGCAGATGGAAAGACAGAGAGATGTTAAGAGAGCCCATACTACCAAACACCATGTGAGAAATAGTAAATATCAAAAATACACAACTCCAAGGCATGAAGCCAAATAAATGCAATCAAAACATGCACTTCCATCCTCATTGGATATCAGAGATAAAAGGTATTTCATTAAGTGTTACATGATCATGGCAAGTTTAGGATAACCACAGCAGCCTAGTCAGCAACATCACTCTGAGAGGGAGATCAGGATCATTTGGATTCTTTGACAGTTTGGATTCTTCCAAGGTGTTCATGTGTTTTAAAAAGATTTCATCACTGAGAACAATGGCAGAGGGATGGTACTTTTATTACATGTTCTCAGTCTTCCTTTTGCATTTATCTCCTTACAGAGAAAAAGCAAAAAGAAATCCCAAACCATTAAAAATGTGTAATCCTCAGCAAGGGAGGCAGAGCTCTAACACACCACTGGCGCTGCAAAGGACTTCTCAGACTCAAATAGGAATTTTTTCTGTTCCCCAAGGCTGCTATGAACACTCTACACTGTAAATACAGTGTTTTTATAATACTGCCACAGGGTGTATGTAACACACATGCCTCCTGATAATAAAAGAAAGCAATCAAGGAGCGTGCATTCTTTTTCCCCACTTGTGAAGAGCACACGCTTCCCAAAAGGAAAAACTTAATCAATTTTAACGGCATCATTTTATTAAATGATCTGTCAAGAAAATGTTTTCATTCCCCCCAAAAAAATCCAATCAAAACAGAAAATTGCTTGGAACCAATAAAACAATTCAAGCCCTGAGGGAATTCCACAACTAATCCAGYGCTCAGCATGAGCAGAGAAGGCTCAGCTGTTGGGTACGGTGCAGCACTGTAAAGGCACCTGTAAGGCACCCAACTGTGTCCCTGGAGAAYGAGCTGCTGCTCCAGCCTTGAACACTTCAAAGGTTCAGATCACTGAAAACCCCTCTCCCCCCATAAATACACTCAGCACAGCAGAGCAAAGCAGCCCTGACACCGAGCAATGTCCTCCTGTCACTTCTGCTTAACACTGAGACCAACAAGGTGCTGCTGCCAACGCTGTCACAAACATCTGCAGCCTGAGGAGGAAACAGAGATGCTCAGATTCCCCATTTAGTGCCCTGGCCCACAACTGCTGACAGTAGGGGCAGATTCCTTCATGCCCAGAATCTAACTCCAGCACAGAGCAAACAATTCTATGGGCAGTTTCCATKACATCAGGGGCAGAAAGAGCAAGAAGTCCTCAGGCCCTATCACAGAGAAAGCAGCACGCAAGAAAACACAAYCTGAGACATCATTTCACACAGGCAAATTTCCTTTCTCGATTTTCTGTTGCTGGAGGGYTTGCCCATCTCTCTTCCTTATCTTTATAGCATATTATTACACAACAATCTCATTCAAGATCAAAACAGGAGAAGCAATAGCCTTTTATCTCTTGTCAACAGCAATGCTACTTGAAATTTACTGTCAGCTGACAACTCCCCAATTGCAGCTGCTGAACAATGTGTCGATCTATAGGATTTCTGCAGGGTTTTACAACACCACAGCACAATTGCTTGGTCTCTGACACACATAATGAATGGTCCTTTGCAGCTCCTCACCACAGCACTTCAACACAAGTTCCCTCCTGTCATCCCTTTCCTCAGCAGCACATAGTTGAGTTTTATCATCTCAAGGAACACAGATGTAACCACACAGGGGCACATGTCACTCTTCCAGCAGTCASGAATTCCTACACCTCATCTTATTTTTTCAGCACACAATGCAAGTGCCACTCAAGCTCCCTGTCCAATTCTCACAGTAACCACATTTTGCCCTAACAATGAACAGTTTTAACTCAAGTTTACTGCAGGTTATCAAAGGCAATTTGAGCACCTCTCATGCTAGCACTCATGGCTTGGTAACATGATGTTGTCAGGCCTTGGAAGTCCAGTGGAGTAAGGTGTACTCAATCTAGCAGTCTTGTAAAGAAAAATGTACCTCTCTAAAAATGAATCACAGAATATGATGAGTTGGAAAGGACCCATTAGGACCAGGCACTGAAGTGACACTGACAGGCCTGGAGTCTCTGGGGTCCTTCTTGCCCTTCTTGAAAATTGTGACATCCGCCAGCTTCCAGTYAGCTGGGACCGCTCCAGACTCCTAAAACTGCTCAAAAATCGAGAGAGAGGTTTTGCAATGACATCAGCCAGCTCTTTGAGAATTCTCTGATGAATCCCATGAGACCCCATCGATCTGTAAGGATCCTGCACAATTTCAGGGTCAGCTGGGAGCTGATTATCCTCACAGTCATGATCCTCCARCTCAGGGCAAYSAGACTCTTGGTCCATCWTCAGAGTTGAAGACAGAGGCAAAGAATGCATTTAACACCTCTGCCTTGTCCATGTCCCTGTTTGTGAKGTGACCATCCTGATGMCATTTCRATATTGCCTTTTGCCATTAACATATTTTAAAAAATGTTTTTTATTGTCCCTTACCTTTCTGGCCACCTGCTTTTCTAGCTGAGCTTTGACCCCACGAATGTTCTCCCTACAGCAGCAASCAGCATMTCTGCATTCTTYCCRYGTCACCTGATCTTGCTASCACTGGGCATTCACCTTCCTTTTTCCTTACATCCTGTTCAGCCAAGCCTTCTGCCTCACCTGCTTGGCTTGKGAAATTTGGGAATGGCCTGATACAGTGTCCTGAGGACTTATAAACTGACAAGTGCTGATGGTGCCCAGCACCTGCAAAAACATTTTCCCAGGGGACTTTACTCGCTAGTTCCCTGAGCAGCCTGAAGTCTGCTCTCSTCATGGCCAGAGCTGTGCTTTTCTTAGCACTTTTCCTCCTGTCCAATCTTTTTTTCCTGTCAAATGACAATAATGATTAAGGGAAGCCCTTTCCCTAGATGCAACACCTTATCAGCCAAGATAAGCCTTTCAAATCTCTCTTCCARACTGCTCAAGCAACTTCTCCAAACACCACTCTGAGAGTAACCTTTTGGTATTTATTTTCCCCATTTGTCATCACTCCCCAACCCTTTTTCAAAGTCACAGTAGTGATGCTAAACTCGCTGCTTTGCCCAAATTCTGAGCCCTGCAGCTACATTATGTTCTGTTGTTTAACCACCATCCCTCACCTACCAGCCAGTTCAACAGAAGAACAAAAAAATGTTTCTTTTCACAAAGCCCCGCGCACRTAATCGCCGCATTTCAGGGCAGCGGCGGCTGCGATTCCACGGTAAATGACACGCACCCCCAAGGTTATGTACTCTGTAACCTTTGTGAAGGCACCCTGGGATCCTTCTCAAACACTCCAGGAATCCACTGGGATTCAAAGCCCTTTCCAAACCTAAGATCCCCGCCGTTCAGCCCGTGCAATGGATATTGGCAAAATTCGTTTAACTTTAAAATAACATTTGTTTAGCAATGATAGAATAAGGGCCTGCCTAAATTACAGGACTCTATTCCATAATCCGCAGGTATTAAATCTTTCATTTCTCAGAACTCACGTGAAACTCTGTAAATCTTGGGAGTATTTTTCATCTGCAAGCATCTTCAGTTCTTCTCTCGGACACTCTGCATGTAGGAGCATGATAAATTGATAACCCCTCCAAGAATAAATGAAAAAGCATCCTGGGAGCAAGTAAAGTCTGAGTAAAATCAGGCGACCAAAGCAGAAAAGCTTTCAGGAGTCAACACTCTTAAACACTTCCCCAAGCCTCTCTCAACACCATTCCTCTGTATTTAGACAGAAGTTCAAAATCCAGAGCGATGCCTGCAGCCATTTTTCATTCAATTATATTTCACGGGTAAGATGTTCAAAAGCGACCTCTAATTTCAGAAAATGAAATCCCTGAGAACACGCTGGGATATCCAGGGAATAACTGCAGCACTGCCAGGCACCACTGGCACTGACACCTCTCACCCAGGGCTTCAGATATGCTATTTTGGCTTTGTGTTGAAATGAGGATTTAGAATTTTGATTCTAAAAGGACACAGCTTAATAAYTTCCAGTAGTTAGGTTGAAGTACATGAAATAAATACTTTTGGGAGCTTAGCTTTAGGGGAAGAAAAAAGTCTGAGGGCAAAGAAGTAATGAGGAAAGCAAGAGTGCTGACTTTAAGCTGCAAGGCTTTAAAATACTGCAAATAACACAAAACTACCCRCACTAAAATACCTTACAAGAGTCAGTAAATACATGTATATACCCTAGGAGTGCAGCCATGTTGTTCAGCTTTCTTTTCTTCTCTATTTTGCCCCTAAAGGAAAGCCATTCTCCCTCTTTTCATCTCACAAAATGAGAGCACCTTTTTCTTCCTCTGAAGAACTACTGTATCTCCAGCAAAATGTATTTTTAGCACTTGGGTATGAGCTTTGTTTGCTTGTGACTACCAAGGAAACTGATTCAGCTCAGTGATTCAATGGAAAACACTTTTTGTTTATAAATTCCATTAGTCGTGGCATCATTATTATTACAGATAATCCTGAGCTCAACAGAATAAAATGTGGACCTTTTTTCAGGCCAAAATATTTTCCAGGTTGCACAGGGCTACAAGCTGGAGCCTACCCCAAAAAAGCACTACCATTCAGGTTACCCCACATTTATTCAGCAACCCTGATGATGAAGCTCAGATCACAGCCTAGAAAAGCACAGGATGAACACTCAGCTGCAGAATTGCAGCAGCTGGAGGCCCAATCCTCACCTTGTAGAATGAGGGAGATCAGTGTTGAGCCCTAAGCTCAAAGACTGGAGAGTTCATAATGATGCAGCAAGTCCTGGAGGGTCAAGAGGCACCACTGACTGACTGAGGTGTTTGCCAATAAGACTGAAAGTAGATGTTGACTAAAATTTCCATTTTTCAATTAGAAGATTGTTTGAAATGCTCAGAAAAGCCAAACGTAATTGTTGTCTGCCTATGGAAGCTCTGACAAGGAAAATACCGAGTGAAAAACTTGAAGTTTTCAATGCAGATCACAAAATCTCATTTTTTTTTTATTTTTTTGGGGGGTGGAATTCCTTACTCTTTCAAGACTTACTTAAGTAAGTAGAATGGAGGTACTATTGGCAAGTAAGAATACAGAAACAGATGTAGTGAAGGGTAATCAGTAATTCTATCAAAGGCAAGAGAGATCCTTGTGAAGGTGAAACCTGTAAGGGGACACCCCTGACATTCAAACATAGCTGCAGGAAACCACTGGTATCTCCTGTAACAGGAAAAGTGAAGAGAAAGGACCTGAACTTCAGGGAAGTCTGAATGACAAAAAGCCTTGGAGGTGCTGACCTGACATAAAATGTTATCTGAGCTTCTGATTAATAACCCTTGATCTTTTTTGGCATTATATAGTAATAGARTGAATATGCATGAACCTGTACCTGAATTTGCCCAGTTACTTCACAAGAGGAAAAAAAATAAATAATCAAGAGAAAAAAAAAAAGTGCAGTGCAAAGGAAGTGGTGTACATTTCAAATAATACCAGAAAATACTTCTAAAATTTCACTGCCTTTGCCATGTAATTTATTCAATAAAGTTATTTGCAGTAACCAGCCTTTAACATAGACAGATGATAAAAGGGCAAGAGGTTTGCTTTTCTTTTCCAAGCTCATTTTCTTGGATCTTGATCTATGGAACTATATTTTGTGGAAAATAAAATTCACTGAGTCAATAACTCTATTCCAAACAGTCATACATCAAATGACATTACAAACAAGCACTGCAATCAGCAACAGGTCAGTCAATTGTATCTATTTCAGAATTTCAATTCCAAGATTAACTGCTTCGTATGTTATTTGGTAAAACCTGTTACACAAGGCACATCAAGGGATAAAAGATTTAAAAAAAAAACAGCTAAGAGAGTGAAAATAAAGCCTACTATTAATATGAAACTATTTTATAAAGCTGCTAGGAAATGAAAAAAGGTGAAGCAAAATTCTAATGGAAGACATGTTTGCTGCTGCTTATTTTACAAGTAAAAACACACCAATGTTTCTGGGAAGTACACATCACCTTTGAGGAAATGCACTAATTTTTGACAATAGAAAGTAAACTTCTAACCAAGAAAAACACATTTGATTTGTTTGGGTTTTTCTCTTCCCAAATCCTCCAGCTGCAGGTAGCTCTGCAAAACCAAGCCAAATTCCTCACCTCTAACAGATTTTTCCCACTCTTTATTTGGATTAACTTCTAATCAGCCTGCTGGTTCTTACCTTCTCTAATCCTTTCACCTTTACTACTTCATTTCAGCAACAGYTTGCCCAGGGTTGTTTTAAGAGGCAGATTTGGCCACACCTGAGCAGATTCCCAGGCAGCACAGACACACCTAAGAAATGCAGGCAGGTGAAGCAGCAGCCACAGTGTATCTATCACAGGGCTGAGTTCTAAGAGTGAAGCTTTCCAAAGCACCTGGGAAGTCACCCCAATCATTTTCAGACCGAAGTTTCACAAAAGACCTCAGGTTTGAAGATGTGCACCCAGATAGATCGAACTAAAACCACAAAAACCTCTCTGACAACTGGTTAAGCCGCAATATCAAGTACAATCCTGCTTGCTTGTTTGGGCAAATAAGACACCTTGGCGCATTCCCCAAACTGACATTTTGTCTGTCCCCATTGCTTCTTTTTTCTGCTTAAATGAAAGATTAGGATTCTATTTAAATGAAAGATTATCAGTCACTGGGATCCAAACACAAGATACAGAGAGATACCACAGTGTCTGACAGTTGAATCAGCATAGAAACAGTTGAAAACATTCTGTACTCAAATTAGTGATTTGCTGAATTCAAATTCTTGTAATTCCTCAATGAAAATCTTCAAATGCAGCGAGGAGCAACTTTTATGCTCCATTAATCTTTTCTGCTTAAGCTTGAAGCACTGTACTTTCCCACTGCAGAGTATAAGAACACCGAAACAAATTTAAAGCAAATTTAAAATCTTTATGCAAACTTCTGTGGGCACTGTCAGTAGAAGGCTCCACGCTCTTTCTGTCCTTATGACAATAAATTATGCTACTTGCAAAGATTTCAAAGGTGACCACTGACTTTTTCTTCTTGTTTTATCTCATTACCTAAATGTCAGTTCTATGGGGGAATCCTGGATGTGCTGTCCCCCWGTGCTCAGMATGACTGAGATCCTGACAACACMCWTTTCTACCAGTCCAACCAATATGGAAAATGCACTGAAACCTGTTCAACTCGTAACCTCCTGCACTCTACAACAAAGGAGCACTTACTGCCATTGTCGTCAGAGTCCTCACTGCTGCTAGGAAGCCGATGTCGTTTCATGATCTCCCCGGGAAACAGCAGGCAGCCTGGGAAGCAATGAGACAGCACTTAACCCCAGGTAATAACACACAGTCATCAGCTGGAGCTTCTGATGGCATGCGAGCATTTACAGCACACAAAGGAAAACAAACAACTTCAGCGGCAGCTGAAATGTGAACAGGGAACCTGGGAGGATGCTTAATTAGGCAGTTATCATATGAACATTGGAGAGCCTCTGTGACAATCCCACCAACGCTTTCACCCCCCAAAAAAAGTGTGTTTTGTCCTGAGAGGTGTTAAAATCACTAAATATCTGCAGCCAATGTGCTCAACTTCCCCTGCCCATACTGACACTAGGTTTGCAATACAATAACATTTTTACTGCTTGTGTAAATATTTACTTTGGCTAATATATTTCTGGAGCAGTTTTATTCCTGTTTAAAGTGCCAGATTTACRAAATTGGAGATTAAAGTCATCCACTTAAACATAAAAAAATGAAACGTCAGCAGTAGCAAGCCCAGTTTTCCCAGGTTAACCAAACATGCACCATCTATACCCTGGAAAGCACGACCCCCTAAAGATGAGAGAGTTACTTCCTCCTACAGGCACATTTCTAGCACCATGCCCAAACTGTTCTTTGGGAGTAAAGATTCTTCAGATGATTAYTCAGAAGTTCCTCCAAACTGCCAGTTTTCTACCAAGTTCATGGGCACATGAACCATTGATATAAAGTCAAAAAATTCCCAATCTCTTTAACTGCTGGTATTTTCGCGTGCATTCCCTGCAGAACAAAACCAAATTCAGAAAAAACAAGGAAGCTGGAAATAGCCAGTCAGTATTTACATGTAAAAAGCTGTTAAAAAGTSCAAGTTGAAGAGCAGAAAAAACATGACAAGACAAGTCCAGAAAGGCATATCCACCAYGATCTAAACCGACAAGGACTCTAGATGCACATCAAAGCTCTTGCCACATATCAATCATGGTTTTGACAAGGCCTAGGCACCCTGCTAGCAGCAAATCCCTCACACCTATCTCTGMACACAGATTTTGATATCAGATGCCAAAATATTTTTTTCCTCCTAGGTAAGTGCAGAAAACCTAACCTTATTTCCTCGTGAGTTTGGACTGCCTCGAAACCTCTCAACAAAACTCTTTCCACTGGGCCTTTAGTATAAGAATTATCTTCTTCAGCTTTGATCACTGAGAACACAGCTCACTGCAGATAATGCAGTAATGCCTTCAACTTTCATAAGGCTGATTCCCAAAATAACAAAACCCAAGAAGTCTAACCAAAGCCTGACACCATTTCCRAAGGAGTGCAAAAACATCTGCTCCTCCAGAAGCGATTAACATAAAAAGAAAATAGTACTTATGAGGGAATTAATTTTATCACCACTASCAAGTCACAAGCAACTGAACCTGAGATTGTATTTTACACTTCCAGTGAACTTAATACAGTTAAGAGCCCAGCATTGCAGGATTGCCTCCTTTTTCATATCATATGTGCAAACAGAGYTGGGGGGAAGCCTCCCTCCCACAGACTGACTTTTCAGAGTGGGATTTAATACATCTGTCATTGAAACAAGTAACAGTTTTAAACTGCAAACTGTGCTCACTGAAGAGAAGTTGAATGGTTCACCTTACCAAGACCTTTCGTCAYCATTTCACAGAGTAAAAGTTCACACACGCCATCTGATGCCAGAGAATAAAGGATCATAAATGGCAGCCTCTTRCAGGGCTAGGAGAATTCTCTCCAAAAATTGCTTTGAAGCAGGCCAGAACTTTGTGTGTATGGGAGACRGAAATGCTGCCAGCGGATAAATACACAGACCAGCCAGGACCATCAAAACCCACTGAACACAGATCTGGGATAAATGCAGGAGATCCAGAGCCAAGTCACTTACAGAGACTGAAAGCCAACATTCGGTTTCAAAACAGGCTAAGACAAAACTGAAAAATCAATTAGTTCTTACAAGGCCAAAACAGGGGGATGAATATCTATTCTGTAAGGCATTTTTTCTATTAGCATTTTCACAWATTAATAATAGCAATGTAAAAGAAGATATACACTGAGCAAAAATCTCCCMTAAACAAAGTAAAGAAAATTTGGAAGAAGATAAATTGTCCTGTCTCAGAAGTGCAATTTGTATATTCCTGGTCAAAATCCTCACTTCTTGGTTTATTTCCCACATGGTCTGAAAAGCACTGTAAAGCAAAATAACAGAGTATACAGACACACACGTGAACTTGCAACAAGCAAGAAAATTTGGAATTCTGCTCCTTCACATCTTTCTGTGCATTTTGAGTTGATCTTCTCCTGGCATATTTTCTGCAAATTCAAAAAAAAAATGAAGAGACATCTTCTTCCTCCTATCACATGTGTTTAAAAAACAAGCTGAGCATCTCCTTTTTGGTTCTGTTTAAAGGAAAGAGTGGTATTCACACCTCCCAACTGAAGCACTCTCCAGAGTTTTTCAGGAAATAAGCTGGAACAGAAGCCACTTTSCTGAGTACAGAGTATTAGATAAGGCARCTAATTTCCYTGTCCACTCTAGTCAGGTGTCTGAAGTTGGCCACACTGAAAAGTCTGTATTCCCAACAGTAACACTAAAAGAAATACCCCATTTGATGTGGCTCCTGTGAGATCRTTTTACAGATGCATGGGTGTAAAAAGAGATCTCATTTTCCCATCTTTGAATTTAACCTGAGTTTACAAGGAGCTAAATCACAGATGAAAAAGCAGCATTTGGCTTCTTAGAGCAACACTCAAATCCCATAAGATTAACCCCCTGGAACTTTTGTCATTAGAAGAACAGCTTTTTTTCAACTTCTAAAATAGTTTTAAACTGCTCCCACCAGATGTTCATATCCACAGCTCAAAACACATGTTCTAGAGATAACACTGGAACAGCCAGTAAGACTTAAAACCAYGCAGACTGAAACGCTGCTGGGTTTRAAGGTATCACAGTGTCTCTGCCCCAAAGGCTACTGCTTTCTGTCATGTGGAGGGTGACTCAGAGTCACACCAGGAACGCATTAGAAAATGCATTMAAATGCAAAATACATTAAAAATAAACACGAGGATTATGGATAATGATGGTTAGATGCAGACTCATGATGCAAGTTTTTTCCCTGTTCCTGCAGGCATACACTATGATCACCATGCCTGTARGCAAAGAGAACTCACATGTAAGGGAACAAAAAGGGTAAAACATTTGAGCCCAGCTTTAACATCAAGATTAAAAGCAATGCACCCCAGCCTGCAACACTTGCAGGGCAGGAAGAGACACCCAGATGACTGAGCTCAATTCCCAAGTGCCTGCAATCACGTAATTGCTGTCCAGCCCAGAAGTTTCCACAAAACACTCACTGCACCCACACATGGCACAGAGTGACCTCSCAACTCCCCTGGCAGAAGGAAGGGCTGTCTGAAGCAAGGAAGCAGCCAGCCAAGCAGTGCCTGTGAACCCTGGATCCTCTAGCAAACATTTCTACAGCTGTTTTTCCCCAATTCTTACACCAACTCCAAAAGGGCATTTGCCCAACACACCATTTCCCTGAAGAGAGAGCCCATCCCATCAAAATCYACCCCCAAGTCCAACATCCCTAGGCTGCTTCACCAAGCTACCTCAGTTTTGTGATACCTGTGAATTTTTAATAACTCAACAACTTTTGTATATGAAGTGTCTCTGTTTCATTTCCTTGAAAGGCAATTATTTGTGTTAAAACCATCYTTTCAGAAATCAGTCAGGCCAACACACAGCATGCTGATAGCATTTTCTGCTGTGCACTCCTGTAAAACATTTACCCATTTATTGGGGAGGAATCAAACCAGACTCAGCTTTCAACCAAACACAGCTTTCAAGAAACAGCCACAACTYTGCTGGCAATGTCATTCCAATCCCACAGGCAGCAAAGCATCCAAGAGCACTTCATGCAATCACAACTCAATGATGGGACAAAAACCATGTCTTTTTAGTGCCCAGTGGTCCTCAGATGAGCTGGCCATACCAGGGCAGCACACATTTACAGAAACAAGTCACCAGCCGCTTTTCCATCCTTTTCCATCGTGCTTGCTCTGGAGGTTAAGCTCTGGGTTTTTCTCATTGATTAGGTACAAACTTTAAACACGCTCTGAATGCACCTGTGGACTTCGATGGTGCCTTTGTTCAATTGTTTTTAAAGGCAACATTACACTGCCTGAAACTGGCTACTGTAATTTGGAGATAGTGGCAAGCCTTTTTCAAAATACTTTAAATGCTGTGCGAACGAAATGACAATAATCCAATATAATCAATTTTAGGCCACAAAACAGCATTTGAATTTACATATCCTCAACTCCTAAGTTGAGCAACCAACATCTAAATCTATACAAATAAGTAGATGTAGGTGGGCTGTCCACTTCCCAGTATTTGATGACAGATGCAGTGCAATGGGTAAGACCCAGCAACATGACACAGCACAGCAAATTCACTATTTTTAGCAGTATGMATTATCATGCTACTCTATTCCYACCTTTCCAAGAGGTAAAATAACCAACAAAACCCAAAGACCCCATGGGACAGCAATGTCAAGACCTTTCCTTTTTTTCTCCCACGCTGAAATCCCAGGAGTTGCACTAAGAGTGTAAAAAATCCAAAGAACAGAAATCCAGAAACCACCCTACAAAACTGGCACAACAGCCTGCACACAYGTACACCCATGTGCCACAAACTGCATGCACAGTTAAAAACCCCACATAGTTCTTCACTCAGTTTGACCTCAAGTAGAGAGGCAATCAAAGAGAAAMGATGTAAAGTGTGTCAGTCCTTGTTATGCAAATAGCTAAACAGAACCAGATTGYAAAAAATAATTACACATGGAAAAATCTACATCCTCAGGTCAAAGGTTTTCCACAGTACAATTCTTACTGAAGTATTTTCAAGGGCTGTATAAACCCCTGGGTAAAAGAGTGTATAATTCAAACTCTGACAGACAATTAACTGTAACCATGTTAACGGGTGTCACTATAACAAACTGCACTGAACAGCTGCAGAGACAGAACGGGAAGAAAGCAGAGTTATGACAGATGTACACCCTGAAGTCAAACTGAAAAACTGGCTCTTCCTGAAAGTAACCCACTAACTGCAATGAAACGAAGACTTAATTATCTCTGGTACACAASAAATYTGCTTCAAAACACCTATTGTACAAATGGAAGTGAAGTGTGAYATCRCTTAATAAAATGGATAGCAGATGAAGACATTTGTCTTCTATTACTGGGCTCTTTTTAAATAGCTTATTTATAACACCAACCCTTCTTCACCAGCACCTGACATCACAAGAAGCCTTTTTGCTTCTATCCTAGACCTAAAACAAACAACAAAAGGAAGCACATCAGAATAAGTTACATTACTAAAATCCACCTAAAACTTTAAAGTTCCAGTAAAGCTTTCACAGCAATATTTTACAGTCACAAGGATACAAGAAGAGTTCTTAAATGAAATAGTACAGCATTGTGGAACATGGTCCACAGTACAAAGAGCCACAGACCCTAAATCTGGAGGAAAAAAAATCCTCCAAGTCTCACGAGACAAAGAAGTACATGGYCAAACAAGGCCAAGAGTGTTCTCCACAAGAAATACTTCTACTGAATTCAGCACACCTATTCCAGATTTCACATGGCAAGAGAGCAGCACAATTTGGACACATCAACCCAACA
The DNA here is from genome assembly GCF_030028575.1 of Malurus melanocephalus. Classification (NCBI taxonomy): domain Eukaryota; kingdom Metazoa; phylum Chordata; class Aves; order Passeriformes; family Maluridae; genus Malurus; species Malurus melanocephalus. The sequence continues at coordinate 457,986 of NW_026623424.1, forward strand.
CTTCTTGGGAATCCACAAGCTCATTTATGCACCTATGCAAGCCAGCTCATAATGTTACCTTACTACCTGGGCAGTGGCAGCAAATTATTCCCAAACTGTACTGGAGAAACTGACTGCCCAAAATCTCGAGCAAGGCACAAACTGGGCTCTGTGAATTAATGCAACCCAACCTGCACCCACTGCAGTTCATCTCTTCCACCCAGGAAATGGTGCCAGCTTGGTCAKGTCCAGCTGAAAACAGGAGTGTGAAGCAGCAGTACTAACTATATGGAGAAAACATCTGAGGAAAGACTGGAAGTTTTTTCTTTTACTACACTCTGTGAATTGGGAATGAAACCAGAGAAGCTGGAAGGGAAATCTGCAGCTGTGAGARGAAAAGGGAGTTTATTATTATTATTTTATTTTAAACATATGTATCAAACATAGCTCAGAAGCAGGGAGCAAGTGGTATCTGAAGCCAGAGGGAAAATCCTGCCACTAAAACATACAATCCTTGCTGTTTCAACAATATCCCACTGAGTGTGAGAAATCTCTAGAAATAGAATCATAACAAGCCTATTTTGGCATAACTTTTATGAAGGTTTTAGGTTTGCAAGTGTGGGCAGCTTCTGACTTAGTTAAAAGACAACACCTGCTTAAAAAAGAAATTATTCCAAGTAACAGCTAAATCTTTCTCTAAAAAATGGGGCTGGCATAAAAGCATCTTTAGCCTTCCACGTTAAGGAAGGCTGAATCCTACTGGACTTTCTGATACTCTCTCATAGGTACGTGCGCCCTCTCAGACGAGGTCACACACAGCCTGTTGTACTGGGGGTGCGGCAGACCTCAGGCTGCCCCGGATCTCACCTGCGGGTGAATCCCACAAACTTTCTCAGAATAAGGCGGTCAGCCGAGGAGCCGGAGAGCGCCGGGAGGAGCAGGCAGCCGGCGGCAGGCGCTGCTCGCAGGTGCGCTGAGCCCCCACGGCTGCGGGCTCGGGGCCGCCACTCCCGGGGGAAGAACAGAGCCTTCGGGAGTCGCTTCCACTCATGCCCAGCCCGACAGCCAGCTCCAGCCCAGCCGGGTGCCGCTCCGGGCGGCTCTCCTCATCCTCATCCTCCTCCCGTAGCGATCCCATCGCCGCTCCGTTCCGGCAGCGCGCCCGCCCGGGGCTGGCAGCAGCCGCCAGGGCACGGCCGGCGGCCGGCTGAGGTCACGGAGCAGCCTCCCGGCTCGGGAACCGCCGGGTTACACCTCCCCAGCGGGGGTGGCACCTTCCCGGCCAGCTGCACGGCCGCCGGCTTCCATGAGACACAGCCCGGCTCGCCTCCTCCTTCTCCTCCCTCCCGGCTCCCGCTCCTCCCCGCCGCCGGCCGCACCAATCCGCTCGGCCACGGCTGCAAATCAAACTTGGTGGCCCCGGCTCCGCCGCCTCTCCCTCAAAGCCCTGTCACTGCCGAAAACGGCCAAGGCACCTTCCCCGCCCGCCCCCGCGGCCGCGCTGCGATGGAGTGGGTGGACGGGACGGCGGATGGAGCGGCAGCTCGGAGACGAGCTCATTTTCTGTGTCTGTCTCTCCTCCCACTCCTAGACAGTTCTGGAAACTGTGTTATCACCTCTTGTCACAGGAAACCAACCAGCAGGCGGTGCAAACAAACAAACACCCTTTGCCTCCACCCTTCCCAAAATCATCCTATCGGGAACGAACGGGCGGGCGCGAACAGGAAAAACAAATTAAAAAAAAAAACCATAATACCCCACACAAATAAAACCAAAACAACATCCCCCCACTCGAAAAAAAACCACCACCAAAATTCTCCTGGGAGCAGGCGACTAGCCGAGCCCAGGGCCGGGCAGGGTGGCTTTGTCTAACTGGAACAAGTGGAATGATGGCTGGAGCCGCACTCACCTCCCCGGGGAAAGCGGCCCGTTACCCAGAAATGCCGCAGCCCCGCTCCGTCCCGCTCGCCAGCCACCGGGGCAAGAGCCAAATCGCGGAGCTGCCCYGACCGCCGCCCGAGCAAGTTGGGGCGTTCTCCGCCGCTCCCCGCGGTCCCTGTGCGATGTTCCGTTCGCGCCCCAACACCGCCGGCCGCCTTTCCCCTCCCTCGCCCGCAAACTCCGGCCCGGCCACGCGGATTCGCCCCTCGGCCTGCGCCGGGCACCGGCCGAGCGGCGGGAGGGGGCCGGCCCCCCGCGTCCTGCCCAAGTTCGCTCCGCGCCCCCCGCCCCGCTCCCGCTTTGATCCCCGCAGCCGGGGCGGGGGTCGGGCGCCGCGGGGTCGCCGTGCACCTGCCGGCCGCTGCCCCGCTGCCGCTCCGCGCCCCGGCGGGGCCGGCCAGCGCCGCACACATTTCCCCGCCTTTTCCCACTCTCAAACACGTGGACTTCGGGGCTCGGGGAAGTTGTTCTGTACCAGGAGACATCGCGCGCCCGCCCGGGGGGACAGGGCCACCTCTGACAGCCCGGGGCTCCGCGCCTCCAGCGGTGCACCCACCGGTGCCCATCAGGCAGGCGGCCGGCCGGGTGCCTCCMGCTCACCGAAAGGCAACTTCTGTTTAATTTCACCGATGAGCAGTTTTTATGCTTTCGAAGCATTTTTTTTTCCCCACAAGCCAAATCCAAGTGCAACTGGGGGGGTACGGCGGGGGCAAAAAAAGCTGCTCCCGCACAAGAAACACCTCCTCTCCCACGCACAGCGCTCCTCGCCCGCGGCGAGAGGCGACGGGTCTCGTGGGCATCTGGGTAACACGGTGACACACAGTGGCCATGACTCTCCCCCACCCCCTTCCTACACATCAGTATCCGAGCGGGACTTGCGCTCTGCCATTGCCATCTGGCTACCAAGTTGCTCCAACGCTTCCTACTTTCCGCGGCGGGCGATACCCGGCGCTGCCCCCGCGGCGCAGCCTGCAGCGACGCCTGGGGCGCAGGGCCGGCGGCACGGCACGACACGACACGGCATGGCACGGCACGGCACACCGGCGGCTCATTTGGCCGCCGCACCTGGGGAGCTGCGCGCTGCCCGCTTGCCCGCAGCGGAACAAAAAGGGACCCGCCGCCGCTTGCCGGCACCGGCCGGTCGCGCCGGGCGGCAGCGCAGCCTCCCCTCCCGCCTCCGCCCGCCCCAGCCCCGCACAAGTTGCTTGTGGGATAGCGGAGCCGCAACTCGGCCGCCTCCCCTCGCCCCGTACCGAGCGGCGCGGCTCTTGGCGCCATGTTAATGACGTACTATCTTATTTCCACTAGGCAGCGACCTTCGGCACGAAACTGCTCTCCCGCCGCCTCCGGAGCGACAAAAAAACCCCATCAAATATGGCTGTGCTGGCGGCTCCGCGGCGGGCGCTGCGGCGGGCACGGTTACCTGCTGGCGGCGGCGCGGCGGCGGCGAGGGCGGGCGGCGCGGCCGGGCTCCCCCTGCGCGGAGGGCTCGGGGCCGCCGCATGAGTTCGGCGCGGCGCCGGGCAGCGGGCACGGAGAGCGGCTCGCTGCGCCACACACACACACACACTCTCTCTCTCTCTCTCGCACACACACAGATTCCCTCTGACTGACGTTTGTACTTGTTATGGAGGAAGGACTCCGTGAATCAAACTCGTTTCTGGGTCACTGCTGCCACAGGGGGGAGCTGCTTTAATCCCCTGCCAAAACTGGAAGGCGAGGGAAGGGGGGAGAAATAATAATAATAATGCAGCGCCGGGCTGGGGAGGCGGCGGCGCGGCCCCGGGGGAGCCGCCGTTAACTCTTGGCGGGCCCGGCCGCACCGTGCGGGGYTCCCGCCGCCGCCCCCCGCCCGCCGGAGCACCGGGGGAGCGAGCGCGGCCGCCCGGCTCCCGCCCGCGTTCCAGCGGGCTGCAAAATGCAGATGGGAGGCAGCGCCGTGCGGCTGGCAGCTGGCAAATGATACGTGTCTGCACCCGCATCCCGCCCGCGGCACTGCTGGCCTTACCCTGCAACCATTAACGCTTCTCTCCCAAAGATTTAAGGCGATTTCGCAAGCAGGAATTGTAGCGCTGCACTGGCTCCCCGTGCAGAACGCATGAGTCACTATTTGTCAGGCAGAGAAACTGAGGCACCAAGAGTTAAACGCAGTGGCCACATGCGTAGCGCATAATTGCCGGGGCAAGAATAAAACTGCACGCTCCCTATTCTCAGCCCCCAGCGTTATCCCTCCGGCTCGTTAACTTTGATACTTCTCAAAGACTAGAAAGAGCCAACACAATCTGCGGTTCAGTTCACATCTTTCTAGCAGGAGAGGAAATTATCTTAAATTGGCACCAAATGACATACTAAACTTCCCATTACCTAAAAAGCGTGTTTGAATGCAGATTTCCTTTTTTTTCTCCATAAATCGCTTTACCTCACGCCGTACACCTGCGCTCCCTGTGTGAAAAAAACTCCCCCTTTTGAGCAGAATTCCTGAGCAGATATATTCTGAGGTAATAAACACCGGAGAAGATTCACCATAAGCTCAGACACAGAATTAAGGCGATCTGTGTAAAGTAATCCCCATAGTATGCAAATACAAATTAATGCAGCCTCCACAGCAATTTTAGTCTGCCAAAGAATCACACCTTAGTTCAGCAGAGGAATTGGGTCGTTACTCATCCGTGCAAACCGAGTCATTTATCCTGCCGTCTCACCCACCCACCTACCCAATAATGAAACAGTACTTACATTGAATCTGCACATCCTAAAAAGCTGTACTTTACTACAAAAACATCCTCCTCCCCCCCCCCCCCCCCCCCCCCCCCCGGAGATATTTTTTTCACTGTGAAAATCAGACAGTGGTGGTTTTATTCAGAGAACACCCTGAAGCACCCTCGGATTTTAGACCCTAAGACTTTGATTCCCTTGTTTCCTGCTGCATGAAAAATACAAAAATACACACATTCCCTGTATTCTCCTGCACTTGCCTTGRCATCCAGGCCTGTAAAAATACCTGTTGGCATCGCTTTCCCTATATCAGCACCCTAACTGGGATCATCATGATCATCCATCCAACACACCCCACCACAGTACGTGATAATAATTATAAACTTAGTGCCACACCCTCACCACCTTACCCCTGAGCTTCCAGGACCATCAATTTTCAACTCAGACTGGAGGCTGAGTTGTTCTGTATTATCTAAACAGCAKATGTCTGCTGCTGTGCCATGGTATAAACCCCAGAACAGAACAGGTCAGAGTTTTCCCCCTCAGTGGTCTGCAGGCCCCACAGGAGCTCAGGGACTRCATGTCCTAAGTTCAGAAAAAGCAATCAAGATCAGCAAAGCTACTGTCAATTGGCATTGACTATACAGAGGTATGCACCTCTACTGGATGAATATAATTACTTGCTTTTAAATAATTTTAAATAGTATTGTTCATTGCAGAAGACTGAAGATTACAATGTTATTTGTTCCACTTTTCTGAATACTTTCCAAGAAGCTCAGAAYAAGCTTCTGAGAAGAGCTTAAATGTGAATGGGCTCTAATTTCTCAAGAGGAATGATAAAAACTTTCCTGTCTCAAGCTCCTTGGATTTGAGGTAGTATTTTTGTTTTCCTGTAATTAGTTTTCCTTTACATATACAGCCAAGTTTATGTAATACCTTGTATTTTAGGAAGCATTTCTCTTGCAAACCACGTGAGRCCATGCATTTAAGATAACATGATTGTTTTCACATTTAAGATAACATGAATGTTTTCATGGTAACATTAATGATGGGCTGTGTTTTAGAAAGTAGCAGCTATCTCGATGACTTTGGAAAACTCCCCAAGTCTCATTCCACGGTGTCCTACAAGCAGATAGCCCAGTCTTTACAGGAAGGCCACGCAATTGGAACAAAGATGCTATTTTGTCTGGGTGCACTGTATCAGAGACTTCTCTGGAATAATACACTCCTATGTTTTAAAAGGAAATAATAAAAAAATCAAGAAGAATAATTTTGGAACTGTTTGGAAAACAAAAAGGAAAGGTTTCATCCTGTATTACTTCAGCACTACAGGTATGAAGTTGTATCAGTATAGCTATGGTCAAACAAGAGAAAGTAGTCTTCTGCTACCTTCACTGGCTGAATGTCAAGGTGATGAGGAAAATTCTGCTGAAAGAAGAGTCAGTAGAAGTTTTGCAATCAGCYTTTGTCTCTGATAGGTGCTTACCCTCTCAGCAAAGCAGGCACTTKGTTATAATAAATAATGTCATAAGGCTCCAAGCCTCRCTCACTTATCTTTGTATCAGTGTTATCACCCGTTCCAGGAGCATTCAGAGAATGTGTGTCAGCCTTACAGTTAGGCTTTGTACTAGCATACAGAACTTCTRGCTCCTTCTCCAACTTGTTTCATCACTCATATGTTAAATTTCATTTTCATTTTCTTATTGTTTGATTAGTTTCTTWATGTCTCCTTCTTGGCTGTTATAGTTTAGCAGGTGCACAAATCCAAGGAAAGAATATGTGTCTTTTCAGCACTTTTTTCTACCCTTTTCTCCAAATCTGTGCTGCAGCAGTGGCTAATAAAATACATCTACTTCTTTCTATCTTTTTTCCTTCTCTCTTTCTTTCCTTTTTTTCTTTCTTCTTCCTTTTTCTAAAAAAAGATTGATAATACTCCTTGTACAGTTGGAATCATCTCCACTAATTCTTGCAGTCTCCATACATGAAGGTGGAGCTAACAAAGTTGAGTTTCTCCTCACTGTTAAATTTAGCCTAAGAGTAWCACTTAAACTCAAAACTGTTCTTTTGCTCTTTTGGCTCCAGCTCTCAGGAACTTACATTTTCTMTTTTAYTTTTTATTTTGAGSATTAGAAAYTTGAAGAGAAGAACAGTACAGATCCAAATCAGCACTGACAACACTACCTTGTACTTAAAGAGTAAGACTTCCCAGAGAGCTTTCTTATCTCCTGTGAGATAAGAAAGAGCAGAGCCATAAGACAGATGCTCAGTTGAGCCAATTCCTGTTGAGGTCCATATTGTCTCTAGCTGGTCTACTCACACGAGCAAAGACTTTGACTCATGCATATGTAAWTCTATACCACTCACAAGTTGCATAAGTGCAATATTTTTAACTCCTGCAGAAATAAAACTCACTCAACACAGCTCATCTATAGGCCATAGAGGAACAGAGTTGTCACAGTTTTGTCCAACCCAAATAYATCATTTATGGCAACATGGCATGGGACCGCTTCACAAAATTACACACAAAATATCCCGCTAACTGGTGCTCTGGCTTTTTCATCCTTCTCATTATCTACAGCTACCAAAATCTGATGGGTCTGGATTAGGCAGGTCAAAAAGACCAAACTCAGGTAATAAATTATTTCCTTTGACTCTGAAGTTGTAGTTTACAGGTACCAGGCTTGCTTGTGAAAGTGATTTGTTTATTCAYAGGCCATGCACCAAAGATGTGATTTCTCCTGTGCTCACAACCCTAATTCTTCTGGTTCACAGTGCAAGGTCACTAACTGGGTGTATGGGCCACTACCCCAGTTAGGAGAAGCTGTGCCAGTGAAGGATGAGGATGGAAAGGGATAAAAATGAATCCTCTGAGCTGAACTTTATATTTAGCAGGCTTTCAGACAGGGCTTGCAGCAGACASACTAGTGCAGTCTTTTTAATGACAAAACTGGAGAAGTAGAGATTATAATACTAATTTTATCTGTGGGTAGGCAGGGGCACACAAAGGTTATAYCACTCGCACAAGTCACATGTTAAGTCAGCATTAAAACCAAGAATAGAAACCTAAAGTAATGCCTCTCAGTCCAAGGTTTCTAATGATTAAACCATATCCTCTCCTTTGGCCTGGTCCACAGCGTGCARCACAGTGCAAAGTATATCTCCATGACATTTTGCACATAGATCCCTTAAAATGTTTTTGCAATTCAGACACAATCATTGCATGGATATGCAACTGCTGATCCTGTGCATTCATCTGAATAGGAAGCAGGGATGGGTATGCCCAATGGATAAAATTAACTAAATTCAAAAATCTAAAAGTAAAGTTACTGAAATCACATGTTTCCAAATTATTGTAGTTGAAAGGCGGAAGCTGACAGGAAACCAGTAGAACAAGAAACTCCATGGAGCAACTGGAAGCAGTTACCAAGTTAAGCTGGATGAAGATGATGCATCACCTTGAAGGGAAATAACACAATTTTGTACATGATGAGAGAAGTAATTAGCAGCCAGGGTAATGCCCTAAGGATTATGAAAACCTCAGGCAACTGTGATTTTGCAGCAACAGATCAGATCTCAGCTGAAGTATCTACACGTGCCTATCTGGCACCTCATCAAGCAACATTACAACAGCTAATCTACATGAACTTCAATATTAAATTGTGTTTGTGCAGGCAGAAATCACATAGTGAAAGAAAGGTGCTGTGACGAGACTTGTGGAAGAGTTCAAAAGAATCTGATTACAGATTTTCTGATTGCAGAGTGCAACCTGATAACAGGTTGSTAGAAGTGGAGTAGTGGTACCAATTTATCAAGGAAGTGAAAAAAAATCCTTTTTTTTTTTTCTGTAACAACTTAGTGCCAAAATGGCTTAAAAAATATTGTAACTCTGGATCTTTAGGAGTCAGAAAAAGGTTAAACTTAAAAAAGAAAGATCAGCTGTTCAAATTGCTCTGAGCAGTTTGTGATAACGTGTCTACAAAGAGCAGAAATCTTGGAAGTAACTTCCCATGTGGTCCTTTTGGGTTCCATTTGGCACTTGATGGGATTGCCACAGAGTTGCTTCTATTTGTAGTCTCTCCTGAGACAGCTTCTTCCAAAAGCAATGACTCACAGTTCATTGAATTTAAAGCTGTTTGCAGGCCAGGGAACTGAGGCCAAGAAATTCTACACCCTCCATGGCAAAGCAAACCTRGGTCATTTAGCCATGAGTTACAATGCATAGAGATCTTCTGTTTGTCTCAATAGGTATAAACCCCTCTCCTCAGTTTCCGTGCTTGAAAGCCCTCTTAGGGGATGTGGCAATCATAATTTCAATAAAGGGCAAAATTTCTCCCTAAATAGTCAGAGATCCATTCATTTCAGATGCAGTTATCATGAAACCTACTTCAAATATTAGTAATTTAGCTCAATAGTGCACTAAGGTAAGGCACCAAAGGTGTGAAGAATCCATCACTACTAAWTAAAGGAAATCCTAGTCAAATAGATAACTGTTATTTACTTCAGCTAGTTTACTTTACTAATTATATATTTTAGAAATTAAGTTATTCTGTGTTTAACAAGTAGGAAAAATGTTTGAGAATACTGAACTAAATATCTTTTTCTTGTGCCAACATTGATTGCTGAGCTTTTCTACAAGTCTCATTGTGTAAATAAGCACAAAAAACAGTTTGGGAAATTTTAATCAACATAGATGTTATCAAACCTGCCTAGTGGACTTGCATTTCACTGCTGTGTATGTTCTGAGGTTCGACAGCATCAAACAGGACTTGGGGCAAGAGGCTTGGAAAATTCAGCCCAAAAGAATGTTTAGAGAATAGGAGAAAGCTGAGCTCTTATCTCTCACCCCCCAAAAAAATCAGGGAGCTGTTGGGATAAAGAGAGCAGTTTATCCCACATACTCATGGTTCACATAACCTTGCAGAAACTGGCCCTGGCTGACTGTGTCATTAACACATACCCAAACACAGTTCTCACTGTCACACTTCCACTTTGCTAAGAGCTTATCAGGAATACACACCCAGTAAAAACCCCACCAACACAAGAAAAACTGCAGCGCCGTTATCAGGGAAAGAATTATTACCYCTTTTGCAAATAAGATATGGAGAAWAACTGTAAAGRGATACAAATAAAAACTGCAAAGYGAGGAGGCTCAAATTCATGATTCAGCCCTACATGTTACAGCAGACTAAATCTTTCAGTGCTGTTTGAAACATACACAATACGAGAGGACAGCTACTCCTAGCACTGCGTTTGCAGACCGAATTTGTCTAACCCCAGGTTTCTGAGGGTTACAGGAGGTGGCACACTTTGTGCACTTGAAGATGTTCAGAGGCAGAACCCCAAACAGCTAAACCACAAAGAGTAAATTTTTAGGGCACTTAGCACAACTGCTCGGGATGTAAACAGCCCTTGAGTTATTTGTATCATTTATACCAGTAATTCTGAGGTTAATTTTTTTTAATGGACAAAGGAGTTTTTGCTTATTTAGAAGTTACAGCATCTTTGCTCAAAGGTGAGACTGCCACAGTTATATTTAACTAAGCACACAGGGAAGAATGAAAAAAAAAATGGAAAACAGATCATTAATCTGGCTTCTGTGAACTTTGCTTGACTAAGCAAAGAAAAAAAAACAGCAAAAAAAAAAATAGTCTCTGACCTTCCAGAACAACATTTAAAAAAAAAAGTCTGATCTGCTTATGTGGGCAGATTTTGGCACAGGGTAAACAGTCATGTTTGCTCCTCAAATTGCACAAGTCAGAAAAGATTCTCTCTGTCTTTCATCCAGGACACGCTTTTAAACCATCGCACATTTATGTCTCTGACAGTCTGAGGCAGCTTACTCTCTTCACGTGGAAGAGTAAGAACTGGGGCAGTGTAAATGTGCCACCTGCCTGGAATCTGGTGTCCCTAAAGGAGCAGCAAGCACATCCTATAGTGGGCACACAAATGCTTACATCGCTGCCAAAACCCCAGTTCCAGCCTGCTGGGCTTCTCAAGTATCCAGGCAGCCACAGCAGCATCTCTGCCCTGAGCCAAAGCTAAAGGTGAGCACACAGGGTCTCAGATCTCTTCTGGGAAAGGGCCTGACTACTTAAGATAGAGTCTGAGGCCACAGCACACAGMGTTTCCAGAAGATAAGTTCAGGAGAGGCTGAAAGAGAGCCATGGCAGAGTACAAAGTGTGCTGGCACTCTGGTGCAGTGCTTTGGATCGATAACGTGTGTAACAAAGCACATATTGACCGACAGGCTGGGCAGGCCCATTGAGACAGAAAAAGGATTTTACCTCTCCCAATGTGTTGACACTGGAGCCTAGAGCCTCCATTACATGTTTATCTTCACGTGTTTGTCTTTTCCAAGAGCTGCTCCTGTGAGTTCTCTGAGGTCTCTCTGTTTTTAATGAAATTAAGCATCTTTCATGAGWGCCTTAAGAACATTTTGGGAGCATGGAGTGCTCAGAAGTGCCTGACACAAGGTTCAGAGATCTTAGTTTGCTGATTGGCAGGAGTTTGACAWCAGGGACAGCAAAAKGRTCCTKCACCYCAGGCAAAGTGAGGAGAGCCCAAGATCATTGGTTGTGTGAGCTCTGGCAGTTCATGKGRAAGGGAATGAATGAGTATTGAAAACACCAGCCCCAGTGAGGGAGTCTCATTGACAAACTAAGCTGGTTGTCCTTCAGAATGCAATTAACATCATCTGGTTAAATGTTTTAAATCCTCTTAAAGTTTCCAAAGATCTACTAATATCCTGAATTCTGTGTTTTCTATCAATTTTAGCAGAAAACCAAGCTACCACATACCAAATCCTTTGCTACTCCATAGATACTTGCTTTGTTTTCATAAGCATCTCAAAGCCTAGAGGTCTCCAAGCCCAATTAAGGAGACACCAATACCTACCTTGCTTTAAAAATTCCTTCCACACACTTACAGTTTCTAAGTAACCACTGAAACCRAAAGCATGAGTTGAAATTATCTTTTCCCTGTGAGTGAGTGTTTATGCCATGAACTTTTGTGGAGCTATGCTTTTCCCCAAGCCTATTTYCTACAACTACAGAGAATTCTACATAGCCATTGCTCTTTGAACTGTAAGATATTTCTTAATAAACTGATGTATCACACACAACACATCATGCCCCAATTGAAAACCACCAACCCAAACTGAACATCCAGGRAGGAATTAGTTTCCAACATAATATGAAATTTCCAACCAAAATGAAATCCTACTTAGGATTCATCCAACCTTACAAGGTGTTTGCCTATCCTAACCCTTCTCAACTTCACAGCAGAAAAATAAACACTTTCAACCCTGTGAAAAATAAGACTTTTGCTACACATACTATATACATAGGGCACCAGCTAAAATATATTAACTTTTTTGTACTTTAAGCTCTGTTAATAATTCCAGCATGTTCATCTTACAGTTACCTATTGAGACATTATTTTGTTTTGTATAARGAAGATCTCCTGTATATTTAGGCCACAGCTCACAAAAATAAACAAATAATCCCTTTTCTAATAGATTGGGCAGGTGGAGCAAGTTAAAACAAGTGATCAAGACACTCAACACCCCAGGCTCCAAATGGCTCATCCAGCAGAATTCCATCTAATTTCCATCCTGAGTGGACTYTATGATCTTAAAGGTCTTTTCCAACCCTACTGATTCTATGATTAATTTCATAAGTTTGTTACAGTGCTTGACAGTGCCTGCAAACCACATGAATTTCCTCAGGAAAAAAAAACACTTTTGCAAACAAGTGAAGTTGCAAGTTTTTTCTTTCTTTGCACTGAGGTTACATCACTTATCTCCTGGGTACAGATGACATTCATAACCACGTGCCTGGACTCTAGCTAAATTATCACTTTCCCTTAAATAGTCTGAGGGAAGAAAAAACAACAAGAATGTTGTTTTTCAACAAACAAACAACAATTTCCTGTGTAGGAAATTAGGAAGGCTTGCTCTTAAGCTTAATTTTGAAAATTCTTTCAGTTTAGCCTTCAAACTTTTTTCTTACAGCTTTTCATGTACAAAAGATTCATCAGTCATGCAGGCAGACTCAGGAGCTGCATGTGTRGCTGCCCAGCTGCACACAATGTGGACACAGCCAGCACCTGCCACGCTAAAGCTCTCTGCAGACAAGTAAACACGTTCCAGCTATTCAGTCCAAATATTTTAAATTGTTTCCACCCTTTAGGAGATCTCTTTTTTTGCCTTTGGTGAAAAGATTGTTTTAGTGGACAGACTCCTGCCCACCTGGATTCGAGTCCTTTTTATACGGAGAAATTCACAGCAGGTAATACAGAAAGCATTCTAAGATTTCTACAGCAAAATGTAATGACTTCATTTTAATAGGTAAACACGATGAGCTCCACAAATGACTGCTGAGGCATTAGACATCATTAGTCCCACAGAGAAGGCACGAACGTCCTGCAGTATCAAATTGTTTATCACTAATTTACAGAGACTGAATCCACAAATACATTTCTATCATTTTGCAGTTGCTCAATTAATTACATATATTAAGCAAATTAAACTGAAGGATGCAGCAAGTACTCCCAGGGCAACCGATGGCTGTGTCACTGGCAATTTGCTATTTTTGCATTCAGAAGCACTCACAATTTTCATTTAGTGGCAAGAGGGATCATAAAAGGATGAAAGCAGGGATCTCACCAGTACAGCAGAAATCAAAAGAGACTTCTGTTGCATTGAAATTAGTGAAATAACTGCAAGAGAAGAACTTTATAAACATGTGCAGGAGTGAACACACGTTCAGTCCTCAAACTATGTTGTCCTTATTGTGTGCACATTTGATGTCACACAGACTRCAGAAGCAATAAGTGAAATATCACCACAGTCACTATTTAAAATGCACAYCCATTTGTATTATTATTTTAATACTGATTTTTCATGGTAATTCAAAACCATCTTCCATTTTTGTGGAGCTCTATTTAGATTTTGAAAAAAAATATTGTTGGCATTCTTTTTTCCTGTACAAGAGCATAGGACATTTGAGGAGCACAGAACATGTCTTCTATCTTCACGTACAAGAGAAAAAAAAAAATCAACAAACGAACCCAAAACATACCCAAATCAGAAGGGAACATACACGAGGGCGATTCCACAGCTATTTTGTGGTACATGATAAACCACAATGTGTCCCTTAGTGGGTGTGCAGAAATGTGTGTTCAAGAGTTTGGAATGTCCTCATTTCCTAACATTTTTTTCCCCCTTTTTTTTTTATCTATGGAAGAACAGCTGACTGCTACATTTCACAGGAAGAAGAAAACTTAKTCTTTGATGTTTTAAGTGCCAGACTTAGGAATGTCTAATTCTTCTGTTCTAGTATTACAGTAGCAGTTCTGAAAGGAAAAAAAGACATAAAATGCCTCTTCCTGTCTTTTTTTTAACCCCAATTTTGGGGCCTAATTTTTAGAATCTGCTTGGAGTACTCCGTGAAATGTTAAATGTGTCCTGTGATACAAGGTCAAASCCCATCTACAGTTACTGATAGCAGCAGGCATACTTTGAATTAAAGGTCAAATAAATCAAACAACTTAAACCCTACACAAGTAAAAGAACTCTTTCACTCYAGATCCTTASAGTGGTTTTACTTCAGGGTCCAAATCTMTGCCATAATWACARTAAACCTTTCTTGAATGAATAAAATGTCCTTTGATAAACAGCAAAGACAGTAAACTAAARAATTCCATTGATACAGACCATCTCAATAACATTTTCAGGAAAAAATTGCTTGTAAGACATAACAAGCTCCAACCATCTGAGAAAACAATCKGCAATTTGGTTTCTTACTTCAAGGCAGCAGCTGGCTATAAAGTTTCTCTGAAAAGTGCWTGAGCTTAAACCCAAAATCTGACAAGCCATCCYTTCCTGTGAATAGATAATTAAAGCATAATGGTATTGACCATGTAAATACATTGGGAAAAGGTAGATAMAGCACTTTTCAAAGTGTCTTTTCAYCAGAAATCACAAGCTAGATCTGTCTGCCAGAACACAGCCTATATGTTTCTGTAAAGGGGACATATATGTTTCCCCTGCTTCAATCAACACTGTTTCCCCTACAAAATTCTATTAATTGAGAAGAACCCATCTTGAGCCTTTTCTTTCATTTTAATACTTATTTCCTCTTCTCCTRTTCCTCATGGATATCCTTTATTTTGTTCCCATTCTTGGCAGCTGTTCCTCCCAGCAATTGTGGTGGCATTTGGACACTGTTCGCCATTCCAGAGCATCACAGGCTAGGCAGTCTAGGCTTGCATGGATGGAACAGGCTCAAGTATTCTCTCTCTCTCTCTGGCATCTTTGGTGCACGTCCAGAGCACTCACTAACTCTTCATCAGTCACTTTTTCATGCCCTATAGCCCAATTGCTGTTCCTATAGCCCAATTCCATRCCCTATAGCCAATTTCATCCTATAGCCCAACTGCTGTTCCAAATCAACCAACACTAACTTTCCCTAAAACAGGCCATGTTCTACATCTGTGCCTCAGGACACTCCAATTTCCAGCTCAGTTTTTTTTTCAAGGAGCACATAGTGACTGAAGCAAACTGATCCTTAACTCTGAGTGCAACATATTGCCTGCAAACCTCCATTTTAGGAACCACAAGCAGTTTGCAGATTTAGCTTTTAAAAGTCTCTTAAATTCTAAATACATTCATGTGTATMCCAACCTGATTCTCTAAAGAGTCTAAAAGACCAAGATGAAAGTCCTCTGARTACACAATTATCCTTATTCTACACAGAGCTGGTTTTTGAAACAGAAGGCACACCAAGCATTAGCTTTTCCTCATATCTCCATGCACTTGTTTTCACCATCCCAAATGTGGCTGGCAAAAGACCCAGAAATACAGATTTCTTTTCATGTCATTACTCCTCAAAGCCTTTAAGTTCCTTCATCTGCCAGCTGAGCCATTACCTGTTTACCTGGAGAATGGTCAGGGTTTTGTTTTGACCACTACTTCTGCCACAAATCCCATCAGACTTGTGGAACTCTTCACAGAAATAATGCTGATGCGACCTGATTCTTTACATCATAAAGCTGACATTTCTCTGAGTGCATTTTCTCAATTATTGCACACATGGTGAGAATTAAAGAGAATTCAGAAAGTAGATGGAGTTTGCTAATTTATCASTAAATATTGATGTTTATACTTTCAGACTACCTCCATTGTAAAAGCCATCTGCAGARCCAGACAGAAAGCAGCAGGAATCAATTTTATTTATTTTGTTTTAGTAACAAACATTCAGAGAAAAATCACAATGCTTTTTGAAAAGCATCCATGCCATGTTTTAGCTGTGGCAGTGTCATGCTCTCCATATTCTTGCTGTTTAGAGGAAAAAACACCATGTATAAACAAAGAGTCCACATAAACAGGAAGGATTATCTCTGGAAAAACTCTCTGGAGTTCTATGATGCCAGTGAGTGAAATTCAGATCTGCCAAGTACAGTTCCATTAAAGTCATCAGCATTAAGAAATAGTCATAAATGTGTTCCTTCAAYACAGATAAAAGTCCCTTGAGTTTATTTTAATGGTGAAAATAAGATCTACTGCTCTTTTAATTCAGAAAAAAAATATCTGTGGAAGAAATTAATTCTGTTTCACTCTGGTAACCATCAACAGAATTCCCTACCAGAATTCTGTCACATACATCTGAAAACACCAGGATTAAAAAGATGCTTTAAAGACTAAGCTGMCAAACTACTGTACTGATGACCTGCAATTTTCAGTAGGCTTTATTAATGATGGCAAGGTCTGAACCGAGAGGCTATCATTTGTTAAAATGTTATTMTTTTGAAAACAACACCAAAATGCAAATATTTAAACCTATTTTTAGGACTCACACCACACTTTGGATATTTTTTTTTAGGTGGACGAGAATACAGCATAATTGCAGCTATACTTTCATTAGCAAGTTGTGCAGCACACTCAGAGCAAGTTTGAATAGCAAAACAAGTATAGCTGTGAATTAAAACCTCATGCTTACAGGTMTGACTAATGGGACAGAGGTAGAAAAAGTAGAGTGAAAAGTTGCATTTCACTGACATTTTTTCTTTGAAAGAAATGAAGTGGTCTGTAGCAGTATGGACACAGATATTTTCAAATACAGAAATAAATATAGATGCTGGGGACTAAGTGAACTTAATATCTGTATGTCAGTCTAGATTGTCAGAAGAAGAATGAGAAACAGATTCTGCTGTTCATTTCATGAGTGCACCATCACTAAAGCAGCAAGGAGTTCTCCAGGTTGTGAAATCATTACATCTGACTACGTTACATCTCCCAGTTAGTCCAACCATTCAACATTTACCTTCACTAAACTTAGGAGATATAACAAATCAGGGTAATTAAACAGGAATTCTGACATACTGAGCCACTGCCATCTCACCTCTCTAAACTGCACCCAAGCCCATGGACTTAAGCATAGTAAAGATACCAAAACTATAAATTTTTATACCTATTTTGATGCCAATTGCTACTTATTGATGTCAATATCCATYGGCATCGCTACCCATTGATGCCTATCAATTTCAAAATTTTGATTTTGACAGGCATTGATATTTGTGCACATCATTACTTTTTTAAATCAATAGATACCAATACCTTTATTTTATAATGCCAGTTTCAATATCTATCTTGATTGATAGCTACTGGTAAGTACCTCCTGATTTTGAAACCAAATTTCAATATTACTATGCATCAAAACYTATTACAGTATGAATTTTGATACCAACAGGCATTCAAAGAGTATGGTACCTCCTTAAAGGAATCAATGCCTTTTAATACCAATATCTTCCAAAATAATCTCAATAATATTGGTAGGCATCCGTAGTTATCAATTTCAATTGTGATTTTTATATCATTAGGCATCAATATTTACTGATATAAAGAGGCATGAAAAGATAGGATTTAATACCTATTGATTTCCACAGTGACTTTGAAACCAATAAGCATCRACAGACATTGATGGGCATGAAAATMTATCAGTTTCAAGATTCAATAGTCATCTGTACCTCTTGATTTTGATGCTGACTTTTGTATCAGTAGGCATCTATACTTATTGGTACCTTTTAAAAGCAAGGGTAGTTAATATTTATAATTTTTTACACCTACTGATAGGTAAGTATTGATAGATTGATTTAGATAATTGATATGTATCAATACCTAWCAATATTGATACCTTTTGGTAGAGATACTTATTGTTATGGCAGTCATCAGYAGACATTAATACCAACTGATAGGCATCAATACCTATGGATTTTGATACCAAGTTACTTTTATACCCATCAGTATCAATCAATTGTATATTAAGTGGTATATTGTTTTTATAAGGTTGTATATTATGGTATGTTGTTTGGCATCAATTCCTATGGATGTTTACAYACTGGCCAAAGAGCCATGTGAAGTTTTGGTATGGAGGTTACAGATTTTATTATTTGGTATGGAGTTTGCCCACTTCTGCTCTGCCTCCTGGAGGAAAATGTTGAAGGAAAAGCACACCAGGTGTGCAAAATCCTGCACTGCAAGGTTCAGTGACTGCGTGCAAAAATGGAAGTCACAGATGCAGGGGTCATTTGTTAATAACTGATCCTTGATATTTAGAGAGAGGAGAAATACGCAAAGTCTGGCTATTTCATTATTTCCAGGAATTCTGAGTACTTGMATATTGCTCAAGTTAATTTGGTTTTCTTGGAAGTCAGTTCTTGTTAAAATAACTTTCTCTTGAACATCTCTCCAGACAGCTCAGTTTCATCCCACRGAGAACCCMYGGATCCCAAKGAGTACCTYCTTCTTTCAGGTTTTGGAGAGTTAYTAGTTCTACCTASATTTCTCTGCACAGTATGGATCCTCTGCCATGCCCACCCACAGTTTTATTTCTGAAGGCTGACAACACAGCCAGCCATACCTCTTTTTTTCTTTCAACTGCAAACACCCTCTCTCTGTCCCACACACACCTCCAAATCCAGCAGGGTGAGACAGAACAGTCCCACAGAGCTGTCTAAGTACCTACAATGCCACATGAGAAGTCAGCTGTATTTACAGCCATTGTTTCTGACTTTAAACATTTTGTCAACCCTGAATTTGTAGTTTAAATTTGCCTGTGTGACTGCAGAACACATGATAGCTATTAAAGCTACTGCTTGCTTGTGTTCTCCCAGCCCAGATCATCGCTGCAGTGGGGGTATCAGCGTGTGTGTTGTCACTGGCACTTCCCAAAGAGGCAAGTTTTCAAAGTTCACCTCTTGCCTGCTGCAGAAGGCCAGGATGCCCAGACTAACACTCCTTGCTGGTGGTAAATGTCAGCGTGCTATCACATTACCACATCTAGTTTAAAAAAGTCTGACATTTAAAAGGTACCAGCTCAGAAATCTCCTCCCTGCTACACCACTGATGCAGCACTGAGTAGCGAGGATAGACCACTGTCTGGCAATTCCAACCACCTTCCCTCAGCACTTTTGGTTTTCCCAAGGGCATTTCCTATGGAAATAGTGCCTCTGCCCAAATCCCCTTACCTTAAAAACATCAACATAAACTCAACCTTGAGAGGTAAAGCTGCTGGCTGTGAATGAACTGAATCAGGGARTTCAGGATGGATATAACACATTACAGGAACACTTCCCACACCAAACCTGAGACTCAAAACTAAGCCTGTCAGTAGAAAGGGGATTCCAACATCTGCACAGCTGCTTTGTTGAGAGAAGAGTCAAGATGCAGGACAGAGATTTTCAATGAAAACTGGTGCAGTTTTAACAAGTCATAACAGATCCATTTGTGAGTATTTAGCTACAGAAACAGGGTGGTGCTCTTTGCAAACAAAACAAGYTAGAGGGAAAAGACTAAATGGTTCAAAAGACTGAGGGCCAGCACCTTGGTCTTTAAGTTATTTCTTATAGTTTCTCAACCTAAAAGTGGGCTGCTCAGCAGCCTTGTGAGGTTGGTACTGAAAGATCTCATATGTCCTTCATAATTGAGAGGGTCACTTTGGATCACACCCTGGCCTAAGGCCAAAGCACCTTCACAAAACTGTCCAAAACTTTCTGAAGGGCACCTATCCTTTAGGCCTTCACAACCTAAACAAAAGGTCTTTCCAAGCACCTGCTCTCTGCTAATTTCTTACAAATATTTCAGCACCACAKTGACCTCATGAATGCAGTGAGGCACAAGGAAGAGAGGAGATAATTTGCAGCATTTGGGTGCCCATTTACACCACGGGACATGCTCAGATCCCCTTTGACACTGGACTCTTGTACCAGATCTGCYTGGGATGGAGTTAACTTATGAGATTGTCTTTATCTTGTTCCATGACTTTTTTTTTTTTTGCTTTTGGTCTTCCTAATCTCTCCCTTATCCCACTGGAGGAGGAACCAAGTGAGCTGCTATGTGAATGCTTCCAGATGGGCAAAATATATATTAGCTGGCACTAAAATCCCAKTTCTTGCATAGTTTAAAGACTGTCAAATCTTTGGGGCCCGAAAYCTGCAGTTTTCTGAATTTTGTGAGRTAAAACARGCAACCATAGACTYGGAAGARGGTGGTGAGCAAAGTAGARAAGCATTGCACAAAATGGAAACAAAGAGAAACAGGAATTCAGCAAAGGAAGAAAGAAAGAAAGACGGGCAGTAGCAGAAGGGAAAGGATTTCAATTCCAAATAGGTGCAGATGAATGAAGAAGAATTCCTCAGGGTTCTCTGAGAGCCATCAGCATTTAAGATCCTCATCTTGACCCTTCTGTATTTGGTCTTCCACGGTAACCTCATGGTGGCAAAACCCAAACTGAAGGATAGAGCCTAACAAACGCCAACACTGGAGGATATTTAGACCTGAACTTCCAGGTCAGATCCCTCCTAGAGGGATCTAGTTGTTTCCAGATCCCTTTGAGAACTGAACACATGGAGTAAATTCAGACAATCGAGGGCTTCACTTCAAAACCATGCTCCTATTTGAAATCCAGCTGCTAATATAGACATAGTTTTAATCTTCACATTACTGTTCTAAACCTTGGCCATGTATTTTCTCTCTTCTGTTTTTATTTACAAACARGTAATTATTTTCTTATACTTGTATCTGGAGAACCCCATATTTGACATTTAGAAACATTTTTATCCACCACTTAATGAACTACACCCATTGCCTTGCCAGGAAAATATCCCTCCTCCCCATCACCACAGGTATCYAAACACTTGTTTAACCTCATGGTCTAAGCATTAAATAGACAAAATCTGATGGAAAAATTATGGCTTCTATTGAAAATAGCTAAAGCCTAAAATAAAGGATTACACTCCCTTTGTGCTGGTCACTGGATAAATATGGTATCCATTTCTTGGAGTTCCCATGCTTTCAGAATGAAAAAAATCCTGCAATTGTTTGGGAGAGATAGGTGGAGCAAGTTTGTTTTTCACCTTGTTCTTGGAGTCAGGGTTGAAGAGAGCATATTAGGCAGTGTAAGTGAACTTGTAAAATCATTGCCTGTGCTATGCATATTTTAGACATGAATTAAGATTATTTCACCTTTTGCAGAGGGGAAAAAATCACCTTTGAGTTTCACTATAAAAAATTAAAATCAGTCACTGGACTGTGAAGTCTAAGTTACATCCTCAGTTTTGTGGTGTTGAACTAGGAAAGGTCATGTGCAATGTTTGACCTACATAGTCACACCACATAAATGCTCCAAAGCTTTCCAAGGGCACAGGGTTCTGGAAAAAAGGCAGAGAAGGACCATCCCCATAAAATTTACCTGCCAAGTACAAATCYTCCCAAAACTACATTATTGGCTGCAGCTCTTGTGCACGGCACACCTGAGAAAACCTTTAATTGCCAAGCACTACTGATCTTCTTGTGGATTTAGGAGCCTCTGGAAAATGAAAACAGCAAGCTGCAATTCAGCAGCTAATAAGGACACACATCCAAAAAAAAAAAAAAATCATTCTCTTAATAAAGCTGAAAAGCTCACATAAATTTCAGTGTCCTTGAGATACTGTAACTGCACCCGAGGTCAGTTCCAACTGATGTTGGTCCCACAGGGAGTTTTTTATCTGCTGCTCWCTAAGCTGTAGTCATTCCTATTTTTCATACCAATAAATCATGTTATTCATGCAATCAGCTCAGAGTAGCTGTGGCCTGGTAGCYCTTTCTCATCATCATATTGGGGTCTAATGTAATTTACATAACCAGCACAATACAGGCTGGTTATGTRCTTGCTAAATGAGTCTTGCCTAATTATTTTACCCAGAATTTAGACTCGTGTTCACTCAAAGTAGGTAAGCTAATTTTTGAAAGAATCTACTTGTAGCTACATTTAGATTCAAACCAATATTTTCCAAGTTCTGTTGCAAGCCGAGGTGAGTTTGACTGTAGTTCTAATACCTCTTTCAGTAGCTCACTTTAAATAATACACCTTCTCTGCTAAGCAAGTCCCAGGAATCTGAGGGAAAATTAAASAATCAATCAAATCAACCTTTTGGCCCTCCTGCACTCTCCCATTTGCTTACCCACTCCTCATTTGGGATTATACATTTCTTTGCAAATGCATTGCTTCCAGCACTGCTTAGGACTTTACTAATATAATTATAACTTGCCCAGTCATCTGCATCATGTTCCTCATCTGTTTGTCTTTCCTGGTGAAGAGCTCTATTAAAGGGAAAATTCAGGCTTGAAGTTGATACTCGGGAAGACTCTCACTAGCAGAATGCAGCTTTTGTCTTAAGATGCTGCATTTCTGTTAAGCTTCTTCTGCAAAAATGTTTTGAATGCCACACAGGAAAAGGTATGGGAWTGTAAGAGAAAGATGCAGTCACAAAGCCAACCCTGTGTCATTTAAAAACATCAGAATTGTGCTGTTTCTTCCCATGATGTGACTGCCACAAGAGCACTATGTAAAGTCTGGTTTATTCTTTTCTTGGCAAACCTTTGGGTGCCAAATGCCTTTTTTTTTTTTTTTACCATTTTTCCCCATCAATAGGCTTTTTCAAATAGTCCTGAAATTGAAAATGAAATTTAAAARAAGAGAAAAGATAAGAGAAGGAAAAACCCTGCAAAGCACTTGTAGTTTTTGAAACACTGTATCTATTTAATATTAGAGTTATTTCAAATACTSTGAGCCATCTGGAACATTATGGCTCTGTCTTGACTGCCAGAAAYGGGTTTCCTTTGTTTATTCACTAGTAGAGACAGTTTCTAGTCTACAGAGAGTCTTAGTCTTATCACTAAACAAACCAGATAGGCAGTCATGAACAAATGAGTACAATGAACCCTGTCCTTAAATGCCCCACAGCAACAGCCTGCCTCCCGTGGTATTTCACAGKAGGTGGTTCATCTTTCACAGGTAGGCAAAGCCTGAAAACACATTGCTGCTGCTAGAAATGGGTTGTCCTCTTGGGAATCCTTTCTGCAAATGCAAAGCCCAGCCCTTGAGAACTTGTAATTTCTAATCAATTTTCTCAGAATTTTCRGGGAAAATATAGACCCTATGTAAAAGAAAAAGGATATCTCAATGCAGATAACATAAAAAGGGGTGACACAACCAAGGCCTTTTGTCTTATTTYTCAAAAGACATCTAAAACTTAATATTAATATGATGTAAATACCTTTTATGTGTGTGGTACGGGTGCAACATCTCTCTTACTCAAATTTAAARTAAACAAGAGAGTTCTTAAACCCCAGAGCTTGTAAACTTATCCCTTCTGACATTATCAGGACGCAAGCATAGAAGGAAATTCTCCTACAAAAGGAAAGCAAGAACCAAACACACACCTCACCTCAAAACTATTCACCAAAGCAACAAAACCCCAGAACTGAAGCAGAGCCCTTGTGGTACCAGTAGCCAGACACAAAGTGGAGCAGATTTGTTTTCCAAAGTCACCTGACATCTGTTTGCCTAAGGACAAGCCTGTCCCACCCTGATGGTCCTCATGCTCTCAAGTCCTCAAAGCCCAATCTGGTAACTCCTGGAGCTCGGAGGAAATGTGTCCTCACACCAGAAATGAAACTGTGCCATTTTGAAGCAGATGTATGTTCTTATCATTGTTTGCTTGTAAAGCAACAAAGTAATTCACTCTTGCCTAATCAATCTCAGCTGTTAAGGGTAAACACATTTGCTTTAGACATGGTCTTTATTGTTAAGCTACTTTGCTGTCATTTTATTGCCTTTCTTTCACCTCCCTCTTTAAAGATATGTGAATATTGCTTTATTTTCACACTCAAAAATCAGAACAATTCCTTTCTCCCTTTTCCTGCACTAACATCCATATAATGAATTTTGCACATTTATTTCCTTCTCTCTTTAATCCTCAAAACTTTGTACATAGAAACTTAATAAATTCTAAAATGGGAAAAATGTGATATCGTATTGAATTTTAAACTAGAATCTACMGGATAGAAAAGGAGCCAATGGATTYCTGCCCCAAATATGTTAGSAGCTACAACATAAYCAGCATTTTTCTCTGCCATTAGACTGGCAGAGGTTACATCTTKCAGSTCCYAGCTAGAGTTTCTCCCTTGTAGATGAACTACTGTATTGCCCAATTCAAAAACCAAAGTGGGGTAGAATCATCATCCCATTTCTTTTCAAATTTATTTTTAATCCTTTTTTTTAACATTTGACCATGGCATTTAAGGAACGTATTTTTGCCGATTAAATATTAAAGTATTTGGGGAAAGAATGCATCTATAAAAACCAAACCAAACAACAACCTCTTTGTACCAGAGCTCGAGCAGCTGAGCACTAGGGCAGGAATGCCACTGAGAGGCAGATGTGGCACTCTCTGCTGTCACCCCCCACCCCAGTTTGRGGACTGGGTGTGTTGTCCCACCCCGCCACAAACTAGTGCTAGTTTATTGACTTTAAGGGCACCCTGGTTTTAGGGCTCATTTGTTCTCCCTAGCTGGGAAAAGACTAAGAGGGTCCTGGTGAGAGTTTGTAAAATTGGCTCCATTCTCACTTCCAAGAGCAGTGATTTGGATGTTAATAGCAGGAAAAGTGAGGGAGAAGAGTCTCCAGAGAAACCTTGTGTAAAACTATTCCCAAAGTGTATCAGGAACAAAGCTGGACACTTAATTCCTAAATGTCAAGAGGGGGAAGAAGGGAGGAACGGAGGGAGGGAGGGAGAAAGGGAGGAATCCATGGTGGTGCCTAAATAAAAAAGTTCCCTTCTTTTCAGAGATGTATAGCACATAMAAATCACACTTGCCCAGCAGTCACATGTACAGTCAGGTGTACAAATGAACACCCCATTTGCTCAACTTTTTGGATTTAACGAAGATAAAACAGACCCTTTAACAAACAGCTTGGAACCATGGGCAAATTCACATGTAGGATCATGACAACTTCATGAATGAAAAAAAAGAAGCATAAAATGAGATTTTAAAAGCAACAGTTTCAAGAAYCTGTGTGAAGTRAAAGTGCAGTGAAAGAAASGAATATGATTAAGGGTGAAATAAGTTTCGAGTTTGAAAACAAAGATTTTTTGGAAGCTAAATTGTATGCATCAAATTTTTTTCCAGTCCTTGGAACTCAAAGTTTTAAATATGCTTATTACCTGGTATGTACTTGACAAAATCTTGCACACACTATGCTCTAAAAGAAGAGAATGAAAGGTAATCGCTACAAACTTTCATCCCAGATGAAGGTGCAATAAAGACCTACCCTGAAGGTGGTACATCAGTGAGAGCCTGGTATAAAAAGTGTGATTAATTCAAAAGCAAGGATGCACTTTCTCTGCCTCAACAAATGTCTACAACAATTTGCAAAGCTAGCTGTGCAGCCTTATTTTCCACATTTGAATTAAAATTGCAGTGGCAAGTCTTTTTTTTTCTGTTAAATCTGAATATAAAAGTGGCCGATTTAGCAATACTTCTAGCAGTTTTCTGTTTAGATATAAATGCAGATTCTCTCTCCTGGGTCATCACCAAACAGAAAGGAATTGTGTCACTGGAGAAGAACACCATGTACTGAATAATTAGAAATGCTCAGTTGACAGCKCTAAACTACAAGTATAGGAGGTTTATAATGATTAAAAGAAATCAGTAAAATACATTTCCATTACAAACTAAACCTTTTCAAAGAGTCAAAACTATGATGATAAAGAGGCCAATGTGGAATTAGTCAGAACTACAATGGCAATACCAACATTTATCTTCAAGAGATGAYGGCTGAACTTGTCAAATAACAACCAGCAGAGAGTTCCTTACTGAGGGTAGATAAGTTCCACCTCCTCAAACTGCATATTTTATAATCTGCTTATACAGCAGCTCATCCGTAGAGCTGTCCCTTCATTTTAAATCCACCTGCTGTTTTAGCTGTGCAATAAAGTGCTGAATTCYGTCTTCACGATCAAGAAGGGTGAAAAACACACAAGCCCCTGCTCTTGTGAAACTAAAGGTAAAGCAAACTGTTTGCTTTTCTTTGCACCCTACTTTGGAAACCTTGTGGCAAAAGAAGAGAGAGGCAAATTATTTGTAGCAGGCACATGATGCAAYGCACTGCATGATGTAACTATTATAGATATGATGCCGAAACCCTTCCCTCAAAGCTGGCAAACATYTCCATCCTAACAGGCCCCACTGGTATCCAGCTGGGCAGAAAGGTCAGGCTAAGAACATCCCATTGTAGGATCTATTGTTTTCTTGTGAACTGCGCCTTGTCCATCAAATTATCACTTAAAGAAATGAAACAGTTACTTGGTTAAATGACTGCTTCCCYTGGCTATTAGACAAAATGTATTACATCTCCAGGCATATGATCAAACGATTGAGAGTTTGACCTAAATTTACTTACTGTGCTAAACAGCCATAGGAAAAAAAAAAAAGAATTACGCCTCACTGCCTACTGCCAGCCACAAAGAATATCTATCAGTCTGTAACTGCAGATGAAATGCAGTTTTGTAGTTTTCTGTGCCAGCTTTTTGGAGCAATTGCAGGTCAGGTGACAAAAGACAYTTTTGAGAGTTTAGGGCTTTTTCTTGTTGTTCAGCGCTTTTTTTTTCCTGAAAGCTTTATGCTAACTGCTTCTGCACTTTGGGGACCCTAAAATGATRTGTTTTAAAGGTGCTTTGACTAAGCTTTTGTGGAATTTCCACTTGAGACAGATGCAAGATGAATCCTTACAAAAATACCGATCTCAAAACAGCAGAAGTACAAACAGATCATAGTCTCACACATTTGCTACACCAGACTAAAAACATGTGCACTTTTTAGAAATAAGCTTTCCATAGGAGGAGGGGGCATTCTGAAATTTCATAGACTCCCTTGATTTCCAGAGCACCTGCTCAAAACTATTAATATGCAGCCATTTGAAAACAGGTTGAGTTCTTTTATCATTATGTCATTTTAAAGAAAGCTGGCAAAATATTACATTCRGTTAACAAGACTGAATATTTCCAATTGAAATTCAAATGTTTCGGGCACCCAACTGCCTTCAGTTCTTTTATAAATAGATATTCATATTCTGGTAACAATAGTTTTTCAGTCCATAACCTTTCTGAGTGTGGGGCTCATGGCCATTTTGAGAAGCTGCAGGGGATGAGAAATAGGGCTAAGGGAGTGATCTACACAAAATAGGATTTGTGTGCAAAGCTGAACGTGGAGGTGAGTGTCTAGGCAGTCTCCTTCAACACCAAACTGCAGTTTCACAGGGAAAAAGATAGAGAACTAGGGAATAAAAACCAGTGTATAGCAAAGCTAGATGCCACAGCTCAGAGGAGCCCACGGACTAGCCCAAGGAGTGGGGACTGTTTCCCCAAAAGCAGCAGGGCCTGGGTCCAGTCTATGAGATCAAAGRGTCTGGCTCAGTTTGATGGAATCATTTGCACCATGCCATGGCCAAAGCCTGTCAGAACTAGAGGCTTTATGAGATRACACCACCAGCAGAACAGGGAAAAAAAAGAACAGGAAAAGTGACTTCCTGGCTGCTCCTGAACAAGCAGCTCATAGTGACACACTTGGATGGCTGTGTGTGCATGTGTGTAAAGCTTGTGAGCAGAAGGGGCTGTCCTTGCAAAGGCCATTTACAACATTGTTTCCCCCAAGTGCAGTTTTGCTGTTTAGTCTGTTACAACATTCAAACTGATGAGCTGCTTTCGGTGTTGTAGGTGCTGTAACTTGACAGAAACGTAACATAAAATAAGTTTTATTCGTATTCCTCCCTTCATCTCCAGCTTCCTTTTGGCATCTCTCYCCAGGCTCAACAAAAAGAGTTTATTCTTGGTTATTCCTTTAACCACTTTTCATTCACAAAAGCTGCTATCATAGGATTTTTTTTTTAGGTTTCTCCTTTGTTCTTCTGTGAATATACCTTTCTACAAAAACAAATGTCTTTTATCCCCAGGATGTAAAAGGAAAAGGTTGAGGAAGAACCAAGTTTATTCCCAGTGCTAGGCACAGCCCAGCTTTATTTCACAAGATCAAGCAACAGGACATTCAACAAGGGGCAGGGTGAGGGGAAGAGACACACATCCTGACACATTGAGAGCATGTTGACAAACTTCTTTAAACATCAAAAGGCTTCCTTCTTTTTGCAAYTCATTTAAAGCCTTTGCTCCAAGGTTTTTGAACAAATTCTCCACTGGCAGTCCCTCAAGGATTAATTTTTGAAAATTATAGCTCACCAAAAAGAAAAGCACTGCTTACAGATAAACCTTTGCTTCTGTGAGTCAAACCAGCRCCGCCATCCACCCCCCATACACAGCCACACTTCACAGTCTGGAGAAAATGAGCACTGGAGTCAACGTTTTAAAGGTACTTTGAACATACATCTGGTGGTTCAAAAATATCTCAGTCAACCYTTTTTTCTTCCTAGAGAGCAATATGACGCAGTGACCATTTCTCTAATGTTTCAGATTATTAATATGGATAATAATTCTTTGTTGATGGCACAGTGAAATTCTCTCCACTTKCCCCAGGCCCCACATCCCTCCCTTACYCCCTCCCTGTAATTCAAATCTCTGCTCTTCACATCCCAAATAAAGAGCTGCAGCCAGAGACAAGGGACTTGCAGCTGAGCTGACAATGACAAACTTCAAGTTATACAAAAGATCTCCTTACAAGCTCTGCCAAGCAGCATCACAAGCAAAGCCAGCAATCTGAACCAGCAGCCCTCTAATTCTCACTGCCTGCACTGTATTCCTACCTGCAGCAAAAAAAAATCCTTCAGGGCAGCAAGAATAGTGGTAAACTTGTCATTAACAGCCACTGTACTGTCACATMAGTGACTCTCCTGTGTCAGCTACAGCCCTCAGCTCAGCTGTTTGCCTCTCTGGGGGRAACTTGCCCTCACTGTCAGGAAATAGAATGTGTTACGTTGGTCCCTTCAAAAGCATATTCAGAGCACAAATAAACAAAGCRGTCCAAATCTTTGGGAAGTTGTGTTGATTTTTGAAAAAGAAGCCAAAAAATGCCTCTGGGAACAGTCCTATATGTGAACCAGCATGGCAGAACTTACATGTAGATAGATCATGTATAAYAAGGCAGTGTGACTTGTTGCCTTTCCCTGAATCAGCACTGGGAAAGAGATCATTTTTAGCATGTGCTTGCTGTAGAAATGTGTTTCTAAAACACATCACTGAAGTCCTTGAATCACAGCCAAACAATTGGCAAAACCTCTGGAAACCTACCAACTATTACCTTGGGCACTGGCATCTAAAAAGCACCARAGGCACAAAAAAAGACCTTCTTTTTCTTGTCTCATCAGCCTCTGTGCCATGTCAACACCAGCTGAAGACAACCACCACAAATCAGGGCGTGTATCTGTACAACAACAGTCCTAGGTGCTACCCATTAGCTAACAGCATCTGAAGAGAGAGAAACTTTATAAAAGTGATTTTTTGGTACAGCCAAAGCTTTTATACCCCAACTGARCTGTTGCAGTGGCAAACTTATGGCATTCTGATAAAGTAACATAAATTCAGAGAAACTTGAGGCATTWAGACAAGTTTTCAGGTGACCAAAATTGTTGGAGCTTAATATCTCTGGCYACCTAAAATACAGCAGCTAAGAGATATCACATGGGAGTGAGTAGAGAAGTAACAACAGTATCAAAATGTACTTGATAGTATGGTTAAGAGGCAGAAGAAATAAAAAGTATAAAMATCTTCAAGTTACAAAGCTACACAGTGCTGAAATCGGCAGGAAATTATTTCACAGCATTTGTTGGAAAGCTCAATTACCTAAGTACACTCAGAAATCCAAATTAATCTAATAAAATTCTTAAACCACTAAATCCTCATGTAGGTACTCTCATTCAGAATTATGCTGGATTTTATGTTGCTCATCCTGAATTCTTTTTAACAATTAACTACTTGGAAGAGAACACTTCACACCAGCTGTAAGCCCCATTCTTACAATTATTTGCATAGTATGCCTGAAAGGAGCAAAAGTGTGACTGAGACAACAACAGCACTGTGTACCTGAATAAAAAGCCYTGAAAAAAAAGAAGATATACAGAAAAAATATATATGTGCCTCCCCCAGGCATGCTGGCTTTCACAGCATTGCAAACCAAAGAACAAGATGCAATTCAGACAGATATAAACTAAGCTATGTGAAAGGTGAGTTTCCACAATCCAAAAAAAGATACCTTTACATATCCAGTGCTGACAAAATACAGATTTTTTCACTATGRAGTAAGCATCAGGGTCTCTCTGCAACAAAGCAGCACCACCAGCCACTAGACTTGAGTGTGCAGTGATGTACATCCAAACTGGTGACAAATTCATGAAAAATATGTATACTCTGTGCAAAAATAAATTACAAGTTATAGTCCACAAATAAGGTATACACCCAACATGGCTCATCAAACTTT
Organism: Malurus melanocephalus; assembly: GCF_030028575.1. Lineage (NCBI taxonomy): Eukaryota > Metazoa > Chordata > Aves > Passeriformes > Maluridae > Malurus > Malurus melanocephalus. The sequence continues at coordinate 488,425 of NW_026623424.1, forward strand.
AAATGTTTTTAAAAGGGTCTGGCTTTGTCTGTTCCTTAAATCAGAACTAATTTTAAATAATTCCTGTAGCAAAGCTTCAGTAGTGATGAGTTGCACAGAAGACAGAGAAAACTGGAGAAAGCTCTAGAGCTATCTAAGAGCTTTCCTGMTAACACTGTTCCAAGAAATATAAAAATTCTACCAGTCTTCTGACAAATTCTCTTCATTAGAATTGCTCAGCTTTACTTCATTTTGGTTACGTTTCTGAAAAGGAGCCTTCTCCCTTTTACACCCCAATTCTCTGCCAACACTGTTTGCAGCAACCTCGTCTCTGATGGCAACACAAAACCAGAACTGCAAGTCTATATATAAATATGCWGTAAGATCCCCATATCTGTTGGGAAATATGAGATTCAACTCAAACATATTTGAAAGAAAGTTTAAAAATCACACATTTTTAAACATGGATTTCAAGTCCCATTTTCTTCCTATTTTGTATCGCAAACTCCTCCAAACTCACAGCTTAATGCCTAGACATCTAACTACCTTATTCTGGAGCCATCACACCTACATCTGGATTATTTTATTTTTTTGCCAAGACAGCCTGAGTTGCTGTGATCCTGCTAAAAGCATGCTTCCACAACAATTTACTCTGGGATGAACCTGGTGGTGTTAGCAGCAGGTGTTGTGAGAGAAATAAAAAGCCTAGGAGGAGATTCCCTGCTGTTCTTTGTGTTCTTAAGGCCTCACTCAAGCATACGCCTGTGACAGCTTCAAACTCTACAAGCTGAACAATATTCCATGTCATTTGCTTTGCACATATTCCAAGGCTGAGAAAAAACAGTTGTCACAATGGGCAGCTCCAGATAAGCGAGTCTGACAAGTTTTCTTGCTAACTCCCCCACTATAATTGAGACTGTGAGTTTTGCTTAAAATGAAAGTCTCTATTTTGAATTCCCTATGGAGAAATTGTCCATTTTTCATTCCTTTAAGAAAAAGTATTTCCAGTGAAGAATTTACTTGGCACTTCTTGTGGAAAGCAGTTGATGCATGTTTGAAAAACAATTACACGAAGATCTGCAAGAAAGCCTTGCCTGSTTTGGGAGGTGGAAGTAAAGAATCAAACCCTGAACTTAGAGACATTCTTTCTCTAAAGACATTCACCATGTCAGAGCTCTGCATCTGGAATTCCTCAGCAACTAAATGAAAACCAGCTTCTTTTAATGCAAAGAGTATAGTAAAGGTAATATAGGTCAAATACTCCGTTACCTACTGCCAGAAACAGTCAACTGCTTTTCTATGATATTAAAAGGTTTTAAAAGTTGACAAGATGGAGGGTTCTATCCATTACATTAGAAACATGACTAGCAACCAAGACAAAATTATCTAAGGATGAAAGCAGATTATTTTTAAAAATTGTGAGGCATGAGTCTTTTAGAGCAAGCCCTTTCTTTGGTGGGGAAAAAATTCAGATGATTGCTTGTAATTGCAYGCCAAGTTTTGGCCTCCTATGGTACAACCTGGATCACCTAAAAATGCTTTCTTTTATTTGTCTGTCAACAGYTCCCCACTGCTTTTATTTTCAGTCTCTTGATTTTCATTTCCCATAGCTCAATATGAAAAAAAAATACAGTTCATATTGATCACATTTGTATCGTGGGATTAATAGGATTATGCCAATATAGAAAATATGTTCTTATGGCAAATAAGAAATACTTTCTGATACCAAGCAAAAAAAAAATGAAAGCTGACACATTAGGTTTTGTGATGTAAAAGTATTTTACAATGTTGTTTGTGGACCCTTCATGGTGATAAGCAATGGCAGGGATTCCAACTTTGTTTCAGAATATAAATCTTGGATAAAAAGATATCTAAAAAGCCATCTGCACTCATCTGTAATACGTAATTTCACAGACTTGCATATTTGCTAACTGTCTATCAAGAAATTCAGAGTCAGCTTTATGAAAAGAAACAAACTGATAGTTTAGATTATRAAAATTACAATAAACAATTATAGTTTAGATTCAATACACCTTTATTGATTTTGTGTCAGGAAATTGAGCAAGACTGTCCAGTTATCTAGTTCTATATGATGGAAACACATAACATCTTATATAATGRTATTAATGTGCAACAAAAAGCACGTAGGTCTACATAAAGTACTGACCCAGGACACACCRACTTTAAAATTCCCTTGCAAATGTTTGAAATTGTGAAGAAAATGGTAACTCTGTTATTTCCCTCAACTCCTTTCAGTCAAGACAAGTCATTGCAAATTATCACTGGAATTCTAACTGAGAAAAACTATTTCTTGGAGGCTCTCAGCACTTAGGAGAAGCTGGGAAAATTYGGGTTTAGAGATGAAAGGAATGGAAAGCAAACACCAGGAGATGGGATTGGCTGGAAGCAGCAGCAGCTCCAGCAATTGTAAAGAGGATTTCACAGGAGTGCTCCCTATATATCACATGCTATCAAGGAGCCAGAAYGGATATCATCCTATGAATCACGTGTGGATGAAATATCCTGGAGCCTGTTACTTCTCCATCTAATGTGAATCACTGCATCCAACTGCTGAAGTAAACTTAGTGCACATCCCTTTTTGAAAATGAAAAGGGAACAAAGGAAAACTGGATTTCAAATAAGGTTCTGCACTTTCATTTTTTGCTCATAGTCTTCAGAAACAGAAACATTAGCATTGACTGACATAATCGACTTCCAGTAAGGTTTTCCTATTGCAAGATAAATTAGGCTATTTCTATATTCTCTTCCCACACAAAGCTGCATATATCCYTTTTGCCTGATGGAGAAATTGGAATTGGCTAACTTTAAGCTCTTACATGACAATTAAGTTCAGCAGTGTTAAGAATGCCTTCATTCAGTTATTCATATTACCGAGATGATTAGGTTTTCTGTGGCATAATTGTTGCCATTACTATAGCTAAAAAAGAAATGTTTTCTATTTTCCCTTTCTTCTTAAAATCCTATTGAAGAAAAATTCCAGTGAAAGACTAATRCTAGACTGGGGGAGATAAGTTTCTAAGAAACAGGAAAATTTGAGTGTTAATTATCAGCATGAATTGAGASAAAGCTCTTCCTTAGGATGTTTCTATCCTGAGGTTCCAGTGTCAAAGGGAAAAACTTGCTTTTCCTTCTCATTTTACATAATATGATAATTAATTTACTTTAAACAAGTCAACAGGTGTTATTTCACTGCTTTTCTTCTCCCTATTGTACATTTCCTTGCATTGATTTTAATTCAGAGCTACACGTTTTGGGAAATATTTAGAAGGACTTTAATGAGGAGGTTTTTTTGTGACTTGGGACTGATTCAGTAGCACAGTTCCATTAAAATTCTTTGAGTATTTGCAAAAAAAAAGTGGAAAATGCTCAAGACAGGTCAGGAAGAAGCCTTCAAAGCAACAGGCAAGGAGAAATGCCTSTGTCACACTTAGAAAAAGAAAAGCCATTTTCCTTCACCTTATGAAAGTACACAATTTTCACATCACAAGCATACCCTGATGTATGTAAGGTTAAAGTTTCTGGAAAACAGTGTATTTTAAAGGTAATTTACTATCTAAAAAAGGAACCAGAACCTAAGGGGGAAAAAACCACACACAAAACCAACAACAATGAAAAACACAAACCCACAATACAAAAAAACCACACAAAACCAAAAGCAAACAAACAAACAAGAAAAAAAGCCAAACCAGGATTAATAATTTTGAACTTTCCTATATTATAAAGGAATGAAGAAAAACAGAAATCCTGCTCAAGACTGCACRAAAAATAATTCTCTGATCTTCAGAACCTTATAACATTTTATACCAAGGCTTTCCAAAGAAATGATCCTTTATGCTCTCTGATGTAATTATATATGAATTACATCATAATTTCTGAATCAATAAGCTAATTTCCTCAAAGACACTGATATGATTTTCATCATATTAGGTAGTTAAGCTGAAGAAAGAGAGGCTCAACACCTCCACAGAGAGAAAGGCAGCAACTTTTCTTCCAGCCTTACTAGACAGGCAAAAATATAGGATGATAACACTAGCAGCAGTGTTGATATCATCCTATCTGCAAAAAGACATCAGCTGGATCTCACATCTTCCCAGACACCAAAAAATCCAGCTACTCAGGCAAATCTACAAGAAACCAGAGTCTATTTTTCTGCTGCTGATGGAGTGACTTGAYTGAGGACTGCTTTCACAGTTTTTATAAAGGCAGTTCAACTGACTTACATACCTGAGCAGATGATCCAAGCATCTGATTTGGTTAATCTAAATTCCTTTTATTTCTCAGCATTTATCTGTGCTTTGAAGACACAGGCAACATTCATCACATCTGCAAGACAACTCAACATGAACAAACTCCTCTTACGGAAAACAGTCTCAAAACCGTCCACGTGTCACAACATAAATGTTTATGGAAAAAATAATTACCATGTCATTTAAGCACACGAGAATTATGATTGAGTGCATAAGGTGACACAGATGTCCCCTTCAGGTTMTCTTGTGCCAGATGTCTCAGATTGGAGGAGATCTGAGTGGGAAAATGCATGCAAAACTCTTATAATTACATTCAGTAGACACAGTCATTTTTCTCTTGGTCTGTTATTTCATTATTAATGCTGGTAAAGCCAAACAAATGTGAAATATTTTTAAAGTGGAAATAAAAATCTACAACAGCCAAAATAACTTCTTGTCAACCAAACTGTTCTAGTTTTGGCAACCAGAGAAGCTGTGGTGAGCACTCACGTTTGAATTGTTTACCTCTCTTGTACACTTTGTTATTAATATTTTTGCTGTGACTGCTTGTTTCTTATTTCATTGCTGTTTTCAGTAAATTGTTCTTATCTCAACCCATGATCTTTGCTTTTCCTGCCTCCAATTCTCCTCTCCATCCCACCTCAGCAGGAGAGAGACAGGGAGTGAGCAAGGCGTATGTAGTTTGGAGTAATTCAGTGGAGGCACTTAATTGGAGAATACCATTCCTAAACCACAATAGCCTTATTTGGCACCCAGTGAAGGGCTTAAAGGGCTGGGAGAGCAAAAGATCTCACCAGAGAAGGCTGAAAACAAATTTGATCAAAACATTTGTTGTATTAACTACAGAGCCACTGGTCAAAAAGTTTTCATGTGGTTGTGGTATTGTTTTGTTTGATAACTAATTTTAACAGCAGAGCTGGAGAAAAATAGCACATGTTSTTGCACAAAAGGCAGTGTGATTCTGTACACAGCAATACCCAGCACTGGGAGTTCTGTCAGTGTGCAGAATGCAGAACCAGAGTTGTTCTTTGGGTAAATAATTCATGCTACATGCTGCTTTAAGGGAATTGCACGCAGCTCATTTTCCCCCATAACTGAGAGGACAGTTTAGCAAAWGAATTAAAGCTTTCCATCCCGATGTGCATTTGTGAAGAGAACAACAATGAATTCATAATTAGGTGGATGGGTTTTCTCTCACTTCTCCCTGCTCCATATACAAGTAAGACTAAGCCATTTGTTAAGCTTCATTTGGTTTTAAAACAGCTTTGATGGTTCAAAACTCAACTCAAATTAGCACCACAGTCTCTTAYCCTGCTTTGGTGAACTAAAAACTGAACATAGTATTATTAGCAAACACTAACACATAAAATAATCAGTCTGCTAAACRTCACTTCTTTTAACAAACATCAGAAAAGTTTTCATGTGATTTACTACTTAATTACAGCTACAAYTGTGTTGTAGAAGAAGTCCACTCTCCGTGGATTTTCCTTAGATTTATTTATGTGCATTTTTGAGAAAGTTTATCCTAGAATTAAGCTAGGGATTAAAACCAGCCAGATTTGACAAAGGAGGAAGCATTCCTCTACAGTACACTTGAAGCGTGCAACACTTGTAGGCAAAGTTCAGAAGTACAATTTATCAAAATCTGTGAAAAGAACACAAACACTGATGACAGTTTAAGGTCAGCTGGTCACTTTTTAACTTTCCAGCACTTCATTTTGCAACCCTGTCAGTGCCAGCAGTCCTATTGAATAATATCAAAGGTTCTGTGAAGACTTTGGGAAACAAAGTTACCATATTAACCAATCTGAATACCATGTCTTATATTTGTCTTTCWTTTTTTTTTTAAGTTAACAGATTTCTCCAGTCATGGATGTGCACCTGTAACTTCATGTTTCCTTTGGGASATCTTTTGGGACAGGAGAATTAACAATGTATAGCTGGGAGACACTCTCTCTTGAAATAACAATTCTGATTGTCACACTCACTAGGAAGATATTAATTGAAAAARCCCAGCATAAATTTGGGAATCCCAAAGGAAAGAACTGAAAAGACAGACAGAACTACATTGGCCATGGACATKTGGGCTTTTAATTGCTCTCATAATTGTTTCAACTAATGGAAGACAGCATTTGCTCAGTAAATCGGTTAAATTTTTGATTCTCTTTTTCTGCATACTATTGTTGCATTTCCTTTGTGCCAGGCTAAGCAATTGCAGATAGAAGGTACCTTAGAACTACCCTGACTGTATGTAACGAGGAAGAAAATGTAAAAAATTTTAATCGAACTGCAGGAAACACCTACAATCTCTACTGACTCTAAAAAGTGCCTGGAAAACATATGGAAGGAAGAAGTCTAAGAGTACCTGCCACAAGGCCTGGTGACATTCCTCTCTTAAAACCTATTAAAATGTGCCCACAGAACTTTGATACTGTGATACATGTGTATAATGACACACACACATTTCACAGAGGTTCTCTTTCATTGTTTCTTCACTTCTTCCCACTCCCCTGCCCAAAAAAAAAAAACCAACTATCACACACGTACAGGATTTTTCACTCCATTCCATCAGATCACCAGTGGTCACCCTCAAAACACATGGATCTGACCCACAACTTGTCCTATTTAACAGATTTATATGTGGAATCCTTCATGTTCACTTTTGACATTTAAAGGCAGAAAACCAGCTAAACAATGTATGTTACTCTCGAGTATCAACCTGAAATTCCCATGGCTGCTAACGGCTTGAGCATTAAGATCATAGATTTGAATATTTAATACAGCAGATATTTTGATATCTAGGTTTCCAGGGATTCATTCTGTATCTTTTTCCTTACTTCACAGCAATGAACCACCGTGTAAGTGTGGCTTTTTTTTTGTTTAAACACACACAGGGAATTATAGGAGCTACTTGTTTTGAATTCTCTCTTACACAGGAAGGACCCTTCAGCAGAGTGCAGACTAAACACCAGCCCAGATTATCATGATACCATGATTTCACGGCACTGTATGACAGAACAGAATGTCCTAATCCAAAATACAATTGARATATCTYTTTTTCTCTAGTAATRCCAAGCTTTCYCATGGTAGGAGGTGAACATTTCTCTTTATTGTTGTCTTCAGTCAAGGTATTCTCTGCAGTTCCAGAAATGGAAACAAATCTGCAAAGATTTGTACGACACAGAGACATCCAATTTTCACTATTCTGATTCCCTAGTGTTTCAGATTTTCTTCTGTGTCTTTCACAATCTCTCTTCCTTCCCACTGGCTCAYAGGATGYTGTCATGGCTCAGGAATKATATTCTCCTATTTAGTACTCCCACTAAAACCGCTGCTCACTTCCCCTCCAATTGGAAGCACAAAAGATCATGGGTTGAGATAAGAACAATTTACTGGAAAGAACAATGAAATAAAAATATAGTCCTACTTCCATCTCTTCTCAGAGATGGTTCACAGATTCCTACAGGAATTCTTCTCTCCATTAGCCTAAAGCAAAAGGGAACCCCTGGAATGAAGTGAATGAAGTTACGTGGTGTCACCACCATAATTTACATTTGCAGAAATAATTTTTATCTGAGTCCTATCTTAAAATAACAGCATGGCACAGTCAAGTACTGCAGTGTGTTTTAAACTGTCTAGGTCAACAAAAATCAGGTCCAGAGGTGGAAACATACTCAATGACTATTTCATGCTCAAAGCTTATAAATGTAAAGCTGAAGGAAAAGATTTTTAAAAGAAAAAATAAATTTTACTTTCTAAGGAGGCCAGAACCTTCATAGTAACTTCACTGTTTTCTGGAACAACAAAACAACAGAAGGAAAAAAAAAAAAAACCACTACAGCTTTTTCTGAAACTGCAGTTAGGGCAACACAGCTTGCCACTGTTAGAACTAAACATAAATTAGGCAAAATACATATCCAGTGTGTTGAAGCAACAGCTGAAGTTTGATATTAGCTTGATTGAATCTCTGCCAGCATCTTAACATTTGGATACATAYTTGAAACTTACTTAGACATCAAATCAAACATGTGTACCATGCAGATTTGCATGCATAACCTTCTTTTCAGCAACAAAATTTTGCCTGAATAGCCTCAGATTTTAGCAATTACTCTCTTTCAGCTTAAAAGAAGGAAAGATCTAACAGGCAAAACCACTTTGCTATTCAACTGTATTCAAATAGCATCCAAAGTATTTACASTCTGTTAGAGCACCCAAAAGCAAATCTGTACTGTCCCAAAGTGATTATTTCATATTATATTTACTGCCTGTGTCCTGCTGTTCYACGTGAATGGCCACACTGAGCCAGACTCTCTGTGACAACAGCYAGTGGCAGATATCTGGATAAAGAATATAAGGGGGCAAGCATGAGGCAATACTACACCAGCATATCCCTCGGCTTTTCAGGCATTTTCTGAGCCTCAGAGGACACCTTTGCCTTCAAAAGTTCTCCAAGAGGTTTCATTTGCCTCATCACTCATCATTAAAGCTATTTGTACCACCACATGGCAACAAGTGCCCCAGGACCATCATCCTGGTACATGTGCAGCCTGCCATCGCCTCGGTATTGCTTGAAGTTCCTCCAATCCTTGGGCTATGAAAGAGGGTGGTCACTTGCCCCTAAGTCACCTTTTCCATGCCACCCAGGATTTTACAGCCTTCTGTGCTGYCCTCTTCCCAGCCTTGTTTTCCCCAGCCCTAAAGAAGCCAGGTTAAGCAGCTGGGGTTTGTGTGGGAACCATTCTGAGTATCTCTGCTGCTCGTGCCTGTTGCAGTGTGAAATGAGGAAGTGAACATCAGAAAGGCTCTGAGTTTCAAAGTAGAGGCACAGAGGTGTTTTAGATGAGCATGAGCCCATTAACTCGSTTTATTTTTTCAGTCAAGGCTAGAAACTTGGCAATCTCTGCCTGGAACTGGCTAATTCTAAATGAACTCGCCCAAAGACAGGAAACAATTCGGCAACTAAGAGCAGCATTTTGCAAGTGCTAATTAACTTCACTTAAATTTTTTAAGAAGCAGTCTGAGCTAAGTAAAACAAGCATGTTTCATGCACATTCTTCTGGCCATCTTTTCTCCTAGTTTCCACTCTCCCAGAAAGCTGTCATAAAAGGCTCCCTCCCTGGAGTCGTGCCCTGTTTTAGCTCCACTCATTTTTCCTCCTCCAGACTACAACACAGAGAGAAACAACTTCTGCAATTCCTCTTCTCTAGCTCTCATGCACCTGGCTTCTGCCCAATAATTTTATAGCAAGGAAAACCCCCACTTAACTCTTTTCTGAGCTTCCAACTTCCAGATTTTTTCCTCTCTGTCCTACAGTTGTTTTCAAATCTTAAAAGTGAGGAATATCAAGGGAGAAGCAAAATTAAAGGTGGACAAGAGAGGTATTTATATAGTCAAAGATATCAGCTAATTATTTTTATGACCCCCACAAATCAAAAAATAACTGAAAAAATTCAAGGTCTGCATCACATGGAGACCTTCTGAAGAACATAAATCACTCYCAAGTAGCACGGAAAAATGGGAATTGTGCCTGAAACAAGGCAATGAGGTCAATACTGCTCCTTCCTAAGTTCAGAATTCAGGACTAGAAAAATTATCCTTATCTGTCAGGAGTCAAGATTTTCCTAACCAAGTAGCAGAGGCCATAAAGTCGCTTCTTAGGTTGCACTCCTAACACAGAATTTATATTAAAGGAAGAACAAATTTCACAGTCAATATTTCCAGTCAATGTTTCATGGCACAGAGAAGGAAGACTGATGTTCAAAGTGCACAAATCTCCAACAGGCATATTCTAAAGGTATGGATCCCACCAGAACAGGAGCTGTAAAATGCTAGCAAAAAGTGTGTGATTGGTTTATACCTTCATGACCTTAAAACCCATTTATGGATAGGCTTCTGAAATGGTCATTTCCTTACTCTTTTCATTAGTAAGGGAATTATTCAGTTGACTCTCTTCTCCACAGTTCTGAAATCCACCCTGAGTGCTCCACATGAAGACACACACATTTGAAACAGAAACATTGTGCAGGGTTTAGAGCTCCTCCACAGCAACTAACTGGACAAAAGCAAACCCTGGCTCTGTYCATACACTAGAATTCTCTATTAGAGGCCCTGAAGATCCCATAGCAGTTGTCTCACGTGCTTCTTGCCCTTACACACGCAGCTAGTGAGAAGTGGAGATGTTCCATATTGCATTTGCTGTGAGCTATACACACTGGGCATTGAACAGGATGACCAGAAATCTTGCAGGATTTAATTTACAATTTTGCATGTTGTAAGCCCCTCAGGACAGGAAACTCTCATGGTTTTATATATCTGTAAAACAACATGCATACCTATGACACTGTATAAATAACAGGATCAGATTAAAAACATCTGTAGACACTCTGGCTGATCTATTGTCTTTCTGCCTGCTGTCTCTTCATAATTTTTGATGGCAGACAGGTCATTTCACACAACAGGAATGCTGGGGGTGCTGATGCAGCTACACATAAATCTGTAGCAACATGTTAATATGAGACAYAATGAATAGAGAAATTAAAAAATAATAATAATCTGTCCTTCAGACATGACCTCATGATAGGTTTCTACTTGATTTTTGTTTACTTTTGGCCAAGAAAATATAGGAAACATGGATAACTCAAACAAAACAGTTTCAGAAATGTGGTAGGAGGTGGTAAGGACAACATTTCTTTGATTCAGAGCTAAGACTGTTGTGATACAACTTTTCTCTGGCTGCCCAGAACTGTCAACAACTATTCATCTATTGTAAATTGCTTTTGTGAAAGCAAAAATAATGTATGTCCACAACATGGTGATAGTCACAGAAGATATAAAGAGATTCACACACTGTGCAAGTATTGAATTCAGAAATAATGCTAAAAGGGAGGCAGACTGTTATTGATACCAAGCAGGGAAGGGAACAACTACATTTCCAAGAGAGAGGCAAAGAGGAATCCTAAATTTAGAACAAAATTCAGAACCGAAGCCAAGATACTGTCACCACCAGAGCTGCGTGAACATCTCACAGAAAAACCTTCAACAGTTTTAAACTCAGCTCACTTAGGTTTGGGGGGATCAATTCCCTTCATGTGAATCATCTCTGTGTCCTTCAAATCACCATGTAAAAATTAAAAATGAAACACTTCTCTCCCTGCCCAGCTATATGCTTTTCTAAATTGATTACAAGCCTTTCCCTCYGACTCCCTAGTCCAACTTCTGGCAGCTGGTCACACGGTAGGTCTGCTGAATCRGATGAGTCTGCTCTGTTTTTGCAGTACACCTCAGGCTGCTCTCACCAAAGACAAGCATTAATTAAATTCRCTCCATCTAATAAGAAACTTCACTTTTGCAGCGAGGAATTAAGAGCAATTTGCAAAATAGAAGAAAATGTTGTAAGTGTGAAAGTGTATGGCAGATGTTTTCTTCAAAAATGAGATGATCCAAAGAKATTCAGTCTGATCGTTTCACATGCAAGTGCTTCCTTCCACCTTTCCATATTATTCTCTCAGATCTATCCATATTTAATCTCATCYATTTTCTTCTGTCCTTGCAGCAAGTAAGTGATTTACCAATGACACTTCTACAGTTTTATGCACAACTGCGGTGTTCCCTATTTGACTTTTACCACTAATTTTTGAACACTTTAAAGCCTAACAAGAAAAAAATACCATGGAGCAGAACAATTCTCCCTTTACTTTTCTGGGAAAAGAGAGTTGGACAGACATGTACAGATATTTGAAGACACACATATAGAACCCACATAGCTGCCAAATGTAGGACAYGYGAAGCATTTATACTGATAATGGKTTTTGTSTTTCATGTAACCAGTCTGGATWTCAGAGAGTTTTGTTGTACGAAGACGACAGGATGCTCAGTTCCATCGGGACATTCACTTAATAAACATCTTCCATAAAAATTGAGATTGTCTAAAACTGAAATGAGAATAATCAAACTGTGCTCCTGCCTGCTACACAACCAGAGGGTGCCAGGCCAGCTTGCTAGCAAGGGCTTAGCAGGTGTAAGGCACATCTGTTGCAGCTGGCAGCATTTTACATGCTGCTGCTGCATGACTGCAGGTACACTTAAACCCTTCTTCCTCAACCTCCTCRCTGTGCCCAGGAAGGGACTGACAAGAAAATAAGTCAGATGCTTAGATGGTTTATTGCTTACTATAAGGGATTTTTATTAAAACACATGAACTGCAACAATAAAGCACCTTAGTGAGCAAGGACAGAATCAGGTTACTACTTACACCAGCAAAAACAAGAGAGTCTCTGTCGAGTTCCTGCTGCTGCGGAAGCAATTGGAAAAGGAAAGCACTAATGAAGGCAATTGAGTAACTTTGAAAACATCAAAATCCAAGAGGATCCTAAATTCTAATCCCTCAGCACAATGCAACCTTTCCTGCTACAGTGCTCCAGCATTTACTAAAATCAGTTTGTGCTTTTTAAATGTGGTCCATGTTGGGAGTACTAGAAGAACTGCAGACCATTAACTCTGGGCCTACTAATCTCTGGGGATCCATCCTAGACRTGCTGCTGGTTTACCCAGATACCTTTTTTCTTTCTTTTCCAGGCTCTAGAGAAAACAAAGCTCACAGTTCAGATTTAAATTCTCAAGAATGGCAGAAACAGCTCACAAGGACAGTTTGGCTGTTTCATAACAAAGCCTTCGTTATAAAACACTCAAATGTCTCTTTAGAAGTCAGGAATTTAAACAAATAGAATTTTAATTGTCCCTTTTTTAGGGCTTTGAGGTTAATTTCAACAAGGAGAACAAGCATGTGTTCATTTATTCTTTCAGACTGGTAGGTAAGAGAGGAGGTGCTGATACTTCTTCTAGCATTTAGGGTTTTTTTTTTCATTGCATGATATTAAAATCCTTCACAACTTATTTTGAACACACTAGGAAGAAGAGCAGCAGCTGTGAAATTCTGGGCCAAAGTCAGAAACAGTYCCCTCTAGACTTGGATGGCAGTAGGGAAAACAAAATGGAACACCACCACCCCACATACACACATACAACCTCAACAAAGCCATTTTCTGTCAAAAGATAAAGAAAAATAAAGCTATTACAAAAACTGCTCTTTTTCCTGAAGATTACTTAGGAGAGAAGAGAGAAAGCAAAATGGGTRCAGGACACTTACAGGAGTGTTGAGCATTCATTTTGACAATCTGCTACCCTGAAGAAGAGTGATTTTTATTCTTGCTAATGTTACTGACTGCTGAAAAAAAAAATTAATTGACCATCARCCTTTCCCCCTCCTGTAAGTGCAGGTAAAAGTTTTCTGGTTAGCTCCCTATTCTGAAGGGAATCAACTCTGAAAATCCTCTCTTAAGCTTTTCATCTAGGACTTCTTACCAGTTGCCTACAGATAATTTCCAAATAAGAGGAGGAGGAAGCAAAAGGCATTGCATAAGCAGAGAAAACAAACCAAAAATTAACGCAAGGATGAGTTTCATTTCTCTCAGACAAAGTACATAATCATCCCCATTCTACATTTGCAAAGTTTAAACATACCAAATGCCAAAAAGAAAAGTATAGAAAACTTTAACACRTATTCACCACTAGCAATAAATGATTAAAAACATCTGCACGTGAAGATACATGGCAGGAAACACAAGGAGTCATAGAAACAATGCTCCATGATTTATCCAAATACTGGGAATTGCAGGATGAAARCTTTTAATCAGGTGGTCTCTAGCTACAGTCCCACTCCTTGAGAAGCAAACACATGCAAAGATGTTTTTTATAATGGCATAATACAGCACGTGCCATAAGCTGAGCCTTCTTTTTCCAACAAGGTAAGTTTACATGCATCACAGCTATATGCATGTAAAGTTAAAGACTTTCATAGTTCCAACTCTATTGTAGTGGTATTTTCTTTTTAAAATTTCTGTGCTTAAATTTACGTACCAACTTCCAGAACCCAGAGAAAGGCAGACACCAAAAGGATTTCTCAGTGAATCATTTCTGCAGAAGGAGCATATTAAACTCTTTGAGATACAAATCTGTCCTTATTTTCATGTGTTATATAGCATGAAGCTACCAACAATAAATCCTAAGAGAGGAAAATAAGCAAACATAGCAGTTGATTCCATCTCAGTTTTCCTGTGTTTTAGCAAAGAGAGAATCACTGGATACAGAGTGGCAACATTTGAGGGAGAAATCACAACTACAAGGCAAGGATAGAACTAATGAGAAGAAAAGCTTGATGCCACCCAGTTCCATCACACTTCAGAGGGAGGGAGGCTGTTACTGCTCAGTTTGGAGGTAGAGCAGAGGCTGCTGGGCTGCTACAGAGGGACAATCACTGGGATCTCTAATGACAATCTGCCACATGAAACAGGACAATGCAAACTGATGAATYGAACAAGAAAGTACTGAAGATGAGTAGCCCAACACCGAGTGTGAAAAATAATTGGCAAGATGAAAAGATATTTCCACGTASTATGCATATGGGAAGGAGATGTGAGTACAACTGTCTGGGTTTACGGCTTCCTATTGGAAATACAACACCCTGGTAAGCAGTCCTGGAAAATTATCTGTGATGTGTTACATGTTGTTTAAATTCTAATTCAAGTCCAAGTTCTGCACCTTCTAGATCCCCAAAGTTTTAAGCAAAGAAGATGCTCTGCCTGCAGTGAATTCTATTCCATTGACATTTGGATCCCAGGTTCTTAGGATTTCTAAGCATACTCGTTTTCACTGAATACAGTACCACAAAAATTCAGAGGCATTTTGAAGAATTTTCTTTTCTTCATCCAGCTATAACCTCTAAACAAGCATCTTTGAGATTCACCACTTTAGGCACCCTAGACAGGTTCTGCACATTATCAGACCAGATGCACAGTCAGTGATATTATTAGATGAGCCAGCACAAGCCTTTCACTGATCAAGCTATTTTTTCCCAAAAAATAGAAATAAAAATTYAAAATTTGCCAYATTTTATAATAGTGTCCTAAATTCCTATCCATCCAAACCCCTATCCCCATCAGATTTTTACACCTCAGAACCACCATATCCTTCAGCTGCAGTTAAGGTTGTTCATCCCATGTGCTCTGTAATAAATTATGAAGATTGTGCAGTCTCTTCTACTAAAGGTGTCTGTACCTTATGACAAACCAGAGCCATGTGATGCACCATCACCAGATTTCTYTGCCTAAATGCTTAGGAATAACAGCTAGATTCACTGCCATAGTCTAATTAATTTGTACAATAAATCTCTCTTTTTAACAATCAGGTGCAGATTCAATAAGAAACTCAATATAATATTTAAAATAACAGAAAACTGATTAATCAGCCACTGCCAAAGCTACTSAGACCACAATATTCATGGAGGTCAAGACTGATATTTTTGTTTTTTGAAGTAAAAGGACGAAGACAGGAACATTTGCATTGTTCCTTTACCAGACAGCTAGGGGCTGCCTAGAACTATGACATCTTACATCGATTTTGTCAGAAAGCACCACTTTTGGATGCTGATCTTTCTGGATATTGCCATTGAAAAGGGTGACAACGAGTAGTCTGGAAGATATAAAAATGTCAGGTTTCTTTCACACTCTATCAAGAGCTGAAATGGTGGACTAGGTCAGGAAGATCACCAAATCCTATTATGGCAGCACTTGCTCTTGACCAGGAGGGYGAGTAAAGGAGCTGTTTCCTTCCAGGAGGAACTCTGGGTAGAGACTCAGAACTCAAAAGCAGAGCTCTCCCTTTGTTTTAAGAACAAGTGGATTCTTAAAATGGGTTATTTACTGAAAGAGTTTTAAAGCTCCAAATGGTGAAACTCTCTCCATTTATGTGCTGTGTTGAAGAAAATCAGGCTTGGCACATGTTTCTCATTAACTGTGCTAAAGCAGCTCCATTTCCYCAGAAATTCCCAGATTCTCCTTTGCAATAGGATAATCTAGAAGGCCCCTAATTTTAGCTCTTCACTCTGAAAGGGTAGCACATACATAAGTAGTGCTGAGTGAATGCTGCTGAAATGTCTATGATTATGTGGAATGCTAAAGAAAGTGGGCTTTCTTGGCATATAGAAAATCATTAAAATCCTCCAAATAATGTCTAAAAGCAAGGAAGTCTTACAGATATTTGTGGCATTCCACATTGCCACTTTACACATCTGTCAGTGCAGCCAAGTGACACTGCGTGATCCAAGATCCCAGTCCCATAACTTGGTGCAAAATGGTCACAGAGAAAAGCTGGCCCCTCTGCAGCCCAGCTTAGGCCACCATTAGCACTTTTGCAGGTTAACCCTAGAACCTGGATACCTACCATTTTTAAAATTTGTTATTACTTCTGAATAGGGAGAAGTACAATGGGCCAGAGACATGACATTGGTTATCTAGCACTCATTATAACAAAAGTGTTGTATGCTTTCATCTAATTTTCTCATTTTCAGGCAGATTAAATCACTTTCTAACTGTTTGCTTGTTTTTTGAGAACAGCTTTCAAGATGAGGTAATTGAAGGAAACCTATCCATTTAGTATATATTTTCAAGCTAATAATGTTGACATACTGTTCAAATAAACCTCCAATTTAGCACAATCTGTTTTTAGACGAGCCCTCCATTTTAACCTCCACATGGGAAGGAAAACTAAGTGACTTCCTCATCTCACTTAATAGAGAACMTATGTTCAAAGATAATACTGTGGGCTTGCTCTGAGAAGCTGCTCCTCCTCTGACAGAGATGCTGGGAGCTCACACAGTAACACAGATACATAAGGAATGGACAAGTTGCCACAAATCTCCTGCACTGCAGAGATCACTTCAGAGGAAAAGACTGCTGATCCAAGACACACAAACACAAACAAAAACACCTGGCAACAGGTGAAAAAAAGGAGTTGACACAGCCCCCAGAAGGCTCAGAACTAAAAGCCACCTCAATCATAATTTTTTGGAGGGTCTGAGGCATAATAGTTAGGACACAGAGAGGATGGAAAGAAGAAAGGGATCGCTACCACCACTAAGCACAAGAAGTAGCTCTGGAATAGAACTGTTTTCAATCTTTGCATTTCTGAAACAATTTGAGATGGAAGTGCTACAGGAATATCAACAATCATTATCACTTATTTTATAAATATTTATGTAGCTCAGGTTTATTTTATAACTTACAGAAAGGATGTAATTGTCACTTGCTTCTCCAAGCCTCAATTTTTCAATCGGCAAAAGAAGGTCAATTCACCTACCAAGGCCACTGTACTTGATGCTGGAAAAGTCCCTAATAAAACTCACATTCCTTGAATCCCAGTCAATCCACAAATTCATCAGGCTGTGCCCATAAATGAGCCATCTAGAAACTGCATCTGCAGTTTATCTGCATCTAGAAACAAATGGAAGCCACTTCATTCTATGGTGCTCAATGCCCTGCCCTCAATCAGTAAGGTGGGAGCCAAGTATKATCACTTACAACCAGTAATAGAAGAAACTCAAAAATTCATCACCAGACATAATTAACATCTCCTTGCAGATTTATCTGATCCTACAAATTTATCTGATGCATTAAAACTTTCTGGTTCATTCCCACTAAATCAAACAATGACAAGAATCACTAACAGATTTTTCAGTATGTTTTGGACACACCCCAAAGCATGGGAGCAACGTGGAAGCTAGATTTTCTGTTCATCCTGTGCAAATCATCATTCAGCTCRCAAAAACACATTCAGGAGATGTATTTCAGATCAGAGGGATGCTATCCTGGAAGACACAGCTAACATAACCTAGACTATTCCCTCAAAGTCACCACTTAGAGCCAACATTATCAGTTCAGRATCAGTCCTTGTACCCCCAGCTGACAGCCAACACCAACTGCACAGATATCCCAAAGCCTGGACACCTGGAACAAGTAAGGGTAAGCAGATCATGACAGAATCACAGGCTGAACAATTAATTTACACATTAAAAAACAAACAAAACAAACATCACAAACAAAAGACTATTGTCAAAGATTTTGCAAATAAGCCTTTAACTGTGAAAAATTAAGTTATCCCTACATCTTGTAATTCCTGGGAAGAAATATATTCAACAGCTCAGTCATTTTGACATTCATGTAAGTTCAAAACTTTCTTGGCCCAAGATCTGAACCCCAAGCCACTGGATGTCTGTTGCTGCTGTTGCCATCTATGTCTTATTTATCACGACACAAAGAACAGTTTGATCATTAGGGAACCCTCAGCACTGATGCCACAAGAAAGGGACCACTTTAGATGCATTAACTTRTGTTTGAGACACAGAGCAAGAGCCTGAATTTCCTACAGTATTTACACACAACCCCTTGCTCGAGTATGGACTCGGTGCTCACTGCAGATCATGTCAAAGGGGAAAGCTTAACCTTATTATGCCAAMCCCTGGCTCAGCTGTAACAAAAGCTGTCGTGTATGAACTGTGCCTATTCAGACCAATTCCTCAGCCAAATAAATTTTGATGCTTCAAATACCAGCATATGACAGACACACAATCCTGAGCTTCCTCTGCACAAAGCAGAGGCTTTGGAAATGAAACAGTTGGAATACTTCATTCTGCATTCCCAGGTAAACATTGTATACAAGTTTCTGAAAGGTGACAASCTAAAATGTAGACATTAGAGCAAATAGAAATGAAAGCTTGATGAGGAGCAGTTCATCAAAAACTTCTCCAATTTTTAAAGTCTTGAAATATGTTTATGTCATGCCACATTTTTACCACGGTGTCCAGATTTCAGCCAGGACATGKTTTATTTTTGCAGTAGCCAGAAGAGGGCATGGCCAGGACACAGAGAATATTCTGTACCACCTCACAGCATTGCTGGGGCAGGGGGAAAGACTCTCTTCAGGAAGAAGGGATTCTGTTCAGTCAAGAAAATGTGACAGAGGGAGCCATCTGTTATTGTATATTATCCAGGGGTTGTCCCCATGCAAATCCTTTATCTTCTTGTACTTTTTGTTATTAATATTGTTGTTACTGTTCATTTCTTCTCTCATTGCTGTTTATAGTAAATTTTTCTCATCTCAACCCATGCTCTTTGCCTTTTGTGCCTCCAACTGGAGGAGGTGGGGATCAGYACATGGTTTTTAGTGGGAGTGCTAAATTGGAGAACATCATTCCTAAACCACRACACATGTGCATGTCTATTACAAAGTAATTTGAAATGTAAGGTGTTTTAGTCTGCCCTATTRCACAGAAATCCTTGCAGATCAGTGTACAAAGCGTCACCTGGGCTAAAAAACAAAACTTGGAAAATCAGGGTGAAGAGGAGATTAACTGTAGCATCAGAACATATTCAGGATGAGTTACTGAAGAATAATTCTATAAGACCTAGCTGGTTTGTCACAGATGTTTCTTCAAAAATACAAAAATTATATACCATTAAGCCAAAGAYCAGAGTTCAGCAAACATGAAACCCTGATAAATGCAGAAGTTACAATTATTTTTACATTTTTCATCAATGACACAAAAAAAAATACAAGTCAGTTTGAAATGAAATTGCCAAAAGCACATCCTAGGTTCTTATAACTCAAAAGACAACTTCTAAGATTTTTTTTTTTTTAACCATTTGGGAGGGTTTTTTGTTTTAGCAGAACTGTTTGCAGCCTGTCCCTATAAAATGGATCAGTCTGGCACCAGTAAAGGTCCTTTACTCAGCATAAGACAAACAGAAGTTGGGAGTAAGAAAGAAACTTAGCCAGCTTCGGCTGTCCCTGTATGCACACTGAAAAACTATTGACTCTATTGTTCTAGTTCTGATGTAGTATTTTTAAGTTTGTAGAGAAGAAAGTCCTGGGCTCTCAGCAATAAATGTTTACTAAATGAGTGCTTGTCTATATTCCATCTTCAACAAAGTGAGCAACACTTTGGTGAGAAAACACCAGGCAAGATAGAAGCAAACAATAATCTGTCTGCAGAAGTCACCACCTCCATTATCAGGAGGACTGAAAAGGCATCTTGCAGTCCTTTTCATTCACAGAGAGGTTCCAGGTCTCTCTTATTGCCAGGGACAAAGTGTCCCAGGATGCAGCAAAGTCCTGTTCTAGAGCTTAGCATCCTTAGCAGTTGGCCAGTCCAGTGAGTTTGAGACCACTGTTCAAAACAGTTTTAGAAAATGATACCATGTAACTTCAGGGACTGAAAGAGTATTTTAGTGAGAACCAAGAGTACTGATGTTTCACAAAACATTCTTTCTTTTGTCTTCTGTGTGCTTGAACACAATCATAATTACCGTCTGAAGTTTAAGTAAGTCAATAAATGAGACATTGAGAATGTTTCTTACTATTTATAGCAATATAAATTGTGATATTTAAAGAAAAAAAAGTCTCTTAAGATATGGAGTCCCATGCTTACAGATACCATCTTTTGCATCTGGTACTTTAAATGGAAATTAAGATAATCCAGAAGAGAAAAGGAATAAACATACAGCTGGTAGTCAGATCTAGGGTTTTTTTATGGTGCTAGCATAATATGAAGCAGCACATTTTCCAAATGTTGTGTGCATCTTAATATCATAAACTTTTAGCTGACCGTTATGAAATACTCAAACACATAAAAGTTTGCAATACCCTTTTCAAAGCTGATTCATAGCTATTATTAGGAAGTATCCATGTAGTTAATTCCAACATTTGCCAAAAACATTTTACAACATTTTCATTTTAAAAGCTAACATCAGGAATCAGTTATAAGGTTTAGCTCAAGTGACCTTATCTCTTCTTGTTGCACAATCCCAAAATGGGCTTAATTCTCTCCCCTATGTGCACAGTCTCCCTTCTGCACTGTCTGTTCAAGCCAAGCTGTTGTATCAGCCAGCTGCAGGCTGCTCTGATTTAGAGATTTAGGAAAAACTCACTTCCTTTCTGGAATGAGTCCCTCTTGCCTCTCTCACTTTAACAGTCCCAATGTAATCACAAGGTTATTCTCCACTCTCACACTGAGATTTGGCACTTTGACATTTTGAGCCATACTAAGTAGTCCATTGTCTTTAACAAGATTACTCCTTGATTATCTTTTTGGAAGGCAATTGATCAATCAATACTAATGAATTAATTCAGACAAAGGACTTTGTATCCAAATGCATCTATTCAAAATTGAATGTCACATTTACCTTCAAGTTCTTAAATATTTTTAGTAAGGAATCTATAGAAGTTGATATCTTATTAGGTGCCAATAGCTTAATTACAAAATATTAATCACCTTTATGGCTTCTCTTTACTAGTGCCTGAAGTGAAACTGATTTGAAATATGGACAGTAGAATTAGAAAAGACTGACTTCCTACAGCATTAGCTCTCTCACCGGATTCTCCCATGTCCACRAAAGCACTGAACTGACAGAAGCAATCAGGGCAATTCATACCATTGCTGCCACCTACAGATTATCTGGGAACAGATAARGGCTGAGCTGACACTCACTTTCCTAATGAGAGCGCTGATAGATAGCTGGGAAGGAGAGATGGATTGTATTTTCATGAAGCTCATAGAAATCAAGTAGCTTAAAGATTGATCTCCATCATCAACTTTGGCTGAAAATGAATGAAAGAAATGAAAGAATGGCTTCAAAAGTTATGAAGGTAGGAACAAGCACCAAGAAATTACACTCAGTCTCATTTCCTAAAGAAACAAGGCTTACAGTGTTTAGTTTATTACCATACACACACCTTTCAAACAGGTTAGATCATTGTGAAGTCATACTGCAACATTTTTCAAGTTTTACTTATGTTAGGAGAAACTGAGGACCTGGTCAAATGAGTATGACCTAGTAACTCGAGCAACCTTACAAGGCCATATTCAGAAAAAACAGCAAACTGTTGAATTCCTCACTCTGAAGGGTTTAATTCCCCTCAATAACATTCAAGACACTGCAAGACTGACTGTTCAGCAAATACTTTCAGATTCCCCCTCAGCTCACAGAAACATCATAGATTACCACTTGATTGTCATTCCAGGCTGATGAGCTGGCTTTTCAGATGACTCAACCTCTAACACCATTTAAAAATAAAATTAAAAAAAATATATATATATAAATAAATAAATAAATAAAACCCTAAACAATAAAGAAAACCAGAATTTGTGTGAAAGTATGAAAACTAGTATGAAAGCAGCACATGCCTGATTAACCAAAGTAAAATGAACGTGACTGTCCCTATAACTGGGCATTGCTACAGAAAGAATGGCAGAAGTTATACAGTGGTGACACAAGGCTTCACAGACCTTTCTCAGGTGTGGAATATATTTCTTACAGAGAGGAAAAATCCTTTTCTGGAGTTTCTGGTCTCAACCTCCTCTCTTTAGAATCTGAACAAATCTGAACAATTCTTTCTATCCTAAACCCAGATTCCTTTGCCTTATGCCTGGACCCATTATATTCCTATATCAGTGATAKTATCCCATTTCTGAAGAAAGTTTTAAATTAACACAAGAATCACAAGAAACACAAGTACCAAGTCTGATATCCTTTCTCACTTAGAACTCTTAGTTGTAGTRCTTGTACATACCTTTATACTTGATTTCCTCCTTTCAAACATTTGCATGGTATTCGTGAGATGGGCAGCTTTCAGTAAAGTTTTCTGGCAGCAGTGTCCAGTGTCTCCAGGCATTATTTAGAGCCAGCCATCTCGTACCCTGAAGCACGAGGCCAACGAGTCTCACAGAGCCTTTTCACCCAAGTTTCTCCTCCATTATTGTGAAGTGTGTGACCACACCTCTTTCAGCACATTTATAAGGACTGCTCTGATGTTTACTAAGCTTCAGGTGTGCTGAGATTTCAATTAGTTTATTTAACTTCCTTCAGCTGACAGCAGTTGATCTGGCTAACAAGCTTCAAAATCTCTGCTAAACTTTACTGAGCCCTGACCTGAAGGAGCTACTTCATGTCTTTGCCATTARAGGAAGCTTCAGCAGACTAGGATTCCAATTTTGTCCAGCTACTGACTGTACTGCAGCCATTTATTAGTGAGAGGTCAGCATAACTCAGCATAATGTACTCCTAAATATATTTAATATTGATTTCCTCCTCTTCACTAGCAAAGTAATGTTGGACAGACTGCCAAAATATTAATTCGTTTTCCAGGCATTTTTCTCTTCCAAAGGTTGATTCCAACAGTTAGATTTAGAAAATTTAATCTATCATCTGCAAAAATGTACTCTACATCCAGGTGTCCTACTGTTTCTGCCTCCTGGTATCCTTTTCTTCACRCTGGAAAGCTGGGCTCTGAGCTCCTGAAGTGATTTTCTTCAGCATTCAATTCTCTATTCAGCGTTTGCTTCCCTTTCAGGTGTTGCCAAWGAAGAATCCACTTCTCCTCAGCTGCAGGCCAAATCAGTCCTCATCCAAGTAAGCTTAAAATGGACATTTTAAGCTCAGAACTGCTTTCCTCAAATAGTCACAGAAGTGGTTTTTTTCCCAGGAAATCTTATCATTAATTTCATAGTTTTYGGCTAAAACATGTCAGCTAGCATCTGTTCAGAAGCCTGCATAAGACACACTCCCTATTTTATACAGATGGCATTACATTCTTTTTATCAGCCTTTGTATAAGATMAAACATTTTCATCCAGCTTCAACAAAACACTGAAGGAGGTAAATTGACCAATGTATTTCAGCATCTCCCAGACACAACAGCAGTTAGCTGGGACAAAAAAATCTTCCTTTCAAAACATCCTGATCCACTGGTATCCCTTACAAGCCAGCTTAAGGTTTGCTAAGTTTTCTATAAGACTGCATCGAACAGTAGCAAAAAAAAAAAAAAAAAAAACAACAAAAAACACACACACAAAAAAAAAAACAAACCCAAAAAAGAAACCAATCCACAAGTACACCTTCTTTCTTTCATCCCACAGGAGAACTCCAAAATGGAAAAGGATCATTTGGAAACAGCAATAATAGCATGCAGGGTTTTTCTTCAAATATAATCACAAACATTATTTATTTATGAAYACTGAAGAAAAAAATCCAAGAATTCTAGAACCCCAGAGGATACCAAACCAAAGTAATTTCAGTTTTGATGCTCTCCTCACATGTAATGTTTTCTGTACCATTTGGTGTGTTAACATCAAACATAAATTAGAAATACAGTCAGTGCAATCAAATCAGCTTTCTGAAACATTCCCTTTCACTTTCTCAAATACACACCACTAATTGCATGTTAATTTTTGTACTTTTAATATAAACTAGGAATTTTCTCGCCTTGTTTACTAATTTTAGTGCATTTAATTAGCTGCATTGATAGACATTTCCCTCCATAGGATCTATTCTTAATGAGAATGGAAAAAGCTTCCAAAGCTCTGTGATAAGCTGTTCWGAAAGCACACTCTGCTTTTCCCAAATGTCTCTTCCCAGCCTCTTTTAACTGCCCTCTCCTTCCATCTTGTAGCTTACTCTTAAATATTTCTAAACTGGCCTAGCAAAAAAGCACAGTCTAATATTTCACAGGTGCACTTGTGCTCTTGAGGGTAAATGTATCACCCTGTCATCACCATGGTCAACACATTCCTCACAATCACATTATCAGCTGCTTGTGTTGTTTCTGTCCTTATGGAGTGGTTGGGAATGCACACAACTGCCATGTGAAAGACTTCCAGGTGCAAGGTTATAGCTTTGCATCTGTTTTTCTTCTCATGAGAGGGTTTTTTTTTTCCCTCCAATCTTTATAGGATTTCCATGTGGCCTTATTATGTTATCACTAGCACATGAAATATACAGTCTTTAAAAGAAGAGGAAATACTATGCASAGTGAAAACAATGCTGGATTACAAGATTAAGGTGATTTTCCCAGGGTTTCATTAATAGAAACACTTTAAATAAATTATTCCAGTTTTATACTTCACTGTGATTATGCTACCCAGCATTCTCAGCTATTCTTTATTGTATTTTAAGTTACATATCTCCAAACTTTCTTTTACCTAAAACCCAAGAGCTATCTTTCTTACAAAACACCCATGGAAGAGTCAGCCATCACTTAGACAACTCCATATGTGAATTGCCAAATAATTTCCAGCAACACTTCTAATTCTCAGTTTAATTTTAAGGAAAAAATATCATCCCTTCAGGACCTTAGTGGCAGTTGGGGCTACATCTGGGCTTTGCATCCTTATAGAAAGTGGGAAACAAAAGCTCTTCTACATCTGAATCCAATCCAGGAAGTTGAGAAGAGTCTGACCCAYCCCAAAGCACACTGTCAGCAGCAGATTCTAGATTAGATATTTCAGATTACAAATCAATAAGAGGGMATGGCACTCCAAGTACAGATGCAATCCTCAGTTAAATCTGTTATTAYATTAAGGGCAATTGTCACAGAAGGTTACAACTGAAATCTTGAAGTTTTTAAAAGAGGAACAAAACCTGATTCTACATATACATTATTTTCAAGACCTATGCAGTTGACTTGTTGAAAATGAAAGGGATTTTTGTTTCATCTGAACTTATTTTCAAAGGGTTCCTTCTCATCAATGAATAGCATTAGCTGCAGGTTGGCATGGCTAAACATAGAAATGGAAATTTCATGACAAATCATTAGGCTTTGTCCCTGAGCTTTTCTGGAACATCACGGTTTGTCTCTTTACTTGTCCCACCTATAACAGTTTGTTTAATGCAATTCTCTCCATTCCTCATTGTGTGAGGTACATGAGTACATTGGCCTTCTTTAACCTCTCCAAGTATCTTCATTACCCAGAGTTCAYTCACATATTGAAGTTGAAATTTGAAGATTCTGAAATTGCTTCATAAACGGGCCAGAACTTCTACCACATATCAGAAAAAAACAATCTATTTCCTTTTATAAATCAATGTATACTTAAATTCCCTCCAGTGAATACAATAAACATCCCTAAAATTTATTTGTAAGCACAATTCTTGCATCTCTTGTCACTCAGCTAACAGCATATGCAGTTTTAGTAGCTGCTATGTTAGAAAACACGACTCAGTTAGAATTAAATTATGCCAAAATTGGAGTCCAGAAGATTTATACTCTGCCAGATTGCATACAATACTTCTGTTACAACTAACACACAAGCCAAGTTTCAATGAATATATTCTTATAAAATGGTTTGAAATTCTGTAACATTAACCCTGCTTTGGATTTCAGACTCTGATATGCTCCCCAACAAGTAGCTTGTCTTGACAAGTAGCTGTCATTGATAAGGTTCTTGCCCTATCATGTGAAAATCAGAAAATGTTAGTAACTGCAAATATTAGATAATATTAGCTGAATTAATTCATACTGTGCTTGTCATCATCAGTAAATAGCATTTCTAGCAATAATTTAAATTTATCATAAACTGGCATAAATTCATGTGTATGTAGCCCATTRCAATTCAGTGGATAAAAGATAATTTTCACAAGCATCTAAAACTACATTCTCAGCATACAAAAGCTGTACAAATCACACCAGGATCCCTATGACAATGAAGAAAGCAAAATGAAAGCTCCTCCATATTGCACTGGAAAGAAACACCTGAAGATTTTTGTGGGGTCCTACAAAATCCAGTAATGGTTCAGACCTCCAAACATGCAATATCCCCTAATGGCAGACAACAGCAGCAACCAATCTCTGATGCTATGGCCCAGGAGTYAAAGCCAAGACCTTGAAGAAATCACAAAGCTTCTTCATCCATGGCACAATGTAAAGGGCAAAATAACAGTATATTTTCTAGCCTTTTTTTTTCTCAGCACAAAGGAAAATTAATGCTTCAAGGGAAACAATCTCTTGAGAAAATGAGCATTCTTCTTTCAYCTTTGGATTACATTTTATAGTTGTATGACAATAAAATCTTATTCTCATAAGCATTTATCTGGATTTCTTACCTTCTAAATATTTGAATTATGGTCATTTATTTTTTGATTTTAAACTCATTCCCATTATGTGGGATATTAAGAAATAAAATTTCTCATTACTTTAAACTGGAAATTCATGTACTCGTATAGAGCCATATTACTTTGTATTACATTGAGTATTATTTAGTATCAGGTTTTCATATGCAAAYCCAGATTACTGAACTGCAATAAAAAACTGTGAAAGTTTTGATTTTTACTACCAATCCAAGGAAAACTGGAGTAAAAATGGGAGACATAAACAGCAAAAGAATGGTGGATAGATGATGGATAGAAAGATGTTCGAATAGATAGACAGAAAACAGTATTTTGTTTTTCTTTTGAAGATTGCTAATGGTKCAGCACTGTACAAAAGAAAAGGAGTAGAAAAAATGTGCTAATTTACAGTATGGCTGGGCATTTTTTAATGAATGTATCAGTGACAGTAAATGGGATGTACTWACAATGATAAACTTKGCAGAAATTGTGCTTCAAGGAATAATTTGAATTAAGGCRGATTGGTAATTTCCTTATAAAAGGTGAGAGACCTAGAGAAATATGATGCACATGGGCTTTAACAGCACTCCCTGATGCTGATTAATGTTTGAAAATCGATCAACACAGCTCAACATAACTATCATCAAGAGGTCAGCATAAATAGGGCTTCTCTAATGTCACCAAGAAAATTGCAGGAAGTTTGGATTGATGAATTCCTTTACAAGTGAAATGGATGRTTAAAAGGTAGATAAGGTAGATGGTTAAAAAGACAGAGTACTCAATATTTGAAACACTGAAAAGTTCTTGTCCTGATCATATGGCAGCTGTCAGTCATGAGGTCACAAATTTTATGACTTTACTTCTTTGGAATTTGTCAGTCCTCTGTATGGATTCACCATTTTCCTTTCATAAGAGAGTATATATTTCTTAACATAGCTATTTGTTTGTAAATAATCATACAGAGGAACTCAGTAATTATAAGACCTTTTTTTTACTTTCCTCAGAAATTCCTCAGACTACCAAGCCCCATATTTCTAATGAGGGGATGATTTCTAGAACAAAACGAAAGAAATCTTACATTCTACAAAGTGATTGACACTTCAACAAAGTATATTAAAATACTGTCCTTGGATAAATGTTTTTGATCTGGCAGTTATGTTTACAATTACAATAGGTAAGTAGTAAGGTTACTGCACTTCGTGCCAGAACCCGAGGCCTAATTATCTCAGCCAAACAACCTGTCCCATAAAGCAGGTTTATAAACCATCTTAACCCCAAACAATACTTCAATTTTAGATTCATTCTGGAGGAGAAAAAAATACTGCTTTCTTTATCATTTTTTCGCAGTTCAGCTAGCAAACATCCACTTGTTGCAAAACAAGTGAATTGCTTTCACAAAGCAAAATACTGTTGGATGCTATATCTGTGATCTAAGTTGTAAATCTAAGTTGTAAATCTAAATTATTAATCTAAGCCTATCCTGTGCTKAAGAACTTCAGCCAAAAGAAAATATGGCCTTTGGTATATCTGTGTGTTTCAGAGTCTGTATTTCTTAACTGYAAATGTTTTACCCTGTCTCCCAAGCTGATATGCTTAGTCGTGCTATTCTGGGCTAATGCAAGAAAATAGGTTAGTCACCAAGAAAAGAATCTCAGTTTAGAACACCCAATTCTGAAAGTTATGATTAATACAAAAAGGCACTCACAACCAAAAGGAACAGAAAATTAGTTGCTCCATCCTTTAAGAAAATCTATTTCTAYGAAGATTTTACACATTACTGAACAGATTGTTGGGAAGAATTCATTGTTGGTCTTTTGGAAGCAGAGAAATTCTTTTTCTCTAGCTTCTTTTTTTTAATTATTATTATAAAATTTCCTATTTTCTAATTATAGGAGCTTTATATATTTAGCTGATRTTGTGGGTAACTTCAATATAATCTTAAGGAGCCACCTGAAAGGAAAATCTCTCATAAAAGTTAGAAAGGGTTTTGCACTAATCAGTGGGAATGGACATTTATCWTCTTAATCATAGGTCTTTTATGTGGGATACAAAAAAGTAGCAGATTCCTTCCCCWTGGCATAAGTCAGGAAGTTCAGGTTCTGCTTTTAGAATCAAACAAAACTGAATTTAATGCTGAAAACTACTAATATGTTTAAAATGCTGCTTGTTTCAGGCAGTTCATTAAAGATGTTGACAGCTATTATCTGACAGTGAAAATAACAGACTTACAATTAGTTAAGCATCCCAGAGTTCAGACTGTAAAAGAAAAATTGAAGACATTTTTATGGAAAAAGCTTTTCCTGACTGTTTAAAAAGTCCCATCTAATTTACCAGTTAGGTGTCTGAAACCCACTCAGCTAGATCTTCACTTTTTGATGCCCCACACTGAACAGGAGGACACACATGCWAATTTTATCGAAGTTTATGCAAACATAAGTGAGGAAGACTACTCTTTTATGAGCAAATTAACTCCAGCAATGCAGAGTTCCAAGTATCTGACCCAAAAATGTTGACACTTGGATGTGATTAATCATAACACAGTAACACTTGAAGAGTGAGGGGAAAAAACACGGGAAGCACTCACAAAACACACGATAATCCATGATTCACTCACAAACTGTCAGAGACAGGAAGATTTCAACATAAGAAGGGAGTTCTAAATSCACTGCTCTTTTCTGGGTGCTCTGAGATGTGTGTAGAATATGCAAGACCTGCTCTCGAGATCAGGGCCATCAGTAGGGGACTCTATCTCCAATCAGTCACTGAAATGTGGTTTTTTATGGACATGGTAAGAAAACTAATTCATTTTACACTGCTTTATACTTGTTGATAACAGAGACAACACCAGGTGTTGTAAAAGCGTGGTAAAATTAGCTGTGGTGAAGAAACATATGAAATTGTATCCCTTAGAAATTGATACCTGGCATTTTTTATTGAAATAAGCCATGACATCTGTAAGTGTAAACTACTTATACTAGAGGGAAAATAATGCCCTTAATGTTTGGAATAAGTCGAGTTTTATTCTCATCACTTACAAGTCATACATCCAGGCAAGCAGACAGATTCTGACACTGTATCTGAAAGCATATCTGTAGCATTTCTCAAAGTTAGGATGAACTTCAAYGGTGAGATCTCCATGGGAATACACAATGCCAAAGCTYTAATCCCCCAAAGCCCTGAAGTACATGCTCAAAATCAAATATGAGTTTTGCACAGTGTTCATAAATGTGCTTACATTCAGGTGAGTGCCTCAGTGCATGGTTGAATACAGGCCTAGATATTTTAGCTTATTGAGGATGCTTTTTATTTCAGCATATCACTTTATCTGAACAGATTTTTTATACTTTTCCATATAGACAGACTGGTGTTTTCACCATCTTAACTCTGACAGATACATGAAACACTGTCCTGTCAAACTCTATTCTAAACTAATTTCTTCTGACTACCCTAAAACATTAATGAGGTAGAAGATGTTTCAAGAGCAAAGAATATGTGTCAAAATTCTAGATAGAGAATATCAGAAAATTGTCATCTTTCAATTAAAAATAATGAAAGACTAATCTGTAGGGAAAATATCAAGATTTAGTGTCTCAAAGAGTATGCATTATTGCATGCAAAACTACCTAACAGGAATTGCTGAGCAATCACACCTGAAAATTACTTACATAAACAATTTGGTAATTATTGAAGAAAGCACCAGTAACAGGGAAATCTGTAAAAATAATCAATCTGAAACATTTCACTGAATCTGCATATTTACTATCTCTTAATTACCTTAGAATAACACGTTTCATTTCCACCTAAAAATGGTGCTTTATCAACAAATATAATTTCATTAATTTTATTGCACTTCCCATATTAGCTACACAGAAAACCGTAAAATCACCATAGAAAAGATATGGGATTACATTAGTTTCATTATACTTGCTAACACCTATAGGCTAGTTTCTCCACTGATACCAATTGGCATGGTTCACTAATTTCAATTTAAGCAGTTTTGTGCCAGATGAGCAGCTAGCCCTGTTCTTTTTGTTTTGTTTAGTTTCAATAACCACATGGAGGCAATTTTAAACACAGATAGGAGACTTCGTAGAGAAATTATTAACATTGCATTATAACATAGTTGTGTTTTTAAGCTGAACTGTAAAATCAGGCATGAAAACCCAGATTTGGGAGTTTCGTCACTTTGGACTATTTCTTTAACACAGAATCCCCTTTCACCCGAGGCATTCAGAAATCTCTTTCATATTCCCAAGTGTTTCYTACAACCTCTGCTGTCACAGCACATCTGAAGTAAGAGCTAACCTCTGGATAGTACCGTGGCTTCATTTTCCTAACAAGATACAAATTCTYAGATAAAGTAGAAAAGCTCAAAACTATTCTCAATAGCGTGGGAGGAACTAATAACTCAAGGAATATGACATTTTTATTAAGCACCATAGCCTAAGTTTCCTCAGGAATCAGCTTTAATAATTTGGYAGTACATTGCTCTGAAGGGATTAATATTATTTACTTATAAGCATGGCTCCAAGCAGGACTGCTAACACATCCTGTACTCTTTCATCAGCTCTGCATCCGATTTTGGCTACCCATAATTCAGAAAAATCATCACAGAGTGATTACCCGACTCTCTATGTGCCTTCAAGCAC
This sequence comes from Malurus melanocephalus, assembly GCF_030028575.1. NCBI lineage: Eukaryota > Metazoa > Chordata > Aves > Passeriformes > Maluridae > Malurus > Malurus melanocephalus. The sequence goes on from NW_026623424.1 coordinate 520,089, forward strand.
AGGCAAGGGAAAACTCTACCATGCATTAAAAAATGGYCTTTAATACCACAGTACACCTTTTGAGATGCTTCCCTAAACTAATTCAGAAAAGCAGATGAGCAATTCTACCTGTTTGTTGAGGAAAATATTGCAAATTCTACACTGTCATGTGTAAGAGGATCAGACTGGGGCCATCATCAATATTAATCACTGCTCTCCATATAGATTTTACTTCGCATTCTYCATGTTTTGTTAAATATTTGATAATAATCCTGACTGCTCACTATTGGTAGTCAGAGGATGGCAGACTTTTAAGAAAACGTCGTAGCTGTAGCACTTCAAAACAGAGCATTAAGATAGAAATAATATATTCAAAGGTGTTCTTAATGTGTCATTGATGAAGCTAATCTTATTTAAGTTATAATTTCAAAGATGCCTTATAGAACACTTAATTTTAAAGGTACATCAGCATCAAACTCTTACAGAATCGAAGATGCAGTTATCAAACATCTGTAGCTAAGACACTGAGTACAAGCAACATTTCTTTCTATTTTTAACTTGTTTCATTTTTGTTTGACTATCAGAAGGATTCATGCCTACTGGAGTTCAACAACAGGTCTAGGAATCGCTTTTTCAAGCTCTTTAAGACTTATAAGTGACTGATCTCCCTTTGTCATAGTGGGAATTCAGGAAGTAATTTTATGTTTAAGTGACTAAGAAAAACTAAGAATACATTTTGTCCAGTGGAGTGTGTTTGGCAATTTGTGTAACATCATGAGCACCAAAAATGGGCACCAAACCTGTCTGTATTAGTGCAAGAATTCAGTCCAATAAAACAAGTCTTCCCACAAGCAAGATTTTCACTTGAACAACAAGATAAAGATATGAAAGAAAAGGAAGGAAGGAAGGAAGGAAGGAAGGAAGGAAGGAAGGAAGGAAGGAAGGAAGGAAGGAAGGAAGGA
>NW_026623424.1:521104-558235 GCF_030028575.1 Malurus melanocephalus
AGGAAGGAAGGAAGGAAGGAAGGAAGGAAGGAAGGAAGGAAGGAAGGAAGGAAGGAAGGAAGGAAGGAAGGGGCTGCAGCCATCAGTAAAGCTTGCATTTAGGATAAGTACAGTAACACGTGCAGATATTAGGAGATATCAAAATGTTCCCTTATCCAAAAGGGAGGAGAAGAAAGTTCTCTGAGTGAATAACTATCTCAGGCATTAGGAGAAGGAAGTAGCTGATCTCAGCCAAGGACAAGGGAATCAGCTGCAGCTGCTCAGCAATTTCTTCATTTACATTGCCCCAAATATACTTCRGAGAGTCACTCAGATGATTAACTACTTTGGATCTGTTGGTGATCATAAAAACGTTTTCCTTAGCACCTCATAAGCTCAATAAATATGATTTAGATTACAAATTTCTGGTATTTTCCACATTAGAGAGCCAGAAATGAATGAGATACTSTCATACTGCCAGGTCAAAAATAAGGGCTGGTTGCAAGTGCTGCCTCTCTGTATTTAGGCCGCAGACAGACCCCTGCAAACTGACACTGGAGTAGATACTTCATGCAAAAGAGGATGGCTGCTGCCTGAGCACACTGATAATAAAGTTCAGAACAGTTCATAAYGTCACAAATAAATAAATCAATACACAGTTATCATAACACCAAAACACCATGTTAATGCACAACATGTGGAAAACAGCAAAAAGGATGGGAAAATAGCATTTTAGGCCTTCAGGTTTAGTACAGCTGTCAATGTACCTAGTTCTGTTTCATCAGTGAAACATTTTGAGATGCACATAAGGGTGAAAATTCTTGGTTTGCCTGGAGTCAATATGAGTGTCATACCACCAAGAGGTTAAGATCCCGCTCTTCTTCCCTSCCTTTCATTCCAGATACAGAATGGACTTCTAAGCCCAGTCATTTCAGTGATCCAGTTTACAGTGCTTCCTAGATAATACTGTGTTGGCAGGTCTGAGGAGTCAGGCAATTCAAACACGTGGAAACAAGCCATTGAGAGAAGAAGACAGAGTTTCCCAAGTTGGCTTTCTTGGGGAAACCACTGTCTGGCAAGCCTGCACATTTAGCACAGAGAGCACAAAGTTTGGTTACTTCACTGCAGCATACCTTGGTGCTCATTAATTATCTGTTTGTACAAAATAAACTTTACTAATGACTCTTTTTTCTCTTTTCTGAGTCAACGTAACTTCATTGTGCTACTTGGGGTGGTTGTCTTGCTTCCTTCATTCATTCCCTTCTTCCTTGTGCCACTTACAGCACTTTTGTGAGCCCTGTGAGAGGTTCTTCACCTCCCTCCAAATCACAGAGAACAAATCACTTTTTTTGCTGGGTTAATTTTGTCTGGTTTAGTGAGTGGAACTAGATTATAGCAGGATCAAATACACACAATCAGCAAGAAGGAAGCAAACAGGAATATGTGGCCATGAGAAAGGGGAAATTGAGTTGACCCTTTCATCAGTGGCAAACCAGCTCAACATCACAACAAGAACACAGCCTTTATCTGACTGAAGATAATAACCAATGGCTCAATAACTGTTGGCTGTAATATTTGCCCAAACAGCTAAATTTAACAGTTTTTCAAATAAACTCTTGTCACCTTCTGTATTTTCTGGGTATAAAGGGTTTAAGTGAAAAACCTGCAGTTCTCAGTAAGATAAGCCCATCTTCTTGGCAAAGAAAGCAATAATCTGCACCATGATTAGGCAGTAGCAGTGGAGAATATCACTGGAGTCTTTCGTAATACTGATAGCAATAGATGAGGAGATACAGCTAAGAATGTGCTTTTTGGGCTAAGACCAATACAGAGGATTTTCTCAGATGGAGGAGTTCCTCTCCCAGCCCCACTGMCCCCTCACTGAACTGCTTCTCAGCCCAAGTGCCTTCTAGGACACACAAAACTCTGCCTGGATCAAATGGGTGGTGTCTCAGGAAAATTGAGTGCCACAGATACAATCCTGGCACAGCAGGAAGTGCATCATATACATTTAGAACTGAACTATCACCATGCATCACCATATGGTGCAGCCACCCACTGCTAATAGCAAGGATTCTTCAGATGTTGTTTTCCAGCATCAGAAAGGGGTCCATAACTGGYTGGGTTCTGTCTGAAGATTGTGGGACGATAATGGCCACAGGAAAAAAAAAAAAAAACCAGTTATTGCTATCTTAACACCTGAAGATTTACTTCCATCACATTGTGACTCGTCTGGGCATAAAGAACCAATCTGTTTGAATGGTGCCCTGCAGATTTAACTTTTCTAAATTCAAGATTATTTTACATGAGCTCTATCCTGGGTTTCTCTTAAGTTGGAGGATCAAGCAAGTCTTAGTCCTGTTAAATTTTGTTATGGATTCCGACTGATGCCAATTAAGCCACGAGCATATTTGTCTGACTTTGGTGGAACAGCAACATGCCATGTGAGACTACAGCAAGAGCCAGCAGCCCAGAATGCCAGTGTCAAACCAGGATTTCTYAGACCTATTAAAATATTTAATTTCACGTATTCTTCTGTAATTCTAGAAAATCCAAATGTAGCTACGAAAGGATTTATTTTCTAAGGACATCATCTTATCGGGTGTATTTGAAGCAAAGGGGCTGTGGAGTCCTCGGGAAGGAGCGCTGGATAGCTCTGAGGGCTCCAGGCACTCAGCAGTGCTGCCACCTCTTGGTCATTTCCTCAAAAAAATTCCTATCCCCGTTTTTTAAAACCTTATCAGTGCATAACATTGTTTCTTTTTCCATAAAATCCCTCTGTCTTGGAAATTTTCCCTCCTTACTTTTACCTTAGAGGTATCTGGATACTGTATATTTAATATCCTTTGCTGTATTTGATTATTAGGCCATTTTCTTTTTTTAACAATGCTAAGAAGATTTTGTGTTTGATTAATTTGAAATGAAAACATTATTGTGGTTTTATTCAGACTCACAACAACACTGATATTTGTGACTGCAGTCTTTAGATACTGCTATCCTGGAAAGTTATTAAATATGTCCTTCTTTAAAATAGATGTCACAAATAATAATAACAACCAATAACCCTGGTCTGAACCATAAGACTGGAAACCAATATCCTCAGAAAATGACAACTTTCAGTATGATACAAAACATCCACTCATTCCAACAGATATTTAACACAGGGGATTGATTTTCTCCTGTGAAAAAAACCACATCTCTCATTTTTGTGAAGTCAACAGGAATTCTGAATGAAAAGTCCCAGGTAGAAACTTTTCAGATCACATTTGCTCCTTCTCTGTGTGAATTACTGACTGTCACCTAACTTCCTGTTCACATGTAAGATTTAGACACAGCTCATGTTCTGGGGAGAAAAGGGAAAATGCCAGTTCTGAAATTTTCTGAAGGTCTTAGTAATTACTCTCCAGTAACAAGAATTGAAGGAGAACAAACAACACCTTGCCTTGTCAGGCAGCAGGAGAGTAAACTAGCATATTTACATTTATTAGTTTAAATCTAGTATCAGTTTAAGTCATAAAGCACTCAAAGTGACCACTCCTCTTCTCTGGGGTTACAACCTTCTCAGTAGGACTGTTGCTACAGGACAAGGGCTAATTTATGATTTTACACTAAAAGARGGTAGRTTCAAATTAGGTATAAGGAARAAAWWTTTCACAATGAGCATGATAAAACAGTGGCACCTGCTTCCCAGAGAGATTGTGGATATCCCATTCCTGGAAACATTCAAGGTCAGGGTGGATGGAGCTCTGAGCAACCTGATCTAGTTGCAGATGTGCCTGCTGTTGGACTAGATGACTTTTAAAAKTTCCTTACAAACCAAATCATTCTACAATAACATTTTTGTGGRAASGTGRGGAAACTGGGGATATTCAGACTGCTTAAAAAGCAGACTTGGTTCTTTCAATAACTGTTCTTTCTCCTCCATTTCCCTAATGATCTTACATCCCTCCAGCCAGAAAGAGAATGTTCATGTGAGGATTCCCCAGGGTACAGAATATACTTTTAGTTAAGTGACAAAAATTTTGCAAAATTGTTCTTTTTATCTCAGAGGGTAAAAGGCCAGGGATTACTTTGACTGCTGCATTGGACCCTTATGGTTACATTTTCAAAGCTGTTCTAGTGTTGGCAACACAAATCCTGTTATTGTTACAGGATTAGTGTATATAACTTTCTGAATGCAGCTTTGAAAATGGAGCCAAGGAATATTATTTTTGTGTACTTTCTGGAATWAATGCAGGCTCTGATTACTGGCCAGTCGTTGAGCAACTCTGCTATATATGCATCTTTTAATGTCCTATCTCTAAACACTCATTCAGGTTTGTCTGAGTTTCTTCAGCAGTTGGACATTTAATAAAAAAAAAGGAATGATAAAACATCAGTTTCAACCTACATCTTCCTTTGCCACAGATAAAAACAATTTGTCTTGACTCTGCTAACTACTTCTTGGCTTTTTTCTTTTTTTTTATGTCTCTTAGGAATAAGGGAAAAAATGAAAAAAATTAATAACATAATCTTTTTTTTTATTATTTAGTTCCACTAGAAACTTCAAGCCTGTGCTGCAGTGATGGAATCAATATAGCACTGACATGGCCAATTCCCCAGTTTCTTGAGTCTGATGAAACATTTTCTGCCATTCTGAACTAAAACAGGTTTTGTATCTTTTTACATTCTACAATTGCCTCAGGTGAGAACTGGTTTTCTCCTTCTGTTATTGTGCAGCATCTATTGCAACCATAGTAGTAATTTCAAACTATAAATCCTTAAAACTTTCCTAGGCTTGTATTATCAAATTTAAATGACAATGGGCCTTTTAACCATGGTTTTAACCACTAAAATCATTAATAATGGTCATGACACAGAAATAGAGGAAAATAATTTGTCTTATAATAGAGAGAACATCTCGTTTCTGTAGGTGGATTACACTGAGACAGGACATGCACTGACTCTCCAGCATTACCACATCTCAAGCAGCTCCAGACTCCCGGCACAGTCTGAGAAAGCCTAGAAATTGGTACCACATAAGCAGGCATTTTCAGGTTTCTAAATTTGGCCTTAAGTGCCTTATTTTGCATGTGTCATATTACAGGCTTATGTACTTATCCTGATTCAGTTTTTATTCCTGACATTGTCATTCTTTTTTGCTGTTTATACAATAAAGTRGGAAGCTGGATGCTGTTGGTGTCCTGTGCATCAGCAGGGTGAGAGGGTTTCATTAGGAGAATAATTCTATTACCTGTGGTGAATCTTTCCTCTGAATTGCCCCTAGGAGGTAGAMATCTCTTTCTCCTAACAATTCTGGAGGGTTCTAGAAAGACTAATGAACAACACAGGCACTTGTCTTGAAGTGCCTTCAGTGAGGCTGTATGAAAAGTACCCAAGTTACAAAATAACACCACCCCTGCATGGATCAAACAGCAATATCRTTTTTATAAAAGAAGGTAAACTGTGGTAGTTGTCTTCTCTGCTATTGTCATGCTGACATCTAATATAGACCTGGCATACAGTCAACATTAAAAAAACATTTATCCTATGAACCACATTACAGGACTAAATCTTTCACTGACCTTTGCTTTCATCCTCATCTTTTGTAAAAATTTTCTAGGATTTAAGTATAATCCAACTCRAAAGAAGAGAGATTATTTCTTCAGTAAGTAATGATAATTTCTCTTGTGTTGGTGCAGTATAAATACAGACAGCATTYGAAAGTCTTACAGTCACTTGTGTAATAAAGTTTTTTTCCAGTGTGATTTAACATCAAATACTTTTAAAGAACCCGTTCATAAAATTTGAATTTCAAATGCTTATTTCACTGTTGAATATCTTGTATTATGTTCAGACAGCTGAATTGTAAATCCTCCTAATTTTTAAACTGCACTGGCCAAAGAATTGGATCATTCATTAGATAAGCACRGTGACTAGCTCATTTAAAATGAATMMTTATAGATGACAGGCTATGAAGAGAATATATTCTAGTGTGACGTGAGCCAGAAATAGTTACCTAAAGGAAACAGCATTGAGGGGTGGCAGATATTAAGCAGGAAAATGCTTGCCTGATGATGACTGTTGAAGGAGGCCATTCAGACCTTCTACACAAGCAATATTTTTTATATAGTCCTGGCTACAACCCAAGACTAAATACACAGATATATATGTATAAAAATGCACAGCCCATCCTGGTATATAATTTAAAACATAAATTAAAAATCCTTGCATATATAAATCCAACAGTTGTGGGCCACTTACTATGGGAGTCCACTGTTATATGTTACAGGGAACAATATTGTTTATAATACTATATTATTTATTGTATTGTTTCACAATGTTATTATTTAAATACCTTTGRTCTTGTGATGCATAGAAAACTGATGGTGTAAATCAGGATTTCATACCTCATTTGGCAAGATGCAGATGTTTCTAAAGGTTGTAATCCTCTGAGGACAAAGTAATAATTCGGTTCCAATTTTTGCACAAGCCTGTTGCACACAATATGAAATAAAAAACAATGTSAGTATTCACATGAATAGATTTTAGTCATATTCATAAAATTGGAAGAACYACGGCCTTAGTATATACATGGAGAGAAATAGGTTTACAAAAAAGTCAAGAAGAATGGTCTGTAATGACTASACATGTACACAAAGACTGACCTGCGTGTGAGCAATCACTTCTAAAAGCAACTTGGAGGGAGCTGGAGAAGGGCAAAGGAAAATATATTTCTGTAAAAAAGCAAAAAGTGAAGCCTTTAGACTTTTATAAGTAAAAAGCTGAAGGGTTTTTCTTTTTTCCATTAAAAACAAAACAACACAAAACCCCAAACCAAACAAACAAAAAACAACAAACCAAAAAACAAACAAACTAAAAAACAAAACCAAAGAAAACCAAAATAAACAAACAAACWAACTAAATTATTTAKTACAAAGCAATACAGGATTGAATATGGGAAAATGAGAGCTAYTTCTACCATACTAACCTAAAATGACTTGAGTAGCACGACACATTGTTCCAGTGCATGGCTAAGGCAGGAATAACAAGCTGAGATCAAATTCAGCCTGGAAACAAGAGGAAAATGCTTTCAGTTACGTTTTGATCTTGTCCAGAACATTTCTGTAGGCATTCAGTGTGCACCCACAAATTTTAAGATGTGGGGTGCCTCCTGTCAGTTGTTGGGATGCATTTCAGTTCAGAATGCAGCAATAGGGTCAAGAGAAGTTTAGAATTTATTACAGAGAAAAGATTGCTGCTGTGGGACATCTCTGGCATCAAGCCCTGARAGCAGCCCCCTGTAACTGCTGGTCTACACAACCTCCATTGTTCTCTCAGGTTTCACAGCTGCAAAGGTTGCTTCCTTTTCCAGAGCTCTTCTCCCGCTCTCCTCCCTGCAAAGCTGCCCAGCAGCCCCACGACAGGAAGGATTTTGCTCTTTTTGTCTCRTTTTGGGGAGGGAGGGGTGCTGATCTTGCTTGTATCACCCTGCCCAGAACCGATTAACTTGGCTTGAATAGCCCAGTGGGTCTCAGGTGGCTGGGGCTTGATAAGGCATTTCCTCTCCCTGTGCTGGTCTGGATAAAAGTTACTCGAAGGACACACCTTCTAAATTATGTCACATTTATTTATTTAAAAAAAAAAAAATCAACTTCTGCCTTACCGATAAGAGTCTGAAGATAGGCCAAGCACATTTGAATTAAATATTTTACAGTCTTCTTTAACTGACTGCGTTTCTCAGAGACAACCTTGTTGGTTCCTAAGAGGAATCTTCACCTAACAGTTTCCTTCCATGGAGGGTAAACACATTTCCCAAACTCTTTAGTAACTTGGTTCCCTCTCTCCACTGGAATTCCCCTAGCAGGAATCACCTGCAATACCCAGCTGATGACAGTCTGAAAGGCAGGATATTGGTGGCATCAGGAAACTACAATTTGAGCAACTCTCTGGAGTTTCAAAAGGAATCTACCCACGCTCAAGCTTGGAGCTTTAGGGCTGGTGTCCTGGCACCCTGCTATGGCAGAGTGCCATCTCTTGGACTACAGCACATCCTGTAGAAAGGAAGAGGAAAGAAAGAGGAGAAGGGAAGATGGAAGGAAGATGGAGACAACAGATGTTTCAGAAAAGGAACCAAACCCTGTTTCATCTGCTCTGCTTCTGATGGAGTAGAGCATTCAGAGCAACCTGTAGGCATCTGGTTATTTAATTGCCACTGCATATGTTTATCCTTGAACGCCTTCGTGTTCTTTTCAAGAAACATGGATGTGGAATTGCAGTGTGACCACCCAGAAAACTCAGGCATAACACGTGGGAAAAGTGGGCCCAAAACCTGAAGTTTAATCATCAGTAATTCTAAATAACAAAGACAGCTACAAACCCTTCCAAAATAAAGGAGATCTAAGAGGTTAATATAGTCCTTCCATTTAATTACTATTATCTCTTACTATTTGTGCATAATTGCTCATATTTAATGCAGCTAAAAAGAATTAATTTACCCACAAAATATTTATATAAACTAGGTACCAGAAAAACCTAGTTTTTTCTTTTTGCTTCACAAATTTGGTGGTCTGAAAAGCACAATATGTCATTGGTTTGTTTCTGATGAAGTGATTTCCATGTGACTCTATTCTGATCCAATGGGAAGTGAAAYAATTTTGATCTGTAATTATTTAAAATCCCAGACTTTCACTGGAAATGTAATCTGCCATGCTTCTGAATTCCCTCCCTGGCTGTGCACAGACATTATTTGGTCAGTACAGTATGCTTTCAATTACTATACTTCCCAAAATAAATGCATCACTCATCAGCAACTACTAAAAGAGCACCCATTCGGAATCTAATCTTTTCTAATAAAGTAATAAAATATTATCCAGATTAAGAATGACCTTGTTTTCTTAGGTAGATCGCAATGTCCTTCACTGCTTTAACTCTTTTTTTCTCTGACATGACTTGAAATTCTTTTGCTAAAGGAAATGTCTCTGTCTTGATGAAGATTTGGCAGCAAACTCTGCAATACTATGGTCTATTATATCAAACGACACCAGTGCTTAAAACTTTTCACATTCCTTTAGTTACATATTGTAGGAGAGCTCTGCACAACCTCGCACACCTGAATTTTTAAAAAGCCTTGGGTTTGCTTTCTGCCTGATGCTGAATGAGCAGAAAAACTGGCACTTTATTTTGCTGAAAAACCTCAGTTGTTTTTAGAGCAGAAAAAGATCAACCTGGCTTACTTCCATCACGGATGTATGTGTTACAATAAAGTTCACTTTCTTGAGAGGTGCCCGCAATCCTCATAAAATGCAGGAAATTCAGGCATTCAAACCAGCAAACTTAACAGACTAACACCTAGGCTGACAGAAAAAGATGAAAAAAAAAAAAAAAAAAAAAAAAAAAAAAAAAAAAAAAAAAAAGAGAGAGGATCTAATATATGCCCCCCAGAGGTAGTCAGGGGCCTACCTATCCTTATTCAGGATTCTCAGCTACTGGCTCTCCTCTAGCATGGCTCTCTATGTCCCATCAGCCTCTCCTCATAAACAAATAAGACACAAAATTCACACTGTTTTCCAGTTTGCAATACTTAGTAACTTTGTAGGGGTAAGTGCTTCTTTGAATTTCTCCTCTGGATAAATTAAAGCCTTGATTTTTGCTCTTCTGTGTTTGACGTGAGTTACCTGTTTTTCAGGAAATGGCATCAATGTTTTCTCCTCTCCCTCTGGCTCCAAATAGAGAATAAGAGATTCAAATCTTCAGCTCCAGGAAAAAGCTCTGACTATTGTGTTTTGAGGAGACACATAGAAAAACTCGAAGCTTATTGCTCCTATTGGTCTTTTGCATTGATAGATCTAGACCCACCCGCCACTAAAAAAAAAAAAAAAAAATGAAAAACCACACAAACAAACACACAATTTTTTTTTTAAACCCAGCCATAAACCCACAGGCCTTCATATAGTATTTCCAAGATTCCCTCATCTACCAATATAGTATCACTTCAAGCCTTGTGAACATTCTTTATTTAATTTCTGAAAAAATTACAGACTTAAAAATGTTNTTTTTTTTTTTTTTTTTTTTTTTTTTTTTTTTTTTTTTTTTTTTTTTTAAGAATGGAAAGATTTGCTGGCCAGACTCAGTAAGATTTTAAAATGCTAATCCACTCTTGGAACATATAGCTGACACTGACAGAATGTTTTATGATGTGATCTCTTGCTCCTACTTCCAGCTAAGATTAATAAARTCCTCACCTCCCCTTTGGCCTCCAGATCTTATTCCAGCAGGAAATCACACCTTAAAGTAACTGATCCTGCCAGATACTTCATCGGTTTCCACTAAGAGGGAAAGTGGCAGGCATGTCCCATCATAGCACCTCCCAAATCTGTTGAAGAGAAGGAGGAAAAAAAATTAGATGTGTTCCTCTACACCTCTGAGTATCTTCTATTGTTACAATGAGTAGCCTTTATCTTTAGATAATACACATATAAGAAGGTGTAATAATGCACATGTAATAATAACACACTCTGAAATTTTTAGGAGTTTCTTTTTGTATGCTTATTCCTGTATTACTGCAGCCAAATAACTTCAATTATTTCATTAAGATGTATATTTTAAAATATCATTCTGACATATATGATTTAATATTTTACACAGATAATTTTCTGGGCATTATTGCTCTGTGCAGTACAATGCACAGTGCATTTCTCTGAAATGCACCTAATTTCAGAAATATTAACATAATAAGTATAGTGTTTCTTAAAATCAATCTGGTRGAGGAGGAAAAAGCCCAAATGGAGATTTTACCAGATTCAAGCAGAAGTGGTTCAGTGCTCTCTTCTCATCAACCTAGACCCAGKGATAGGACTATATTCTATGCCATGTGGGACTGCCAATTTCAAGYATGGTATGACAATGCAGTCATGTGTTCAATCAAGTTTTTGCATTATCTGGACAGCAATATCAAATCTGTATTTTGCAGGCTTTTTTTCTTTCTCAATCAGAAACATTGCTTGGATATAACACATTTATTGTTCTATTCYGTGAGTTATTATTCTAGATTTCCAAGGGGAAAGGACTGGTATTTTTGTCTTCAGGATTGCTCTAAGAAARCACCTGCATTTAGAAAAAGGAATTTTATAGAGCTACAAGATATTGTCCAGGGTGCAAGTGGAAATATTAAGAGTTATATCCCATCCGTGAGTGAAATTAATGTTTTAAATTTCTGTTTCACTTTTGCACATATGGAATATGTTAAACATAATTCTCAATGCCTGTAGACTTCCTTAAAGCCTGAGATAAATTCACTGTCAGAAGAAGGAGCTRTGTAGTCACACAGAAGTCATTACTTCCAGTCTTTTTCCACATTTTAGCCTGAAATCTAGTAAGAATTTTTTGTTGCCACCACAGAGGATCTGACATGAAGAAAGCATCACAAATTGTAATCCCATAACCTCCAAGTTACTTCCAYGCACAGCTGGAAATCACAGCTGAGCCATAGTGCCCTGGATTTTTGCCAGAGCAATGTATYTTTGTAACAATATTACAAAATATTGTCTAGTTTGACAGAACTTTACAAAGGATAGGAGAGGATGGTGGTACAGAATAATCACCTCCTCCTAATGATAGTTATCCTTAGCTGATTTTTCAGATTTGAGATAAAAACACGTTACAGGATTTTGACAGATTATTGGGTTATTTAAAATAAAAATTAACAGATAAGACACAGTTTTGCAATGCCACAAAGGTAATTCTGCCTGGGGGTCTTCACTGTTTCATAAATTCCCCCKACCCTGGAATGTCAGATGTTTTGACAGGCTTTTGATCCAAGCAGACATTTGGTTTTGGTCTAGACCTTCAATCTCTGAAACAAATGATGCTGTTTACATCCTTAAAGCTCCTTCAGACCAACTGTGGGAAATACGCAACATCTTTCAATATGATCACAACTAATTTCTTAGGATTGCTGTGAGGCACAATGTGAAAAATAGATATTTCCATAAAAATAAAGTTATTATTTACTGTGGTTGAATTTAAGCCTGAGAGCTTTGGCTCATACACAGGACATGCTGTTATTYCATCTTTTTCATTCAGACCACAACTCATTTTGCTCTGACTCAGAAGCAAATACAGTTGGGCATTGTCACACTGATTCTGCCTACAGGTTTCAGAGTAATCTGCAGAGCAATTTGCAAAATACCTCTTTTTTTTTTTTGCTGAAGCCTATGGATAATTCTTCAGAACCTATTCTGTTCAGTTTCCTATTTTTTCTGAATGTCATTGACTGAGATTATTCCTCCTTGGTTACCCCTGATTTTACAGAAATCTTAGATTCTTAGTCTTTAAAATTATTTTCTGTTGCATTGCCATGAAAAGAGATTATCCTGTTATTCTTTAGTATATAATATATACTCATTCTCTTCCTAAGTGGACTGCTTAAATGTGTAGTGTACTAACATTTTTTCCTGGTTTGATATTTCAGTTTCTGTACCAACATTATTTTAAAGTCCAAGATTGTTCTTTGTAATATCCAATTACAACAGCCTTACAGCCAGGAAATGAGATACTTTATATTTAATAGGTTCAGAATTCCTATTGGAGCTACATCCATGAAACACGATTGCATGCACATGTCTGTGGCTATGACAGAGCAAGGCATCCTGTAAATTTTTAGTTATGACTTTAATGTCTAAGTTCTCTATTAAATACCTTTGGTTTTCTCTTGCTCTTTATAAAGGAGCCTTGCTTCACAGCACACAGAAAAATAGCAAAACTAAGCAGGACACTAAAATCATCTCAGGGCTCTGCTGACATCAGAAACCTCTCAATCTTTGSTCAAGAGACTCTCTCTGTATTTGTAACCCTGTAATTTACAGTTTCTTTCCATTTACTSTCTACATGGGTGACCTAGCAAATGTATGCACAACAGCCAATATGCATCCCTTATATGCTGACAGCGAGCTGCCTGATACTACTACCCACACTCCAGTCAGSTTTGAAAAGATCCTGGACAAAAACATTTATCATGGAGCAAAAATTAGAGAAGCTGCCTGCTAAACACTATCCATAAAAGCAAAACTCTTGGAAAGMAAGCCTGATAAGGTTCAACTAATTTAAGAGTTCAAATATGAGAACAACATTTGGGTTTTGCACTAACAGTGCTGGTTTTCTTAATTAATTTCCCACATAAAAATAGAGTAATTTTCTAGTTCTTATCCATAGAAAAATCCATTCTTATTCATGTTGAATAAAATCTTGTTTTTAAATGGGTGTGATAGAACAGCTCCTCGCAACACTTCTTCAGAATAGAAAAAACGGGAATAGATCAAACGCCACTTGACCTTTTTCAGAATTTGTTAGAAATAAGATTTTTCCAGATTGTACTCTTATTAAAACACTGCTTAGTTAAAATGATCCCACTGCCATTTCATTGCAGCCAGCCCTTCTGCTTCAAAGTTAGCTTAGTTCCTTTGGTTTCTGCTTGTTTTGGAAGACACAAAGTTGCCCACAAAAAAAGGCTACTAAAGGGAACCCAGAAGTCCTCCAGCTTTGTTAAGAGATTAATTCAAGGGAAGGCCTTAATTCAAGGAATTAATTCAAGAAGTCTRTACTACCAGCTGCAGGACCATACAGGAGAAAGCCTCCAAACTGAAATAATTAAGAACCAGTTTATGACTCATCTGTGTTATGCTCTCTCATCAGTCTGTGCTCCATTCATAAACAGATGGACTGTAAATATTCGTGAAACAAATTTTTCAAAGCTGCCTTCTAACCTCATAATCAAACAGTAACTGGACAGGCCTCTGTGAAAATATAATYGAAACAGATCTCTGGATTTAAGTGTAAGGAATATGGAACATAACATCATGAACCCTGAATAGACTTTTAAAAAATAATTTTAGAATTTGAAAGACCCAGTTTTGCAATGGCATTTGACAATCATGACTATATTGGTTCCTACTGTGCAGAGAAGATTTAAAAGACTAGGAGTGCTTGGTTTAGAAAAATGTGAAAGAAAATCTGGCCTAAGAAACATGAATGTTATATTTTACTTTTATTCATAAGGCAAGAACAAATAGACAATCATAATTATGACAGACTAACGTATGTCTCTAAGATTTGTGCTGAACTCAATTCTGTGACCATTATTTTGTCTTTATTTTTGTGTTTTTCCACTCTGYAGTAAATACACATAGAACAGTGACGTCTTTCCATTCAGCAAGAAGGTATTAATGAGAAGTATGCCAAAAGTTGAAATTCTAATCATTAATTTGTGTTCACTCTAGAAAAACAGGCTGCCTGCAAGCCCAGAAAACTGCTTCTCCTTGTTTGTAGTTGTGGCAAAAGGGCAAAGTTCAGGTAGGCAATGGATCTCATGACTTCTGGAACTGCTGAAGACCTTTGAAAGATAAACTAGAACAGCACAGATTTTTCCATACTGATGTCTCTGTAACAACCTATCAGCTGAGGCCAGGATTAAGGGGGTGCTACAAAACCTGCTAAACTGTAAGAAAAATACACGGGCTTTGTAAATATTGTGAACTCTCATAGAAAGTGTTTGGTGGGCAGGTGTTTCATTTAGCTAAAAATCTATGGCTGATTTGAAACTAATTTTCTAAACCTGTAAATTCCACAGTTTTACTTGTAACCCACACCCCCCATGTTATTGAACAGAATATGGCAAAATACAGGGCCCTGCATTACCAGGAATTTACATGAATGCAAAAACTGCTAGAGCAGGGTCCAGAGATGAGTTGAATGCTTTCTGCATTCATTTTCTGCAGACACCTTATTTTAACTTGCGGTCCTATGGAGCACAAATATAGGACTCTATTTTCAGATCTTGGAAATACTTAGGTTATCAGAAAAGGTATAAATTTATGGTGTCCCTAGCTCAAAACAAACTGAAAATAAATACAAACCTGAAAGCAGAGTTTCTGTAGAAAAAAGATTGAGTTGCATTACAGCCACAAAATTATGAGATTCTCTATTTCTATAATAATCACTGCAGCAAGAAAGAATTGTGATATTCTAACTTTAAACTCTATTACTAAAACCAGACATCTTGTTGAAGAGAAACTGCTAGAGTTTACAACCACAGCAACTTCAGTAGTGGCAATTTTAGACTGAAAATAATGAAGATCTGAAATGTGCAAAACCCTGGAAAGGATTATAAAGGTAACCATTGTARCCCAGCATGCAATAGTTATTTTACGGTTATTTCACATGCACAAAGTATCTTGGACACACTTCTGAAACTTTCTACTGTAAAATTTATTTATGTAGATAGAAAAAATAAAGCACCTAATTTTTTTAAAAGCTAGATTTAGGCTGGTGTTACAAAAGTCATTCTCTATTTATGCCTCCCCAAYCTATGCATGAACTGAAGCAGGGCACCCCTAGGCAAATCATAGGCTATCATGTAATTGTACGCTGTATCATAATGTATTCACTCTACAAGGCAAAATTAAAGATACATTTACTTTCATGGGAAGAAAAAAGSCAGTAATGATGGTGAATATTTTAGAAGCCTGTATTTACTAAGAACAGAGAATTAAAGGGCTTTTAGCAAATGGACTTTTTCTAACTGGTAAAAGTATTCCATTGATATTCTCCACACTTACAACCCCCCTAACCATGGTAGCAATAATGGAAGTGATGTTAGAATTAGGGTTCAAGGTACTGAGGCTCAAATTGCTGCCATCATCAGGGGGAAATGCCACAACTAATCACAGATTCTCAAACAATCAGCTGGCCTCATTTAGTCTGATGATCCATCAAGATTCCATTCTGCACTTAAGCAGTGTTTTCTGGATATAGTTTGTATATGAATTCTTAATGTGACTTCTGGAACACACTGTTCAGATCTCATCCTCTTTACATTCAGATTTTTAATTACTTTGTGTAGTATCTTATGCCACTTGACAAAAAAACGTACTTAATAATCAGAAGGTGTAACTTCATAGAGGTTTTTTTTTAGTATAAAACCAAGCATGAGATCTAAAAGGACAAATCAAAAGAGGCAGCATTCACAATGTCCCCAGTTGTTTCAGGGTCACAATGAAAATAAGCTAAAACTTTTCACACAGGAGGTTTCTGTTCCTTGTTCTAGGAGGTAATTAATTTAAATACTAATAAATAATCATAAACTTTTATCTTGTTCCTGTTGCTGGAATAACAAATCAACACCYAGTATAATTCAAGGGTACTTTACAGATATGTACCTACTTATCAGCAAGCGCTGGGAGTATTCCATTTATACATTTCAGATCACATTCATTTCCAGAAATAGCATTAACTACTAGTACTTAATAAACTAAATRGTGCAAAATTGGAATTTCTCCTTGAAAATATGCAATTCCCATATGCAGCCACTGGATGGACTTATGGAACCAGTGAAACCTTTTGACTGTAGACAAGATGCACAATTAAGTGAGCAACTGGCAAGAAATTTCTCCTCTGGACAGAAGAAGCTTTCAGTAAGAAAGGGTTTAAGCCTGAAAACAAGGCACAAACAGGGATTTTAGTTTCTCCTCTTCAATCAAGTACTTTTCAATACAGTTAGTTTAAGAACAACTGAGTTGTTGAAATGAAACAGAGTGATAAGAAAATTAGTTTGTAGAACATACAGGTCAGTTYCAAATCTGTTGTTTGGCATTAAAGTTTTAGGGTAAAAGCACTAAAAATTGTACTGAAAAGAAACTAGGGGTTTTGACAGTTCAGTTTGCAAACTGAAGCAGATCATAGTTATTTAAAATACTGCTTAATTTTTAAAACTTTTGCTACTTTAAAATGCTCATATTCTTTAAGAATAAGAACAGTATTTGTTTAAGCTCCCTTACCTTACCTACTWCTCTGCATATGTAAAACAAGCCCTGCATTAAGAGCACGGTCCTCCATGGAATATAAAGAATATAAAAACTTTATTTCCTTTTTAATTGCAGGTAGCTGCTAAAATTACTCCCAGTATTTTGTGTATTCTATTTAACTATATTACAATTTATTTAATGCACTCTTTTAGACCAGTTACCATATCAGTGTATACAACAGTGATAAAATACATATGTGATTCCATATACTGTGTTCTTTGTGCAGACAAGAGTAGTAGAAAGGTAWCAGCTGTAGCAGGAAAATCCAGTAAATTCTCCAAAAAAGGAAGCAAACAGGGTTGCTGTGGAGAGACCTAAGTGAAGCTGGGAAATGAAAGTATAGATGTATGAGCTCAGGAGAATGGAGAGCTATTGCATAAATCTCCCCATATCTGCAGTTCTCAATCTGTAGGCAGTGACAATGACAAGCACAGCCCCTTCACTCCTCCTCTGCAGATASACTCAGTTACAGGATCTAAAAGGGGATCACGTGGTTTTGTCATTTTGTCTGTCTGCCCTCACCCTATTCTGTCCCAAACAATTTAGAATGGCACCAATCCTAACTCTGCATGCCTGGATTGCTTCTTCTTCTTTTTTTTTTTTTTTTTTTTTTTTTTTTTTTTTTTTTTTTTTTTTTTTTTTTTTTTTTTTTTTTTTTTTTTTTTTTTTTTTTTTTTTNTTTTTTTTTTTTTTTTTTTTTTTTTTTTTTTTTTTTTTTTTTGTGTTCTGAAGGTCATATGCAGAGTCTGTATAGTGAGTGAATGTCCTCTGACTCTTTCTTTAATTGCATGGGATAGTCTTACTGGGCACCTATTATAGCCAGGATGAATGAGAGACAGTGAGAAAAAAGCACAGGCAAGGAAGGCTGGGTCAGGTTCAGTGCTGCTGTCTGTTGCTTTCAGTGCTTTTCTGGAACAAAGCATGAAAGGAGACTGCAGACATTTGTCAACCAACCACCCCTTCCCGGCCTCATTCACTTCTTCACCATGTGTAATAGCAACTTTGTGGATAAAAAAACACCTGCAGAAAAAAATCACTCTGGATCTCACTGATTTTGCTGCTTTCTACAATATTGTTTAAATTACTGTTATTTTTTTAGGAAAGCAAACAAAGCCGTTCACAGGGCCCAAAGAAACTAACTGAGCAGCCACATTAAAGTTATGTGTGCACTTTAACACCATTCTAAGTCAGGAGCTGATATCCACGAATTAATTGCCTACAATGACCTTACAAATGGAACAGGATGGAATGACATCTCTTACAATAATCACGGTGCCCATCACTGGACACAAAATGCATGCAGTGTGCCTCTGGCAKGCCAGGACTCCTGGATGCCATATGCTGTCCTGACCTCAGATGGGGGAATACCATCTGGCATAAAAGCCACACACAGTTGGCACTGCAGACTGCAGGCTTCGGGCTCCTCTCTCTCCCATCTCACTTCTCACCCTACCCCTGYTGACAATTACAGAAACAGCAATCTTGCAGGAATGAAGCCAGGCTATGAGAATATTGAATGACTGAGTCAGAGACTAAGAATGAGGCTGGAAACTCCAGAGCTGCCTGATACATATCATCACCTGAAAGCAAAATTGTGACAAATCAGGTTCTTCTGTACCACTCACTAGGCAATGAGATGCCTTCCCTGTTCTCCCTGCTACAGTGTCATGTCACAGGTGTGTGCTTCCCTGCTRAAATCCTCCCAGAAAACGTCATACCTCAGCCAGGAATGCTTCCCCCTGCAAAGCCCCTGAGCATAACTTGCTATTCTTGGCTTGTTCTGACCTCCTTTAATTTCTTGACCTTGTTCTGGAACTAGGTGTTGGTCCATTTTTAATCACACCAGACCGACCAAGCAGCAATCTTCCCATACCAGCGTTGATTTGGAAAGCCTTTGCTAAGCTGCTGCTCTGGGAATCTTTCACCATACACAGATTAGGTCATGGACTTCCTTCCAGGGTAGGTGGCACCAGGAGCTGCCAGCTCCAAGCTAGGACAGTAAAATGGGTGAGGCAGCATTCCAATATGACACAGGGCAATGTAGACAGAGCCTGTGGAATTACTGGGACCACTAATCTAACCACCTACATAAACAAATCAAGTGAATCATCTACCTTACAGGTCTATCAAGCCTTTGGCATACACATGATGCTGGGTATATAATGGGGGACTGGCTCACACAAATTAGATTTTTAAAGTGCTTCTAAATTACATGTTACAGTTCAAGTTGCTTAGAGACACAAGCTCAGCTTGGGAGTGGTCCTCCTTCACACAGAAAATCTAAGCGATTTCTTATTCTGCATGAACCACTGAATACCAAACTGTTTATTCCTATTAACAGAATATTTGTCTAAAATTCTAAGACCAAAGAATTGCAGAATAATCTCTTTATTCTGCTATGACAATTTATTCAAACTACTCTAGTCAGGAAATATGAAGTAAATATCTACACCTATAATGTTGTATTTAAGTAGAGCTCTGTTAGTTATTGATTTCACAAATGACAAAGCTGCTGCAAAGCTCTGAATCTTTTTACTCACAGATTGTTCCATAAATTGGTTTATTTGCRTTGGATGCACCACTAAAATCGTTCAAATTAGTAACAAATCAGTTCCTGTTACTGTACACCTGAAGGTGTAACAGCAAATCTGTCCTATTAGAGCCAAATGACAAATATCAGGAAAACTGTTGCCAAGGCTGCCTGGTTTTTCAGTGCTGAGGCTTGTGGATTCCCACCTGTTCTGTGCAATGCCACTGCGTATATTAAATCACAGCACAGGCTAAGCACAGCTTGGAACACTGCAAGTGTGGACAACATGTGACATTCAATATGAATTCCCCTCAATTAACATCGTGTACTTTCTCTGACACACAAAAAAAAAAAACCAGCTTAGTAGCATATTCTTAAAATTTAGAGATTTGGCTGAGATTTCTTTTTGGGCATTCATGCATGCCATTCTGAGGAAGTAACAAGATAATAGGACTCACAGTGCTCAACCCCAACATTTGCAACGTCTAAACCTCATGCCAAATTATTTTTTGTACATCCAAAGTGCTTGCATACATTCGTGCTGATAGGTGTTTCTTATCTCCTGACATTTCAGATTAGCTTTTTAAAGGCATGAAGACTACCAGGACACGCTTCCATGTGTTCTGTAACACATTTCTACTCAGTTCAGACTKTAATTTCTGATAACACACACACACATAGCCCTTTCTCATTGAAAGCAAATTCCCATGCAAAYRTGAAGMAAGAAGGARTTTGAAAGGAAAAATAATAAWTTGCAACTCCTGAAAAAYAGATGAAAAAGTTSATAAACCYTCTATTCTKGAGAACARCTRCTTTTATTTCTGYATAATCAAATTTCAAAGCCAGAAGTTGGTCAGAACASATTTCTCTCCCCACAAGTAAACGTGTATCCAGAGCTGACCAATTGAGTTCATAGGCATGCACAAYGAAGCAGGTCCTGATCCAGGGTAACCCTATGCTTATTTTGCTGGTCTTCAGTGACTCCTTGTCCTATGTCCCAGCTATCCATGCCTGACTTTGATCCTCACTGCTTTACAATGAGGTATGTCTTTTTATGAATTGGTTCTTCATTTAAACTTACAAAAATGAGATATGAAAGTGTGTTACACAGTGTATTTCTCCTTAGAAATGCAAATCTCACAGTGCTTTCTAACGTGAAGATTGCATGGTGTAAATCCACCCTCATTCACCACCCAATCCAACCCTAATAAGGGAACAGATTCCTTGAAAAGGAGTGGGCAGGACAATGCAGGGTATTAATTTCATGTACCAATATGCATTGGTATGTTACCAATATGTATTCTAATTTCATGGACCAGTCTGCATTTCCTTTTCAACCATTCAGAGTCTCTGGATGAGCTCAGAGCTAACAGTGACTCTGAAAATCAGTGGAATGGCCTTTATAGGTACATTTGAGAGAAATATTGATGGAAACAGAGGCCACAATCACAAAGGGAAGATGTACATTCAAGTGTGTGGTAATTAAAGAGCAATAGAGTGCTTTAGCATAAATTATAAAACTCAGTATTAATAGAACGGAGAAGTGTACTGTGACCTTTTATTGTAAGATGCTGTTCTTGCATTAAGTGACTCCTAAATATAGCAGCATTCTGTAGACAGACTACTTAGATAAACTGGAGTGGCAATACCATTTCATCTAAAAATAGAGAAACACTTCTCCCTCTAAATACCTAAAGCCTGTACCTGCGGTCTCACAGGCAKCTGAAGGCAATCTGTTTGCACAGTCATGGAAACCGCCTGTCCTGTCCTCTCCTCCATCCCTGCTTGTAAGGATCTGCTCAAGGTGATAACACTSCAATTTACCAATTTACCAAATGGTATTAATCCTTGGTGACAGGCAGGAAATTAGGCCTAATTTCTTCTTTGGCCAAATGCAGTTAAACACAATCCTCTCTGAGGTGTGCTCCGATCATCAGGCTAATATTTTGCTCTTGGATGATGGCTGGAGTAAAGGAAATGCTCAGGCACTTGTAGTACTTGAAGCTGTGTCACTTGAAGAGTGAAGGGAATTCCAAGCTCATGGGATGAGGCAAAAAGCATGACACTAACCCTTTAATGCCAAAAAAAAAAAAGACAACTCATGTTCACGACATGATGCCCAACTGTAGGTGTGGGAAACACATTTCTACAGATGAACAAGGGGGAAAAAAGACTTAGCTTTCTTACGTGTGAGCTGCTAATTACTGTCAATTAAAATCAAAACAAAAAGCCCAACCCAAACCACAGATTTGTCTTATAAAATTTAAAGAGTCTGGGGCTTTTTCATGCAACAGATGGAACCTGCATGTACATCATTAATTTAATCAAATCTGCAGTTCCTACTGTAAGGTAGTACTCGTACAGAAGCCCCAGGTTCCATCTCTCCAAAGTTATGCAAATGATGATGAASAATGACAGGTATTTCTAAAATGTAGCTTATATAGATGTCCACACAAATTGGATTCGTTACCCAGTGTGCAACAAGCCAATAATTACACACTCARAAGWGGCACACACCCCCACTTGGARCTGMTTACAGCACARTTGCTGAGTTKRCTTTAKTAGTTTCTTCCTTATCTTGGGGTTTCTGGCAAACATCCYTGTGGCCCCTAAATTCTGCATTCTTTGTGTCCACAATCAGKGGTACATCCTTCTTYCCAAGCTTGGTTAACCTCCCYCTAGGTCTGAGATYGTTGAAGCATGTCCAGTCCTAAAACTTAACAAGGCAATTCTACCAACAAGYAATTTGYYTTTCTACCACTTGGACATCACTTAGATCTTGTTAGCTGCTACCAGTTTCATATATAATTTGAAAAGGTACAGACATTGTCATTCTTATTTTTGGGTTCCTCTTCCCTGAATTGTACAAAAGAGTGAGGAGGCTACAAAGCAATTTCTACCTTTTGCCCTTCTTTTGGGCTGCAATAATTGCCTTTCATTTTTAAGGTGCTTCCAACTATTAACACCAAGGAGAAAAGAATAAAGATTGCAAACAAGGAGATCGCTTGAAATCCTATGTCATGGGCCTTTTGACATCTTTCCACAGACATCATAAACAGAACTTTCATCCTCAGCCTTAAAAGTAGTCAAAGCCACCTGAAGACTCTTTCAGATTGGACTGTCCTGTTAAACCAGTATCACTGCTGCTCTTTCCCAGAGAGATTTTTCATGAGTTGCCAGTCAGTCACCCGAATTTTCAGTTCAAAGAGCTACCATGTCCTCCCATATCCACAGGAACTCTCACACCAAGGCAAAACATATCACTTAAATATAGTCCCAAGTGCAAATCAATAGAGAGGAGACAGAAAGGAAAAGCAATTATTAGCCACAAACTGCTGATCACCAGCACAACAATCATAAACTGCCCATTCTAGTTGGAGTCTCCAATCAGTTACAGAGTTTTGTTTCCTTTTCTTCTGGATCATGAAGAGCAGCTGCAATGTTATTTCTAATCTGCTTTCAAAACATGGAATAAGGAGGTATTTAAACAGGGAGACAAGGCTGTATCAGCTGCTCTTTGAAGCTGTCTATAAAAAAAGGAGTTCCAGCCGCCAGAACAAGGTAACACTTGCATTCCTGCCTGTAAAATGTCTGGAAATCAGTCTGATTTGAACTTTGCAGAATGTCTGCATATGTGGGTCAGTTCACAAAGCAGGATGCTGCAAAGTTGTTTGCTGTGTGAGGTCAAAGAGAAAGAAATAGATTGCTGAGGGTGRCCAGGAGGCTGCTAGTGGCTGGGAAGTGCTGGCTGAGAGACTATTAGTGACACCGCAGCATCTCAGAACAAAAGGAAGTGTTTTCAAAAATAATCTGTTTTAGCTGGGCAGGAGGAAGGAAAAGGAGCTGTTTGCTTTTCAATCTGCAGTTCTTGCAAGGGCCTTATTCTGGTTGTTCACTTTTAACTACAATCTACTTCWGAGTAGAGAAAGAGTAAATATAATCAGCTATAGATGGGACTCCTGCAGTTCAGAAACCTGCAATTGCCTGCAGCACAGCTAAAGGCATAGAAAATTTAGCTGAGATGTGAGATTTTATGATTGCATTAGCAAATATCCAAGTACCACTGAAGACACACACTACATAAATGGGTTGGAATGGAACTATTCACGGCTGATTGCAGGAGCAGCAGAGGGGAGGAGCACAGGTACCAATTACAGCAAACACAGCTCTGCTGATGAAGGAAGGCTATAGTCTTGCCAGACCAGCAGGTGATTATTCCCCTTCCCCATCCCATTTTGTACAGAGGGAGAAACAGATCGTAGGCACCCACGATGACATATCTCCAGCTGGGCTTCTTTAAATTCAAACTCCATCTGATAGCACATGTAGAACTGATTTTTCAGAGGCAAGAATAATTTTTAAATGTTCTTGCAATGAATAATGCTTTTACAATATATATATCTATATAATTAAATCAACGAATATGAAAGGGTGCCCCAATGAAGCATTTAATCTAAGAACTCTAGTTGTGCCTCATTTTCCAAGATTAATTATCAAAAACTTCTAGGATCCAGCTACAAGAAACAGAACTCTTTTTTTATTTTTTTTTTTTACTACTAGACCAAATTTTCTTTCTTAATAATTCTTTTTCCTTAAAAGAAGAGTGTTTTTTTCTCTTCTTCTCATATGTGCAGCCTTTAATTAGTCCGTTAGACAAAAGCAGTATTAGCTAGACTCTGTCACAATTACCCACATTTGGTAGCTAATTACTCCTTGAATAGTCTTAAGGCTACCAGCAATTTTAGTACAATTGGCAGCCTGGGGCCCCCAGGAGCTGTTCCAGCAGCCAAGAATAGCTGGAACAAGGGGGCRGACCAGCCATGACCCTTTCTCCTCAGCCACAACCTAACATATCTACTGTGCCAAAGGCAAGAGTAACACACAAATTAAAATATTCCCAAGTGGATAAATGTGCTCTCTTTATAGCCTTTTTAAACTAATGGAGTGGCATAAAGGGACTACGGGGAAAAAGAAAATAGGACCTTTTAAATGCTAAAGCATTGGCAGGACTACTAATGATTTTTCAATTTTGCAATGTTCCATTAAAACAACAGTACAAAACACTTATATGGGATCAAATTCTGACACGAGACTTTTATTCTAGTGCAATTTTATTCACTGATGTCCCATATTGCAACAATTAACATCACTGCAATATGGGTGTCAAGACAGTAAAAAAYGCTGACTTGATTTAGTAGCATTTCATATGCATTTTACACAGGTAGAAATTACTTCACAAGGGACACAGCAATGTCTGTGATTTCAGTAAAATTATTCCTGCTGTACACTTGTGTGACATCAGTGGAAGACTAAAATTAACATAAAAATTTAAATGAGAACCTCAGTTTTAAATACACTGCTAATTCAGATTCTATTCCACAACTCCAAAGAGCACTGCTCTGCAAATTCAGCAGTACTGTGCTTGTAAAGGAGCAAGGAATTCCTTTTAAGAAATTTCACAAATTTATGAGGGATCCCTTTCCACCACATTCTTTTCATTTCACCTTTAGTTAGGACTGTTGATGAGCAAATTGATGTGAGTATATGGATGTAGCAGCATTGCAGAGGCTGACTGTAAGATGGACACAACAGCAACAGCTTAGCTCAGCTGTCAGCAGCAGCATCACAAAAAAAGGCTGTAATTTTGGAGAGACATGACCTTTGGCAGCAGTATTGACTTAAGGAGCTTCCAACAAATTTTGCTTCCTTGCTGCCTGTCCTGTTCTCTCAAGAGACATATGACTTTTATCAACACAACTGTCTGTAAGGGCACCCTGTGAATCAGGTCCAGGGAAATTTACAGGTATTAAAGAAAAAATCTGAAAAAAAAAAACCCAGTTAGTCTGTTTAACCTGAATCAGTGTTATGACTCAGTTCCCAAACATGAACATATACAGCAGTATTGGCACAGCTGAAAGGGTTTCAGGAACAAGCAGCTGGCAGTTGAGATGCATCCTGGCAATGCCTGGAAAAAGGCTGCTGCTGGCAAAAGCGTGCATGGAGCAATTCATTTACTGCTGTCCATCTTGGCATGGCTTACCTGCATGTGCACTGGCCAGTTACAGGGTTATGGTCTACAACTTTAAGTTCTGCAATAAGCTGAGGCAGCAGAAATCCTTTACCAGCATTTGGGAAGGAACTTTCTTGCCCTTCTGGGAGCAGAGCAGGGATTGGAGAAATGACAGTGTTCTTACCACCTGACTGCAAATCACCAGCCTAAGGGAAAACAAAAATAAGACATATCAAATCTGGGTTCCACTGAAGGACAAAACTTGACCCTCCTGACTACCTTTGGCAAAAGGTGCTCCTCAGCTCAGTGGGACTTATGCTAAGACCTTGTCCAAAACACTGCACAAAATCCTCTCTGGCTTTAAAATCCAGAAGGATTCCCAAGATAACTCTGTGGTGTTGTGGCTTGAGATCTCCAATCAGTTGTTCTCTCCTAACATAAGAGTCCAAGACTTGAAGAACAGACMAGTGCAGCAGATTCTGAAGAGACAAAATTACTACCTAAAATGGTCTTGATCATAGACTGGATAGTAGGACAGATGGACTGTAGGATGGACAGAACAACTATTGTGGAAAAGAAATCAAAATAAATGTAGTCCAACATTGCAGCAGGTTCTCAAAGGTGTCTTTTCATTCTCTGTCCTTCAGAACCCAGCAGGACAAGGCCCCAGTCAATCTATCTCAAATGGCCCTGCTCTGGTCTGAGATCGACCAGGTGACCTCCAGGATYCCTTCCAATTAAATTATTAAATCACTTCAAATTAAATTTTTCTGCAATTCTGTCACCAAGGAGTACCACATGCATGACTAACGAGGTTTCAAGGATTTGAATTGGGTAATGCTCAGGAACAGTCCAAAAGAGAAGTCAAAAAAATGCAAAGTCTCAGCCTACCCTTTTTATCKCTTATCCATTTCCTTAAGCTCTTAWGGTCACAAAAAAAAMCCCWTATTTTTAACTTCAATTCCCTGCTAAACCATKTCAGGTAAGCACTTGATAACAGGTGGTTTGGAGAAGCTCAGTGGTAAGAAGCAATGTCTGGAAGGCGTAATAGTAGAAAAGGTAGCAAAGCAGCAAAGGTTTTGATCTTGGGTTTTGAGTCTTTCTCCTGATAGTGGAGATCATATGTCTTTTCCCACCTCTTATTTCAAATGCTTTGGAAATTCAGAAAATGTCCATAGCTCTGACACTGATAGTAGTTGCAGGGAAATGGGAACYTGTTTGTAGCACAGGAAATGCTCTCACTCTTTCTTAGTATTTCTTATAAGAGTCCAGAGCTCATGCAAAGCCTTGACAGAAGCCTTAAGCAAGGCYTTAAGTGCAATTCAGGAAACTCTCAGAAGGATAAGGATAGGTATTAGGCCTTAATTTGTCTTTCCACAAAGAAAAAGATGTAAAATAAATACTTATTTATAAGAACAATATTACACTTATTTTTCAGTCAGGCTGGAAGACCTTAAGAGACCTATCCAGGAAATCAGAAAGTGGTTTTGCTTTGCATTACAGCTTTTCCAAGCACTTTTCATTTGGGGGAATTTCTTTCCTACCATCTGTGGGCAAAGCCTAAGTTAGGTGTGTCACTATCATTGTTGTGCAATGAGATCTAAGCACACTGGGAGTTAACAGTATAGCAATTATAATAATTATATATAATTATAAATTGTGTGAAATGTTTCTGTGCACTTTTCCTCACTAGTGCAATGTGAGACTTAGAGGGTTTTTAGAGATTTGTATTTAATAAATATTAATTAGACCTATACAAAACCTATACACATAACATGTTAAGAGCACCAAACTACTGGAATTTAAATAAATAAATACTATGTGTACTCAACATCATATTAACACCAATATCTTACCATGGTGAGAGAAATGGTTCTCAATAAATTCTTCTACAGTGCAGCTTAGAGACAGAGTATTTCTTTGACAGAAGACGAGCCAGCAGTTAGGAGGAAGGGAAACAGGCAGGTGGTGGAATATAGGACTCTGTACATTCCTGAGAAATCAAACCTCTGCATACCAAAAATGCCTTCAAAAAGTTTGAATTCCAGTCTTCCCTGTGCTTTTGCCTTTCCTATGCAAAGAGCAAGAAGACTTAGGAGCTCAACATAGCATTTATGAGATAGACACAGAAGAGGCAGAGGAAAACTCTGACTCCTAGAATGTGGTGTTAGATAAATTCACCATTATCTTATAACAAAATGCATCAGGAGAAATCACATGCATGTTGTTGGGTTTTTTTTTCACATGACTTCCCTACCCACGTAGTTTGCCACAAATTGACAGCCTTTATCATTCAAGGTGATTGGATCCTCTTGGAGTATCTGGCCCAATAGTCTCCTGTACTTCCCTTGTTTTCCGATTTTGTGGTCAGGGTCAGTCCTGAGACTCTGAGCATCCACAACAGTCTAAGAGAGTGCCTTTTATAATGTTTGCTGCTAAGCAGCTGGATCCATTCCATCCCAAGTATACTGGAATCACAAAACAGGACAGCAGTCCTACTTCTCTTGTAGGTAGAAGCCAAATAYATAAATCACCTTTTGGGTAAAGTATTCTCAAATGCAGCAAACTGCTATGTATCATTAGAGCTAAACTTAGTATATTTCATCAGCTTTTGCCTGGAAGTGTTTTCTGTCGATGAGCTTTTTTGCAAAATTCAGCCTCAAAGGGCTTTTGAAGTTCTTCTTGTATACCTTTAGTACTTGCATACAAACTAATGTGATTGCAGTTAGAATAGCATTGCTGGTGCAGATTACATCAGAATGGTCTGGAGACCAAGCCTGTGTCTGGAGTGAGTGATGGGATTGCTTTGTATGAGTTGAATAGTGGTGCACTGCCAAGAGCCCAGGTTGTTCCTCCACAGGAAACTGCCCAAAATACCAATCTCTCGGTACAATCTGGTCCCATTTGGAGAACAAACACAAGCTTTTAAGAGATAATAGTGGTAGAAGAAGCAGTAATGGAAGAATGCTAAAGATACTTCAGCTGTGCCAAGACTGATTTTGGAAAGTTCACCAAAATGTATGCAGGGAAGTGAAATGGCTCTTCAACTTCTAAAAGGTAACTTCTGCATTGTCTAGCTTAGTAGAATAACAGCTCTACAAACTCAGACCTGCATAATAGGAATTCTTGTTGAATTCGGGGCATGCAATGTTTACATTAGATGCATATGTYGTTTATTGATTGCTGACTCCCAGTTTTAGGGGTCTTGCACCTGTACAAGTTTTATTTGCATCACTCTCTGAGTTAGGAGGATCATTTTATTTACAGTTAAACCAGCACTACTGTTATAGATGTAGCCATACCAGAACAAACCTGACAAAATCCCCAGTACATGCTTTTCAAGGGTTCTTGTATCCATACGTCTGCATCTACTTCAGGATATCTTTTCCTATTTTAACTGATGCCCTGGGATAGAGGTATAGGTATATTCCTACCTTCAGTTTGTCAGGGCTAATACTTCCTTCAGTTTATTCCACACTGCCACCATACCCTTTTGCCAGATCTTCTCAAAATTGCCAGCTCCATTTGTTTTCGTAGACTCATGTAGTTTGGAGGAAHAAAAAAAAAAAAAAATCAATGGCAGTGCCAGCTGTCATAATCCCTGCTATTCTTCAGTTAAAACAGTTCCATAGGCTAGTCTAGCATGSACCTAAAACCACTGTTCTAGCCCAAAGACTGCACAACAGGTGCAGGCACAAACAAGCAGCCTGAACAGTGCTAAGCAGTGCTGTCATTGAATTTTGCATTGCAGTCAGCCAGTCCCTGGCTGAAGACTGACAATGCTGCAGTGACAAAAATAAGTTATAAAATTCTAAAGAAATTTAAATGAAAATTAATAAAATCCCAACAAAATTGGGAATTTTTTTTACATGGCAATTTTACATTGCCTCAGCCAGTTTTATATAAAACTTGCTACAGTAAAACTTGCTACACATACTGACGGATTTGGCCCTCCAGCTTAGGAGATCTCAAAAATCATTGGGTTCACACTGTAATGTTCTGGTTTGCTATCTTCACTTCCCACAACTATTGTCATGACAATTYAGCTGCAGAATGAAATGCCAAGGATTCATAATATGACACAGAAGCTACATATTTAAAAGATGAAACATGGTAGGAAACTCAAAATCAAATCCATTTTCTTCCACAATATGGGCCCAAACCTAAACAAGTAATTTCAAGAATTATGTTTCTAACTATCATTATGAGTCTTTTTTTCCCATCTCATAATTTACATTTACACAGAAGTACACTCAAGACAACACAAATCATATTCTGGAACATTTCTCTACTTGCCTAGGGTGTAAAATAGAATGTGAATTTGTGACTCTCCCCTCCTTTCCCTCTGAGGAAAAAATTGTCAGTCWATTTACAGCTAATCAGATATAGACATGCTTTGACTTGAAATATATATTTTTTAAGGTCTACGCAGGGGTTAAAGAATATTAGGGAGGTAGGCTACCATCCTGTGTGATAGGAAATAGCTTGAAGAAATAATTTTGTCCCAGGAGAGGTCCTATCAGATRAGTTAATGTCTGTTAGTACCACTCTAACTTTGTGCTGGATCAGGCATAATTTATCCTGCTCAACTGACAGAAAGCTGGCATCAACCCTGAATAAACAATGTAACATATGCTCTGGCTCATTTGGTAAAAATGCAGTGGTGTGCTCACACCAATACAGATCAAATTTCAACTGCCAGGAAATCCCACATTCACGGATTTTATAAGACTTAATGCAGAACCACAGCCTTATATCGCTTCATTTTTTTTTCTACATATTAATTGTGTTTTAATTACTTTATGATGGGCTCAAACCAAGAATACTTGAAGTATCTTGAAAAGATATTTGAAATCTCCCTCCACAAATACTTGTGTGTAATCAGTCTACTGTAGTATAATGGCTTTTCGAGTAGAGAAAAACAGAATCTCCAGAGAGTACCAATGTCCCTTTCGTAACATTAGTGTAGATGATTTTGTACCTGTATGGTCTGTACAGAAATTAACACACACAAGGCAAAGCAGGCTGCAACATCCCTCTGCAACAAAGATGTTGGACTGGCAGTATATCTGCACTGCTGGACACAAACTCATGTACTTTTGCGTTACTTTTCACCTCTTTGCAGTCACTAACAGCACTGCAATAGAGGAAACAGGCTACTGTAACTTCCAACATCTCGTGGTCCTGCACAGGTTTTATGTTATGTCTGAACACTCCTATGCACCTCTGAATCCCTTTTCAGCTCAAATTAGTACATGGTTGCTGTTACCATTGGAGGGGAAGTTTAGGCTGTGAGATTACTTCTGCAAGATTGCATCAAACATAGATTTTAACAGGAAAGTTCCCAAATCCTTACCTGTGTCAAAGACAACCTCTCTTTCTGACTCTCTCCAGGCAGTTTCTGTCTAATGCCCATCCATCTTCCAATTCTAACAAACTGGTTTTTAAATTATAGTACTGCATTGCCTCTTTGGAAAATGGACTTCTCACTCAGTTTCAGCCCAGTCCTGGTCATTACTCAAAATCAAAAGTAAGACATTGGGGGGAGCAGAGATAACAGATGGATATACACACCCTAAGCCTGCTTTTCCAGTGTCTCGTGTTTTATTTAGTCATACACAGACCTGCTAAGTCAGTGCAAAACACAGGCCAAGGGCTCCTTTTTTAATTTCTTAGTATTATTTACTTACTTGCAAAAAGGTTTTAATYATCAATGATTTGCAAGGTATAGAGTGTACCTCATTTGTGAATTAGAAACTCTGAAGTTCCTCAGATATTCTCAGACTAATGTGTACAGTCAAGAAAACATAACAAAACACAAAAATTACATTCTTCTTCCTTCCARTTGTCCTTCAAATCTTTAAATACTTAATGCATTTATTATATGCACAATAATTACACTCCTYTCATCACAGGATCTAGATTAGCCCCCAAAGGATATGGCTGTCTCTTCTCAAATAAGGCTTGTCTGCATAAAATACCACAGGGAGTACTCTCCCCTCAGAAAAAGTTGGGCCAATAATCTTTCCCCCCAAAAGTTTTAACACCAGAAGAAATATAACTCCAGTTGTGAATGTCTTCAGAAATTTGATCACACCTACACCAAAACCACTACTTGCCAGTGTCAAGCACTGTGAAAGGCCAAACTGGAACTTTATTCAGAACGAGTGGCATTGCTTGCAATGGATTAGCAGCTGTTAACCATCTTGGGTAAATGTCATCTACCTTCYCCTGACATTATTTTAGAAGCAAGTCCCAGACAATGTGGGACCTGCAGAGAAAAACTAGCTATTGTTCTCAGCCACTGCTGAAAAAGAACATGGGTTTGGCAGGCAGGACAACACTTCCTTTCATACTACCAACAGTTTACGCTGGTTTGTAGCCTACTTCATTTTKCACCTTCACTTGAGAAATTGAAAATGAGGATTGTGACAAGGTTTGGATCTTGTAAACTTTTGCTAGGAGTTGTTTTGAGCTGACTCACACTTTTGGGAMGCATCCACTTTTTAAAAATAAATCAGGAAGACTAAAATTAGAAAGACTACGTGTATTCAGATGAGGCCATTTCAKGGAGCAGTTTATTGCTGATAGATTGGCTAGTTTGGTGTTAGAAAAATGCTTTGGAAGCATCATACTTGAATGTTATGAGGCTTTATAGAGCCTGTGGTGCTTATTCTTTAACAAGTTTTAAGTTAGGCGGCCATAAATTTCAGCTGTATAGTGCCAGAATCATTGTAAGGTTTCCATAGGGTAAGGGTTGATTGCTTTTTTAGATGACATGTCAAATTAAACATAAATCTTGATGTGTGCTTTTCTGTGAGCACAGGATGCTGTTATATTTGATCTTACAGGTTAATTGCTTTAACCTTCTTCAAAAATTCTTGCATGATGGCCATTTCTTTATGATTAAGTGAACAAAAAACAGTCTAAATAAACAACTTCATTAATATAAAAAATATAAAAGGAAATGTTTAAGAGCAAGGCCATCAAACTGTCTGTCAGCTAGCAAAACCCTGGTTTTAACTACCMAGTAGAGTTTGGCAGACCAAAGCTAAAGTGAAATAAACTGTATAAATGCACTGGRATAACTTTTATGTGTTAAACTATACAAGTTATTGCTCAGAAACCTTGTAATTAGTCTTTATAGAATTTGTATCTGCACATAAACTTTAGATGCTCTAAACTGTTGCACTTCTACCAAGTGCCTTCTTTCCTCATTTTTCCTCAGGCCATTAAGCTTTCAGAGTTTCTTATCCTTTGTTCCTGTTATACCTGCTGCAAGTTTTGSAATTTGCCATTCCTCTTCTGCATCTCCACAGCAATGTCACTGGGAATGAGACACAGCTCTTTGATACCTGTGGCAATGGCTTTGCCCAGCCTCCCAATTGGCCCTTTCATCCTCTGAGTATCTGCAAAATTAGAGAAAGAGAATTTGTTGATCTGAGATTCCAAAGAAAAATGTTGTCAGGCTTCTTTCTGATAAAGGCCCCAGTTTACAAACTGTACCACAAAGGCTGTGCTGTCTGTCTAAGAAAAGAAAAGGTGTTTTGTTCCAGTAGAGGAACATCTTCAGCCAGTGAAAAGGTTTTGTAGATTCTGGTGACAGTACCACAGATCAGTGAATGTGAGTGTTTTAATAACAGAAATGACCCAGCAAAATTCACTGTATTAAGAAAAATCAACCAAAATTCTGGCTGTGCAATAAATTTGTAAGYAGGATTTATTAGAAAGTGGCAAAGGCTACTGATCAATTGCTGATGTAAATAATCCTACCTGATAAACAAAATCTAACTGTATTCCTCAACTTCCTCCCCTTTCCTCATCAAAAATAGAAAAATACAAAGGGCAAACTCTGAAATAAACATGGACTTTGYCACAGAGGACTTCAGCAATTCACTCCTTGCTATGACTGCTTGCCAAACAGGAGCTGCACATGTGCAGAGTTTACACACAAACGCCCTCCAAAAAGGAGAGAAAAAAAATCACTTACAGGGACAGACTGACTTTTGGTGATTTTGACCCCTGACACACTTTGTCCAATGAAGAGGTCTAATTCTCAGTAGTCTAAGTCATGACAACTCTATCTCAATCTGTTTGCCATAATGTGTGAATGATGCAGTTCTAGATTATGACACCACACTAAAGAAAAGGCATCTAATTGTRTGAATGGTGCCTATTTAAAATATATAGGTCACTACTATGACACATTTACACTTGCCTGTGTATTTACCGTTCTCCCTCCTCAATAATGAGGTGGACTTTGGGAAGGAAGAGAGGCAATAAACTTCTGTGTAAGCTGCTTAAATGGCTTTTGCCCTTTACAGAAGYCAATCTCTCCAGGAAAAAACAACACTGTAAAAGATATGGCTAAAAAAACATGAGTTGGCTTGAGACACCGGTTGTTTTACCTTGATCCTACATAACAATATAGACATGTAAACACAACAGCATTTCTCACAGATAATCCCAAGAGTGAGTCAAAATGAAGAACACCGTTATAAGATTAAGAAATAACAGTAGATTTTTAACCAATGGAAAAATGGAGCCCCGAACCAATAAGTCAGAAATATATTAACTCAATCCGAGCCAAAACCATCAAGTTGGCCAATATGAATTTTATGTGACTGTTCATACTGCATTTTCAATTTTTTAAATTATATTTCTGAATAATTCTGAAGTCCTTCATTTTGTGACATGATATTAAACAATATTTGATAGATCTATATGTAAAACTTAAATATGACACAAATATTTGCAAAGAAATTCAGGCAGGTACTATTTTGAAAGAAGACATCAAGTATTGCATTGACCTCATCAGTGTTTCCAAGCTGTATCAGCTTAAAACAAAATTGYCAGTGCATCCCATACATTAAGCCAGGTTTAAAAATACCCCAAATCAATGGAACTGATTGATTGTTCTATGACTCTAAATTTACTCMAAAATCCCTACATTACTTCACACACAGCCCACCTCCTAATCTATCCTGAATGTTGCCTGTCCTTGTGTGATAAGAGATGTTTCTTCTGCTTCAAAATCAATGGAAAATAGGCCCCAGCTACGAACAGAGTTCAATTTCTGTTCGTAAAGCTGTGCTCTCCTTGTGCTTTTTCCTGAGTTCAGTCTTCTTTCTGTAATAAGCAGTGTTTGAAAAGAAAAAGTGAACAGCATAACTGAGTCCAGGCATTCAACTTCTAATGGGTAGGTTATCCAGAAAATGAGGAAGCAGAACAAGGGGAGACTGCATGTGAATATAGTGATGAGTTTTATTCACTTTCTAGGTGTTCTTCAAATTTTCTTAGGGAAAAAAAACCCTATAAAATTAAATAATTACTCAACAACCAAAGCCATAACACCTGTAATTAGAAACTTCTTYTGTACATTTTTTCAGGGCTTACTGAGCTCTTTATGGGAAACTGTCATATGTAAACTATATTACTACTTTCCTCTTCAGATCAAATCCATGTGAACGAAATAGCTGTGTGTGGATTTCGGAATCTGAAAAATCCTGAGGGTTTTTTTTATCCACAGATAATCCACAGTGCCTGCCTTTCACTCCTTTAATCATATTGCTGTAATTACCCCCCTGACACTTGCAATTATATCCTTTAGCTATACCTGGGGTTCCCAATCACAGATCAGGATCTATGACAGCTAGCTGTCAATGAGATCAAAGACTTGTTCACACCAAAATAACCACTGAGACGTGCACATAAAGAGCAGCAGAAGCAGCACAGTGACAATGAGAGACTTTTGAAAACCATTTATCAGTTGTGTAACTGTTATGCTGTACAGGGACAGATTTTTGTCTTGGCAAACCAGTCAGGCAAGGAAGAAACACTAGAAAAAGTCATAGTGGAGAAACGGTGCTTTCTGGCATTTCTTTGGCAGGACAAGCTAACAGCACCTAAACAAATCTTGACAGGTTTGGAAATGGTCTAATCCAGATATATTTAGTATTTGTCTATTTTCTAGTGTTCAAATTCTTTCAAGAATAACTCYTCTAAATGCAGTCTTTTAAACTACGTCATGTCCTTAGGGCAGGCTCCTGAAATTSCTCTTGGTTTCCAGCTCTTATCTGGGGATCAAAAATAGCCACCGTGGCTCACGGAACTAAGCCAAGGTGCCCYGGCCAAGCCCAGGTAGCAATATAATCTCTTAAGAAGGCATCCAGAACTGAAAAATGAAGATTAAAATGAATGTTTGGAGTTGCCACACYGATTTCTTGAATATTCCTGCCAGGATTTAGCCACCACCACACTCATGCAGTGGGAAACCACAGTTTTTCAAAGAAACATGTAGAATGATTTAGCCAGTCTGTGTGAACTCAGAGGCCAGATCTTTCTAGGAAGGTGGGTAAAAGTAYTTCACATCTCTTAGCACTTTTTTTTTCTTTTCTGAACCCATCTTTGAAATACAAATGAAGTTAAGAGAACACATTAAGATGATGTGGAAGAATCTATATTAAACTTATGAGGGAAGGAAATCCAGAGATAAGACTGCAACTTGTCTTTTTCTCATCTGAACCTTAGCTRTGCCCAGACAATTCAAGCATGTTATAATTCTCTAATAAAAAATGTTGTCAACCACAATCAAGTTGTGACTTGCTCAGATAAAAGGACTTTCTTAATAGTGTTTACTTATATGCATATTAAATAGAGCCTGCTGGGTTAAYGAGAATAGTAGTAAATATTTTAATTGCAGGTCTTTAACTTGCAAGAACTTTATCCTGTTTCCTYACAGAGGTAGTCATTACTGAACCGGCTCAGAGGGTAGAAGATTAAACACCTAATCATTACACAGGGTGTTGAAAACTTGGGGCTTTATGTAAATGCCAGCTATCCTTAGTGTTATTTCCCACTGGGTTTAGTTTCTTGCACTGTCTTCCCAGTCTTGTGAAAACACTGGATCTTCCCAGTCTTGTGAAAACACTGGAGTTTTCCAAGTGTCAGTTACACGATTGCGAATTACTCCTAAAGCTGGTAGTGGGCAGGGATGCTTCAGCACCACGGAGTTACATGGAGCAAGAGCCTTTCTCAAGTCCAAAGTACTCCCTSTACCACATTCCAGCCGCAGGGAGAGTTGCTGAGCCAGGCTTACATTCCCTGGGCCTGTTACACATTCATAGAGTGGCCCTTCTGTATGATCCCATGAGATGGTCAGTGCTGCTTGGGAGCACGCTCACAATATGAGAGGTGCAGAAGGGCGAAATTCTGCTTTCAGCTCCTCGTCTTCTCTGCAGGTGTCCTCCTACTGTGACGCACCGTCTCCCCTTGGAAATAATAAAACCTTTAACAACTCTTTCTCCTCACGTAACYGAGCACACTCACTCCCGAGCACGGGTAGTACGTAACGAGGTATACGAGAGCCATCTATGCGCTAACAGTGATAAATTTCACCGCACGAGAGCTGATCGCAGCGCATCAGCCTTCTGTTAGCAATCACCCCATTTTCTGACAGACAAAAATGGAAGGGCACGTTTACTCCAAGGACTGAAATGCACTAAGCTTCGCCTCACAGCCCGGCCGTGTCAGCCGGGCGGGCAGCGCCGCCGCCTCAGAGCCCCGCGCASGCAGACGTGTCGCTCCCTCAGCAGCTGCCAAGCGGGCGCTGCACGACGTGGCCGSACCGCGGTGGCCAAACCCCGCCGGCCTTCGACCCCTTCCCGGGTGGCGGAGGAGGCGCCTCCCGCGACCCCCTYCCCGCGGGTCCAACGCGGCGCCCTCAGCCCGTCCCGCCGCCCCCGGCAGTTCCCGCCCGCTGCCGTGAGGCGCCC